>NC_092824.1:94177506-94496672 GCF_023375885.2 Dermacentor andersoni | reverse complement strand
AAGTTGAGTCGATTGCCAAAAATTCGGATCGCAGACACTTTATTGAAAAGTAAACACGGTCATTGAGGAGATTACCTGAGAACTGCCTGCCAACAGAATGGCAGTGGCAGGGGTCACTGACGATTGAAGCACAACCACGGACCACGAACGGGTGAATTCCAAAAAAGCAGAGCACTGCAATGCCTTTACTGGAACTTCCTTCGCAATACGGAGGCCAATCTGCAAAACTATGAGGCTCTAAATACTTGTTAATAAAGTGAGCACAAATGTCTTACATCCCAGAGAGACTAACACCAAGTAAACCGTCCATGAGCCGAAATCGCCATTGTTACTCATAATTACAGCGTTTGTCGATAAATGGTCAGTCGCAGTACCTTTGCTGCAACGGAAGGGCGATGTGTCGCAGACCGTAGGCAACGTCCTTTCTTCGCAGTTGCTAGTTGTGGTGGGCGAGAAATCCGAATGCATTTGCCACTAGGATCAATTTATCGATCAAGAGCACTTTTCGCGCACGGGCATTCCTTGACACGATAAATGGACTTGGTGGTTGCAATTGCATTCGGAACAGGTCAATGTCCGTAACGCAAACGTAAGGTGCAAACCTTATCTGCTAGTTCTGCCCACGGTGCGCTAAACCTAAAACTAATACGCAACGTCGCTCCTCACGTTTCCGTCACTGACAAGACCTCTAGTGGATATGGTCTAAGGAACCTGTGGGCCAAATTGTGCACTACTGTGCACTGTCCATACTGTGGTATGGAATGTCTAGCTGCTTTCAGTTATTGCCATATGAAGCTTCAGGAAATAAAAATTACCAATCTGTATTCAAGCGGTTCCTTGGACACATGCCACCCTCACCACGAGGCTATTGGCCTCGTACACTCACTCTGAGATGGGATGCTATGAAGCTGGAAGCTGGAAGCTAGAAGCCATTTCTTTGTCGGCCTTGGTCAGTCAAACTGCACCTTGAAGTAGCCCAATCACCTCCAGTTGCCACTGAAAAGTTTGGGATCACATATTTAGTGGTGTGCCGAAATAGGCAGAGAAAAACACATCCATAACAAAGCAGCAAACCAATGTACGCGTTCCCCGCACACGCGCCTACCACATACGGATGTCGTGCATTGAGTTCTCCTGAAAACCGCAACGCTGCCACAGCTCAGAACTTGTCCATTCAGTGCTAACGAACGAGCTGCGGCCAATACTAGCGCGTTCCACAAGAAATTCAACTCCACACAAAATATTCTCAAAGGCCAAGGGCACCATAAGCTTGCTAAAATACAATTATTGTGAGTACAGTCATTTGCTCACATGAGCTAGAGCTGCAAGTACGTGTGGTGCCAATACCACGTCTTCATCAGCAGAGCTCTTCTGCACTCCACGAATGGCGTATTGCTTGATCAAGATGGAACCATGACACAAACATGACGTAGCGCATCTGCAAATAAACACAAAGGACAGTTTAGTAAACGCAAAATATTTTTTTAAACGAAGGCTCACCTTAGAAGCAGGAACAAGTCAGTATGGCGGCAACGGCACTTTCCTCGAGAAACCTGATACTAAATCCTGCCACTCGACCGTGAAGTAATCTTCCTGGAATCCCTCAGAGAAGGGTAAAGTGCCGATCAAATTTGCAGATATAGGAGAACATGCCCACTTCTGTAAAAAGAAAAAGAACAACTCAAGTTTTTCGCCTGCGCTTAGTGCAACTACAAGTCAAATTAGTGCCACATCCACGCCTTCAACAAAAGAGACGTTCAACACACCACGATTCCTATATTCCCTGATCACGATAGTGCCATCAACACAATTTCCTGGTAGCAGATTTCGAAATATAAACAAATGAAAGCTTAGTAAAAGCAAAATAATTTTAAGAAATGCTCACCTGAGAAGCAGCAACAAGGCATTCCGGTGGCAACAGCTGTTATCTCGAGAAACCTCATACTAAATGCTTCCACTGGATGGTGAAATGATCTTGTTAGTACCGTTCAGAGAACGAAAGAGCCCAGGCCGATCCTGCAGACATGAAAAGGCATGCCTACTTTTTTAAAAGGAAATAAGGTAACTCATATTGTTCACTTTACCAGCAATAGCAAGTCAATGTATGCGATTACCGCTTTATCATCACCAAAGCTCTTTTACAGTCTCCGACTCGTATATTGCACGGCCACAATGAAAATACCAACACAAAAACAAACCTGTGGTAATTGATCCAAAAATATAGCGAAACAGCTTTGTAAAAGCAAAATGCGCAACCAAAGATATTCATCATAGAATAACCAGCAAGGTACACGGTGCAAATAGCAATTCATCATCAAGAGATAATTACTGTACAACTGCACTGTTCAATGGCCACTGTGGAAAGCTCGAGAAAAGGCTTCATTTTAGACCAAATCTCCTTGTATCAAAAGGTGGGAGTAGCTTCTTAAAACGTAATGAAAGCATTCGAAGTTTTTCACCTGAGCAGCAGTTGCAGGGGCGTGAGCTCCAACAGCAGATGTCCATCACCAGAACACTTGTTAACTCCACCAATGTTAATTTCCATGATCTCGATGAAACCATCCAGACAAACACAAGCTCTAGATAGGTGGTCTACAGGTTTAAAAGAAAACAACAGCTTAGTGAAAGCAGACAACGATAAGTAACGATGCTCACCTTAGCCGAAGTAACGAGGCAATATAGTGGTTACCGCCCTCTTCACGAGTGAATCAAAGCACTGCACGACTGGGTCTTGCGATGGTCATAGTGCAACCGTCCTGGCAATGGTATACTTCACACCGAATCTGCATATATTCAAGGTCAAGAGAGACTTAGTCCATGGAAATTAAATTTACTGATTTCGTTTACCTGTCAAGCAGCACCAAAGAAAGTGTGTAGCAACTCCATTGCTCTCGTCATGAGTCCATTGCGACACGCCAAGGCTGGACCATACGATAACTTTCGAATACTTCATGCGATTGCATGCTCCTGGAAGTACATCTGGATACATCCCGGAAAGAAGCTTAGTAAAAATACAGTGACCAGCCTAAATTATGCACTCTGGATAAAACTGAACTTCAACACTGGTGATTGTCCCGCATACGTACTCTGCTCTGCACGGTGACGAAGCTTTCAGATAGTTTTCACGTCCGCCCACAGTGGCCGGTCATTTTATGGTTCCAGGCTGTCGGGAAATCTGCAGCTGACATTCAAACATGCAAAATTCAAAGTTTAGTCGATTGCCAAAAATTCGGATCGCAGACACTTTATTGAAAAGTAAACACGGTCATTGAGGAGATTACCTGAGAACTGCCAGCCAACAGAATGGCAGTGGCAGGGGTCACTGACGATTGAAGCACAACCACGGACCACGAACGGGTGAATTCCAAAAAAGCAGAGCACTGCAATGCCTTTACTGGAAGTTCCTTCGCAATACGGAGGCCAATCTGCAAAACTATGAGGCTCTAAATACTTGTTAATAAAGTGAGCACAAATGTCTTACATCCCAGAGAGACTAACACCAAGTAAACCGTCCATGAGCCGAAATCGCCATTGTTACTCATAATTACAGCGTTTGTCGATAAATGGTCAGTCGCAGTACCTTTGGTGCAACGGAAGGGCGATGTGTCGCAGACCGTAGGCAACGTCCTTTCTTCGCAGTTGCTAGTTGTGGTGGGCGAGAAATCCGAATGCATTTGCCACTAGGATCAATTTATCGATCAAGAGCACTTTTCGCGCACGGGCATTCCTTGACACGATAAATGGACTTGGTGGTTGCAATTGCATTCGGAACTGGTCAATGTCCGTAACGCAAACGTAAGGTGCAAACCTTATCTGCTAGTTCTGCCCACGGTGCGCTAAACCTAAAACTAATACGCAACGTCGCTCCTCACGTTTCCGTCACTGACAAGACCTCTAGTGGATATGGTCTAAGGAACCTGTGGGCCAAATTGTGCACTACTGTGCACTGTCCATACTGTGGTATGGAATGTCTAGCTGCTTTCAGTTATTGGCCATATGAAGCTTCAGGAAATAAAAATTACCAATCTGTATTCAAGCGGTTCCTTGGACACATGCCACCCTCACCACGAGGCTATTGGCCTCGTACACTCACTCTGAGATGGGATGCTATGAAGCTGGAAGCTGGAAGCTAGAAGCCATTTCTTTGTCGGCCTTGGTCAGACAAACTGCACCTTGAAGTAGCCCAATCACCTCCAGTTGCCACTGAAAAGTTTGGGATCACATATTTAGTGGTGTACCGAAATAGGCAGAGAAAAACACATCCATAACAAAGCAGCAAACCAATGTACGCGTTCCCCGCACACGCACCTACCACATACGGATGTCGTGCATTGAGTCTCCTGAAAACCGCAACGCTGCCACAGCTCAGAACTTGTCCATTCAGTGCTAACGAACGAGCTGCGGCCAATACTAGCGCGTTCCACAAGAAATTTAACTCCACACAAAATATTCTCAAAGGCCAAGGGCACCATAAGCTTGCTAAAATACAATTATTGTGAGTACAGTCATTTGCTCACATGAGCTAGAGCTGCAAGTACGTGTGGTGCCAATACCACGTCTTCATCAGCAGAGCTCTTCTGCACTCCACGAATGGCGTATTGCTTGATCAAGATGGAACCATGACACAAACATGACGTAGCGCATCTGCAAATAAACACAAAGGACAGTTTAGTAAACGCAAAATATTTTTTTAAACGAAGGCTCACCTTAGAAGCAGGAACAAGTCAGTATGGCGGCAACGGCACTTTCCTCGAGAAACCTGATACTAAATCCTGCCACTCGACCGTGAAGTAATCTTCCTGGAATCCCTCAGAGAAGGGTAAAGTGCCGATCAAACTTGCAGATATAGAAGGCCATGCCCACTTCTGTAAAAAGAAAAAGAACAACTCAAGTTTTTCGCCTGCGCTTAGTGCAACTACAAGTCAAATTAGTGCCACATCCACGCCTTCAACAAAAGAGACGTTCAACACACCACGATTGCTATATTCCCTGATCACGATAGTGCCATCAACACAATTTCCTGGTAGCAGATTTCGAAATATAAACAAATGAAAGCTTAGTAAAAGCAAAATAATTTTAAGAAATGCTAACCTGAGAAGAAGCAACAAGGCATTCCGGTGGCAACAGCTGTTATCTCGAGAAACCTCATACTAAATGCTTCCACTGGATGGTGAAATGATCTTGTTAGTACCGTTCAGAGAACGAAAGAGCCAGGCCGATCCTGCAGACATGAAAAGGCATGCCTACTTTTTTAAAAGGAAATAAGGTAACTCATATTGTTCACTTTACCAGCAATAGCAAGTCAATGTATGCGATTACCGCTTTATCATCACCAAAGCTCTTTTACAGTCTCCGACTCGTATATTGCACGGCCACAATGAAAATACCAACACAAAAACAAACCTGAGGTAATTGATCCAAAAATATAGCGAAACAGCTTTGCAAAAGCAAAATGCGCAACCAAAGATATTCATCATAGAATAACCAGCAAGGTACACGGTGCTAATAGCAATTCATCATCAAGAGAGAATTACTGTACAACTGCACTGTTCAATGGCCACTGTGGAAAGCTCGAGAAAAGGCTTCATTTTAGACCAAATCTGCTTGTATCAAAAGGTGGGAGTAGCTTCTTAAAACGGAATGAAAGCATTCGAAGTTTTTCACCTGAGCAGCAGTTGCAGGGGCGTGAGCTCCAACAGCAGATGTCCATCACCAGAACACTTGTTAACTCCACCAATGTTAATTTCCATGATCTCGATGAAACCATCCAGACAAACACAAGCTCTAGATAGGTGGTCTACAGGTTTAAAAGAAAACAACAGCTTAGTGAAAGCAGACAACGATAAGTAACGATGCTCACCTTAGCCGAAGTAACGAGGCAATATAGTGGTTACCGCCCTCTTCACGAGTGAATCAAAGCACTGCACGACTGGGTCTTGCGATGGTCATAGTGCAACCGTCCTGGCAATGGTATACTTCACACCGAATCTGCATATATTCAAGGTCAAGAGAGACTTAGTCCATGGAAATTAAATTTACTGATTTCGTTTACCTGTCAAGCAGCACCAAAGAAAGTGTGTAGCAACTCCATTGCTCTCGTCATGAGTCCATTGCGACACGCCAAGGCTGGACCATACGATAACTTTCGAATACTTCATGCGATTGCATGCTCCTGGAAGTACATCTGGATACATCCCGGAAAGAAGCTTAGTAAAAATACAGTGACCAGCCTAAATTATGCACTCTGGATAAAACTGAACTTCAACACTGGTGATTGTCCCGCATACGTACTCTGCTCTGCACGGTGACGAAGCTTTCAGATAGTTTTCACGTCCGCCCACAGTGGCCGGTCATTTTATGGTTCCAGGCTGTCGGGAAATCTGCAGCTGACATTCAAACATGCAAAATTCAAAGTTGAGTCGATTGCCAAAAATTCGGATCGCAGACACTTTATTGAAAAGTAAACACGGTCATTGAGGAGATTACCTGAGAACTGCCAGCCAACAGAATGGCAGTGGCAGGGGTCACTGACGATTGAAGCACAACCACGGACAACGAACGGGTGAATTCCAAAAAAGCAGAGCACTGCAATGCCTTTACTGGAACTTCCTTCGCAATACGGAGGCCAATCTGCAAAACTATGAGCCTCTAAATACTTGTTAATAAAGTGAGCACAAATGTCTTACATCCCAGAGAGACTAACACCAAGTAAACCGTCCATGAGCCGAAATCGCCATTGTTACTCATAATTACAGCGTTTGTCGATAAATGGTCAGTCGCAGTACCTTTGCTGCAACGGAAGGGCGATGTGTCGCAGACCGTAGGCAACGTCCTTTCTTCGCAGTTGCTAGTTGTGGTGGGCGAGAAATCCGAATGCATTTGCCACTAGGATCAATTTATCGATCAAGAGCACTTTTCGCGCACGGGCATTCCTTGACACGATAAATGGACTTGGTGGTTGCAATTGCATTCGGAACAGGTCAATGTCCGTAACCCAAACGTAAGGTGCAAACCTTATCTGCTAGTTCTGCCCACGGTGCGCTAAACCTAAAACTAATACGCAACGTCGCTCCTCACGTTTCCGTCACTGACAAGACCTCTAGTTGATATGGTCTAAGGAACCTGTGGGCCAAATTGTGCACTACTGTGCACTGTCCATACTGTGGTATGGAATGTCTAGCTGCTTTCAGTTATTGCCATATGAAGCTTCAGGAAATAAAAATTACCAATCTGTATTCAAGCGGTTCCTTGGACACATGCCACCCTCACCACGAGGCTATTGGCCTCGTACACTCACACTGAGATGGGATGCTATGAAGCTGGAAGCTGGAAGCTAGAAGCCATTTCTTTGTCGGCCTTGGTCAGTCAAACTGCACCTTGAAGTAGCCCAATCACCTCCAGTTGCCACTGAAAAGTTTGGGATCACATATTTAGTGGTGTGCCGAAATAGGCAGAGAAAAACACATCCATAACAAAGCAGCAAACCAATGTACGCGTTCCCCGCACACGCGCCTACCACATACGGATGTCGTGCATTGAGTTCTCCTGAAAACCGCAACGCTGCCACAGCTCAGAACTTGTCCATTCAGTGCTAACTAACGAGCTGCGGCCAATACTAGCGCGTTCCACAAGAAATTCAACTCCACACAAAATATTCTCAAAGGCCAAGGGCACCATAAGCTTGCTAAAATACAATTATTGTGAGTACAGTCATTTGCTCACATGAGCTAGAGCTGCAAGTACGTGTGGTGCCAATACCACGTCTTCATCAGCAGAGCTCTTCTGCACTCCACGAATGGCGTATTGCTTGATCAAGATGGAACCATGACACAAACATGACGTAGCGCATCTGCAAATAAACACAAAGGACAGTTTAGTAAACGCAAAATATTTTTTTAAACGAAGGCTCACCTTAGAAGCAGGAACAAGTCAGTATGGCGGCAACGGCACTTTCCTCCAGAAACCTGATACTAAATGCTGCCACTCGACCGTGAAGTAATCTTCCCGGAATCCCTCAGAGAAGGGTAAAGTGCCGATCAAACTTGCAGATATAGAAGGCCATGCCCACTTCTGTAAAAAGAAAAAGAACAACTCAAGTTTTTCGCCTGCGCTTAGTGCAACTAACAGTCAAATTAGTGCCACATCCACGCCTTCAACAAAAGAGACGTTCAACACACCACGATTGCTATATTCCCTGATCACGATAGTGCCATCAACACAATTTCCTGGTAGCAGATTTCGAAATATAAACAAATGACAGCTTAGTAAAAGCAAAACAATTTTAAGAAATGCTCACCTGAGAAGCAGCAACAAGGCATTCCGGTGGCAACAGCTGTTATCTCGAGAAACCTCATACTAAATGCCTCCACTGGATGGTGAAATGATCTTGTTAGTACCGTTCAGAGAACGAAAGAGCCCAGGCCGATCCTGCAGACATGAAAAGGCATGCCTACTTTATTAAAAGGAAATAAGGTAACTCATATTGTTCACTTTACCAGCAATAGCAAGTCAATGTATGCGATTACCACTTTATCATCACCAAAGCTCTTTTACATTCTACGACTCGTATATTGCACGGCCACAATGAAAATACCAACACAAAAACAAACCTGTGGTAATTGATCCAAAAATATAGCGAAACAGCTTTGTAAAAGCAAAATGCGCAACCAAAGATATTCATCATAGAATAACCAGCAAGGTACACGGTGCAAATAGCAATTCATCATCAAGAGATAATTACTGTACAACTGCACTGTTCAATGGCCACTGTGGAAAGCTCGAGAAAAGGCTTCATTTTAGACCAAATCTCCTTGCATCAAAAGGTGGGAGTAGCTTCTTAAAACGTAATGAAAGCATTCGAAGTTTTTCACCTGAGCAGCAGTTGCAGGGGCGTGAGCTCCAACAGCAGATGTCCATCACCAGAACACTTGTTAACTCCACCAATGTTAATTTCCATGATCTCGATGAAACCATCCAGACAAACACAAGCTCTAGATAGGTGGTCTACAGGTTTAAAAGAAAACAACAGCTTAGTGAAAGCAGACAACGATAAGTAACGATGCTCACCTTAGCCGAAGTAACGAGGCAATATAGTGGTTACCGCCCTCTTCACGAGTGAATCAAAGCACTGCACGACTGGGTCTTGCGATGGTCATAGTGCAACCGTCCTGGCAATGGTATACTTCACACCGAATCTGCATATATTCAAGGTCAAGAGAGACTTAGTCCATGGAAATTAAATTTACTGATTTCGTTTACCTGTCAAGCAGCACCAAAGAAAGTGTGTAGCAACTCCATTGCTCTCGTCATGAGTCCATTGCGACACGCCAAGGCTGGACCATACGATAACTTTCGAATACTTCATGCGATTGCATGCTCCTGGAAGTACATCTGGATACATCCCGGAAAGAAGCTTAGTAAAAATACAGTGACCAGCCTAAATTATGCACTCTGGATAAAACTGAACTTCAACACTGGTGATTGTCCCGCATACGTACTCTGCTCTGCACGGTGACGAAGCTTTCAGATAGTTTTCACGTCCGCCCACAGTGGCCGGTCATTTTATGGTTCCAGGCTGTCGGGAAATCTGCAGCTGACATTCAAACATGCAAAATTCAAAGTTTAGTCGATTGCCAAAAATTCGGATCGCAGACACTTTATTGAAAAGTAAACACGGTCATTGAGGAGATTACCTGAGAACTGCCAGCCAACAGAATGGCAGTGGCAGGGGTCACTGACGATTGAAGCACAACCACGGACCACGAACGGGTGAATTCCAAAAAAGCAGAGCACTGCAATGCCTTTACTGGAAGTTCCTTCGCAATACGGAGGCCAATCTGCAAAACTATGAGGCTCTAAATACTTGTTAATAAAGTGAGCACAAATGTCTTACATCCCAGAGAGACTAACACCAAGTAAACCGTCCATGAGCCGAAATCGCCATTGTTACTCATAATTACAGCGTTTGTCGATAAATGGTCAGTCGCAGTACCTTTGGTGCAACGGAAGGGCGATGTGTCGCAGACCGTAGGCAACGTCCTTTCTTCGCAGTTGCTAGTTGTGGTGGGCGAGAAATCCGAATGCATTTGCCACTAGGATCAATTTATCGATCAAGAGCACTTTTCGCGCACGGGCATTCCTTGACACGATAAATGGACTTGGTGGTTGCAATTGCATTCGGAACTGGTCAATGTCCGTAACGCAAACGTAAGGTGCAAACCTTATCTGCTAGTTCTGCCCACGGTGCGCTAAACCTAAAACTAATACGCAACGTCGCTCCTCACGTTTCCGTCACTGACAAGACCTCTAGTGGATATGGTCTAAGGAACCTGTGGGCCAAATTGTGCACTACTGTGCACTGTCCATACTGTGGTATGGAATGTCTAGCTGCTTTCAGTTATTGGCCATATGAAGCTTCAGGAAATAAAAATTACCAATCTGTATTCAAGCGGTTCCTTGGACACATGCCACCCTCACCACGAGGCTATTGGCCTCGTACACTCACTCTGAGATGGGATGCTATGAAGCTGGAAGCTGGAAGCTAGAAGCCATTTCTTTGTCGGCCTTGGTCAGACAAACTGCACCTTGAAGTAGCCCAATCACCTCCAGTTGCCACTGAAAAGTTTGGGATCACATATTTAGTGGTGTACCGAAATAGGCAGAGAAAAACACATCCATAACAAAGCAGCAAACCAATGTACGCGTTCCCCGCACACGCACCTACCACATACGGATGTCGTGCATTGAGTCTCCTGAAAACCGCAACGCTGCCACAGCTCAGAACTTGTCCATTCAGTGCTAACGAACGAGCTGCGGCCAATACTAGCGCGTTCCACAAGAAATTTAACTCCACACAAAATATTCTCAAAGGCCAAGGGCACCATAAGCTTGCTAAAATACAATTATTGTGAGTACAGTCATTTGCTCACATGAGCTAGAGCTGCAAGTACGTGTGGTGCCAATACCACGTCTTCATCAGCAGAGCTCTTCTGCACTCCACGAATGGCGTATTGCTTGATCAAGATGGAACCATGACACAAACATGACGTAGCGCATCTGCAAATAAACACAAAGGACAGTTTAGTAAACGCAAAATATTTTTTTAAACGAAGGCTCACCTTAGAAGCAGGAACAAGTCAGTATGGCGGCAACGGCACTTTCCTCGAGAAACCTGATACTAAATCCTGCCACTCGACCGTGAAGTAATCTTCCTGGAATCCCTCAGAGAAGGGTAAAGTGCCGATCAAACTTGCAGATATAGAAGGCCATGCCCACTTCTGTAAAAAGAAAAAGAACAACTCAAGTTTTTCGCCTGCGCTTAGTGCAACTACAAGTCAAATTAGTGCCACATCCACGCCTTCAACAAAAGAGACGTTCAACACACCACGATTGCTATATTCCCTGATCACGATAGTGCCATCAACACAATTTCCTGGTAGCAGATTTCGAAATATAAACAAATGAAAGCTTAGTAAAAGCAAAATAATTTTAAGAAATGCTAACCTGAGAAGAAGCAACAAGGCATTCCGGTGGCAACAGCTGTTATCTCGAGAAACCTCATACTAAATGCTTCCACTGGATGGTGAAATGATCTTGTTAGTACCGTTCAGAGAACGAAAGAGCCAGGCCGATCCTGCAGACATGAAAAGGCATGCCTACTTTTTTAAAAGGAAATAAGGTAACTCATATTGTTCACTTTACCAGCAATAGCAAGTCAATGTATGCGATTACCGCTTTATCATCACCAAAGCTCTTTTACAGTCTCCGACTCGTATATTGCACGGCCACAATGAAAATACCAACACAAAAACAAACCTGAGGTAATTGATCCAAAAATATAGCGAAACAGCTTTGCAAAAGCAAAATGCGCAACCAAAGATATTCATCATAGAATAACCAGCAAGGTACACGGTGCTAATAGCAATTCATCATCAAGAGAGAATTACTGTACAACTGCACTGTTCAATGGCCACTGTGGAAAGCTCGAGAAAAGGCTTCATTTTAGACCAAATCTGCTTGTATCAAAAGGTGGGAGTAGCTTCTTAAAACGGAATGAAAGCATTCGAAGTTTTTCACCTGAGCAGCAGTTGCAGGGGCGTGAGCTCCAACAGCAGATGTCCATCACCAGAACACTTGTTAACTCCACCAATGTTAATTTCCATGATCTCGATGAAACCATCCAGACAAACACAAGCTCTAGATAGGTGGTCTACAGGTTTAAAAGAAAACAACAGCTTAGTGAAAGCAGACAACGATAAGTAACGATGCTCACCTTAGCCGAAGTAACGAGGCAATATAGTGGTTACCGCCCTCTTCACGAGTGAATCAAAGCACTGCACGACTGGGTCTTGCGATGGTCATAGTGCAACCGTCCTGGCAATGGTATACTTCACACCGAATCTGCATATATTCAAGGTCAAGAGAGACTTAGTCCATGGAAATTAAATTTACTGATTTCGTTTACCTGTCAAGCAGCACCAAAGAAAGTGTGTAGCAACTCCATTGCTCTCGTCATGAGTCCATTGCGACACGCCAAGGCTGGACCATACGATAACTTTCGAATACTTCATGCGATTGCATGCTCCTGGAAGTACATCTGGATACATCCCGGAAAGAAGCTTAGTAAAAATACAGTGACCAGCCTAAATTATGCACTCTGGATAAAACTGAACTTCAACACTGGTGATTGTCCCGCATACGTACTCTGCTCTGCACGGTGACGAAGCTTTCAGATAGTTTTCACGTCCGCCCACAGTGGCCGGTCATTTTATGGTTCCAGGCTGTCGGGAAATCTGCAGCTGACATTCAAACATGCAAAATTCAAAGTTGAGTCGATTGCCAAAAATTCGGATCGCAGACACTTTATTGAAAAGTAAACACGGTCATTGAGGAGATTACCTGAGAACTGCCAGCCAACAGAATGGCAGTGGCAGGGGTCACTGACGATTGAAGCACAACCACGGACAACGAACGGGTGAATTCCAAAAAAGCAGAGCACTGCAATGCCTTTACTGGAACTTCCTTCGCAATACGGAGGCCAATCTGCAAAACTATGAGCCTCTAAATACTTGTTAATAAAGTGAGCACAAATGTCTTACATCCCAGAGAGACTAACACCAAGTAAACCGTCCATGAGCCGAAATCGCCATTGTTACTCATAATTACAGCGTTTGTCGATAAATGGTCAGTCGCAGTACCTTTGCTGCAACGGAAGGGCGATGTGTCGCAGACCGTAGGCAACGTCCTTTCTTCGCAGTTGCTAGTTGTGGTGGGCGAGAAATCCGAATGCATTTGCCACTAGGATCAATTTATCGATCAAGAGCACTTTTCGCGCACGGGCATTCCTTGACACGATAAATGGACTTGGTGGTTGCAATTGCATTCGGAACAGGTCAATGTCCGTAACCCAAACGTAAGGTGCAAACCTTATCTGCTAGTTCTGCCCACGGTGCGCTAAACCTAAAACTAATACGCAACGTCGCTCCTCACGTTTCCGTCACTGACAAGACCTCTAGTTGATATGGTCTAAGGAACCTGTGGGCCAAATTGTGCACTACTGTGCACTGTCCATACTGTGGTATGGAATGTCTAGCTGCTTTCAGTTATTGCCATATGAAGCTTCAGGAAATAAAAATTACCAATCTGTATTCAAGCGGTTCCTTGGACACATGCCACCCTCACCACGAGGCTATTGGCCTCGTACACTCACACTGAGATGGGATGCTATGAAGCTGGAAGCTGGAAGCTAGAAGCCATTTCTTTGTCGGCCTTGGTCAGTCAAACTGCACCTTGAAGTAGCCCAATCACCTCCAGTTGCCACTGAAAAGTTTGGGATCACATATTTAGTGGTGTGCCGAAATAGGCAGAGAAAAACACATCCATAACAAAGCAGCAAACCAATGTACGCGTTCCCCGCACACGCGCCTACCACATACGGATGTCGTGCATTGAGTTCTCCTGAAAACCGCAACGCTGCCACAGCTCAGAACTTGTCCATTCAGTGCTAACTAACGAGCTGCGGCCAATACTAGCGCGTTCCACAAGAAATTCAACTCCACACAAAATATTCTCAAAGGCCAAGGGCACCATAAGCTTGCTAAAATACAATTATTGTGAGTACAGTCATTTGCTCACATGAGCTAGAGCTGCAAGTACGTGTGGTGCCAATACCACGTCTTCATCAGCAGAGCTCTTCTGCACTCCACGAATGGCGTATTGCTTGATCAAGATGGAACCATGACACAAACATGACGTAGCGCATCTGCAAATAAACACAAAGGACAGTTTAGTAAACGCAAAATATTTTTTTAAACGAAGGCTCACCTTAGAAGCAGGAACAAGTCAGTATGGCGGCAACGGCACTTTCCTCCAGAAACCTGATACTAAATGCTGCCACTCGACCGTGAAGTAATCTTCCCGGAATCCCTCAGAGAAGGGTAAAGTGCCGATCAAACTTGCAGATATAGAAGGCCATGCCCACTTCTGTAAAAAGAAAAAGAACAACTCAAGTTTTTCGCCTGCGCTTAGTGCAACTAACAGTCAAATTAGTGCCACATCCACGCCTTCAACAAAAGAGACGTTCAACACACCACGATTGCTATATTCCCTGATCACGATAGTGCCATCAACACAATTTCCTGGTAGCAGATTTCGAAATATAAACAAATGACAGCTTAGTAAAAGCAAAACAATTTTAAGAAATGCTCACCTGAGAAGCAGCAACAAGGCATTCCGGTGGCAACAGCTGTTATCTCGAGAAACCTCATACTAAATGCCTCCACTGGATGGTGAAATGATCTTGTTAGTACCGTTCAGAGAACGAAAGAGCCCAGGCCGATCCTGCAGACATGAAAAGGCATGCCTACTTTATTAAAAGGAAATAAGGTAACTCATATTGTTCACTTTACCAGCAATAGCAAGTCAATGTATGCGATTACCACTTTATCATCACCAAAGCTCTTTTACATTCTACGACTCGTATATTGCACGGCCACAATGAAAATACCAACACAAAAACAAACCTGTGGTAATTGATCCAAAAATATAGCGAAACAGCTTTGTAAAAGCAAAATGCGCAACCAAAGATATTCATCATAGAATAACCAGCAAGGTACACGGTGCAAATAGCAATTCATCATCAAGAGATAATTACTGTACAACTGCACTGTTCAATGGCCACTGTGGAAAGCTCGAGAAAAGGCTTCATTTTAGACCAAATCTCCTTGCATCAAAAGGTGGGAGTAGCTTCTTAAAACGTAATGAAAGCATTCGAAGTTTTTCACCTGAGCAGCAGTTGCAGGGGCGTGAGCTCCAACAGCAGATGTCCATCACCAGAACACTTGTTAACTCCACCAATGTTAATTTCCATGATCTCGATGAAACCATCCAGACAAACACAAGCTCTAGATAGGTGGTCTACAGGTTTAAAAGAAAACAACAGCTTAGTGAAAGCAGACAACGATAAGTAACGATGCTCACCTTAGCCGAAGTAACGAGGCAATATAGTGGTTACCGCCCTCTTCACGAGTGAATCAAAGCACTGCACGACTGGGTCTTGCGATGGTCATAGTGCAACCGTCCTGGCAATGGTATACTTCACACCGAATCTGCATATATTCAAGGTCAAGAGAGACTTAGTCCATGGAAATTAAATTTACTGATTTCGTTTACCTGTCAAGCAGCACCAAAGAAAGTGTGTAGCAACTCCATTGCTCTCGTCATGAGTCCATTGCGACACGCCAAGGCTGGACCATACGATAACTTTCGAATACTTCATGCGATTGCATGCTCCTGGAAGTACATCTGGATACATCCCGGAAAGAAGCTTAGTAAAAATACAGTGACCAGCCTAAATTATGCACTCTGGATAAAACTGAACTTCAACACTGGTGATTGTCCCGCATACGTACTCTGCTCTGCACGGTGACGAAGCTTTCAGATAGTTTTCACGTCCGCCCACAGTGGCCGGTCATTTTATGGTTCCAGGCTGTCGGGAAATCTGCAGCTGACATTCAAACATGCAAAATTCAAAGTTTAGTCGATTGCCAAAAATTCGGATCGCAGACACTTTATTGAAAAGTAAACACGGTCATTGAGGAGATTACCTGAGAACTGCCTGCCAACAGAATGGCAGTGGCAGGGGTCACTGACGATTGAAGCACAACCACGGACCACGAACGGGTGAATTCCAAAAAAGCAGAGCACTGCAATGCCTTTACTGGAACTTCCTTCGCAATACGGAGGCCAATCTGCAAAACTATGAGGCTCTAAATACTTGTTAATAAAGTGAGCACAAATGTCTTACATCCCAGAGAGACTAACACCAAGTAAACCGTCCATGAGCCGAAATCGCCATTGTTACTCATAATTACAGCGTTTGTCGATAAATGGTCAGTCGCAGTACCTTTGCTGCAACGGAAGGGCGATGTGTCGCAGACCGTAGGCAACGTCCTTTCTTCGCAGTTGCTAGTTGTGGTGGGCGAGAAATCCGAATGCATTTGCCACTAGGATCAATTTATCGATCAAGAGCACTTTTCGCGCACGGGCATTCCTTGACACGATAAATGGACTTGGTGGTTGCAATTGCATTCGGAACAGGTCAATGTCCGTAACGCAAACGTAAGGTGCAAACCTTATCTGCTAGTTCTGCCCACGGTGCGCTAAACCTAAAACTAATACGCAACGTCGCTCCTCACGTTTCCGTCACTGACAAGACCTCTAGTGGATATGGTCTAAGGAACCTGTGGGCCAAATTGTGCACTACTGTGCACTGTCCATACTGTGGTATGGAATGTCTAGCTGCTTTCAGTTATTGCCATATGAAGCTTCAGGAAATAAAAATTACCAATCTGTATTCAAGCGGTTCCTTGGACACATGCCACCCTCACCACGAGGCTATTGGCCTCGTACACTCACTCTGAGATGGGATGCTATGAAGCTGGAAGCTGGAAGCTAGAAGCCATTTCTTTGTCGGCCTTGGTCAGTCAAACTGCACCTTGAAGTAGCCCAATCACCTCCAGTTGCCACTGAAAAGTTTGGGATCACATATTTAGTGGTGTGCCGAAATAGGCAGAGAAAAACACATCCATAACAAAGCAGCAAACCAATGTACGCGTTCCCCGCACACGCGCCTACCACATACGGATGTCGTGCATTGAGTTCTCCTGAAAACCGCAACGCTGCCACAGCTCAGAACTTGTCCATTCAGTGCTAACGAACGAGCTGCGGCCAATACTAGCGCGTTCCACAAGAAATTCAACTCCACACAAAATATTCTCAAAGGCCAAGGGCACCATAAGCTTGCTAAAATACAATTATTGTGAGTACAGTCATTTGCTCACATGAGCTAGAGCTGCAAGTACGTGTGGTGCCAATACCACGTCTTCATCAGCAGAGCTCTTCTGCACTCCACGAATGGCGTATTGCTTGATCAAGATGGAACCATGACACAAACATGACGTAGCGCATCTGCAAATAAACACAAAGGACAGTTTAGTAAACGCAAAATATTTTTTTAAACGAAGGCTCACCTTAGAAGCAGGAACAAGTCAGTATGGCGGCAACGGCACTTTCCTCGAGAAACCTGATACTAAATCCTGCCACTCGACCGTGAAGTAATCTTCCTGGAATCCCTCAGAGAAGGGTAAAGTGCCGATCAAACTTGCAGATATAGAAGGCCATGCCCACTTCTGTAAAAAGAAAAAGAACAACTCAAGTTTTTCGCCTGCGCTTAGTGCAACTACAAGTCAAATTAGTGCCACATCCACGCCTTCAACAAAAGAGACGTTCAACACACCACGATTGCTATATTCCCTGATCACGATAGTGCCATCAACACAATTTCCTGGTAGCAGATTTCGAAATATAAACAAATGAAAGCTTAGTAAAAGCAAAATAATTTTAAGAAATGCTCACCTGAGAAGAAGCAACAAGGCATTCCGGTGGCAACAGCTGTTATCTCGAGAAACCTCATACTAAATGCTTCCACTGGATGGTGAAATGATCTTGTTAGTACCGTTCAGAGAACGAAAGAGCCAGGCCGATCCTGCAGACATGAAAAGGCATGCCTACTTTTTTAAAAGGAAATAAGGTAACTCATATTGTTCACTTTACCAGCAATAGCAAGTCAATGTATGCGATTACCGCTTTATCATCACCAAAGCTCTTTTACAGTCTCCGACTCGTATATTGCACGGCCACAATGAAAATACCAACACAAAAACAAACCTGAGGTAATTGATCCAAAAATATAGCGAAACAGCTTTGCAAAAGCAAAATGCGCAACCAAAGATATTCATCATAGAATAACCAGCAAGGTACACGGTGCTAATAGCAATTCATCATCAAGAGAGAATTACTGTACAACTGCACTGTTCAATGGCCACTGTGGAAAGCTCGAGAAAAGGCTTCATTTTAGACCAAATCTGCTTGTATCAAAAGGTGGGAGTAGCTTCTTAAAACGGAATGAAAGCATTCGAAGTTTTTCACCTGAGCAGCAGTTGCAGGGGCGTGAGCTCCAACAGCAGATGTCCATCACCAGAACACTTGTTAACTCCACCAATGTTAATTTCCATGATCTCGATGAAACCATCCAGACAAACACAAGCTCTAGATAGGTGGTCTACAGGTTTAAAAGAAAACAACAGCTTAGTGAAAGCAGACAACGATAAGTAACGATGCTCACCTTAGCCGAAGTAACGAGGCAATATAGTGGTTACCGCCCTCTTCACGAGTGAATCAAAGCACTGCACGACTGGGTCTTGCGATGGTCATAGTGCAACCGTCCTGGCAATGGTATACTTCACACCGAATCTGCATATATTCAAGGTCAAGAGAGACTTAGTCCATGGAAATTAAATTTACTGATTTCGTTTACCTGTCAAGCAGCACCAAAGAAAGTGTGTAGCAACTCCATTGCTCTCGTCATGAGTCCATTGCGACACGCCAAGGCTGGACCATACGATAACTTTCGAATACTTCATGCGATTGCATGCTCCTGGAAGTACATCTGGATACATCCCGGAAAGAAGCTTAGTAAAAATACAGTGACCAGCCTAAATTATGCACTCTGGATAAAACTGAACTTCAACACTGGTGATTGTCCCGCATACGTACTCTGCTCTGCACGGTGACGAAGCTTTCAGATAGTTTTCACGTCCGCCCACAGTGGCCGGTCATTTTATGGTTCCAGGCTGTCGGGAAATCTGCAGCTGACATTCAAACATGCAAAATTCAAAGTTGAGTCGATTGCCAAAAATTCGGATCGCAGACACTTTATTGAAAAGTAAACACGGTCATTGAGGAGATTACCTGAGAACTGCCAGCCAACAGAATGGCAGTGGCAGGGGTCACTGACGATTGAAGCACAACCACGGACAACGAACGGGTGAATTCCAAAAAAGCAGAGCACTGCAATGCCTTTACTGGAACTTCCTTCGCAATACGGAGGCCAATCTGCAAAACTATGAGCCTCTAAATACTTGTTAATAAAGTGAGCACAAATGTCTTACATCCCAGAGAGACTAACACCAAGTAAACCGTCCATGAGCCGAAATCGCCATTGTTACTCATAATTACAGCGTTTGTCGATAAATGGTCAGTCGCAGTACCTTTGCTGCAACGGAAGGGCGATGTGTCGCAGACCGTAGGCAACGTCCTTTCTTCGCAGTTGCTAGTTGTGGTGGGCGAGAAATCCGAATGCATTTGCCACTAGGATCAATTTATCGATCAAGAGCACTTTTCGCGCACGGGCATTCCTTGACACGATAAATGGACTTGGTGGTTGCAATTGCATTCGGAACAGGTCAATGTCCGTAACCCAAACGTAAGGTGCAAACCTTATCTGCTAGTTCTGCCCACGGTGCGCTAAACCTAAAACTAATACGCAACGTCGCTCCTCACGTTTCCGTCACTGACAAGACCTCTAGTTGATATGGTCTAAGGAACCTGTGGGCCAAATTGTGCACTACTGTGCACTGTCCATACTGTGGTATGGAATGTCTAGCTGCTTTCAGTTATTGCCATATGAAGCTTCAGGAAATAAAAATTACCAATCTGTATTCAAGCGGTTCCTTGGACACATGCCACCCTCACCACGAGGCTATTGGCCTCGTACACTCACACTGAGATGGGATGCTATGAAGCTGGAAGCTGGAAGCTAGAAGCCATTTCTTTGTCGGCCTTGGTCAGTCAAACTGCACCTTGAAGTAGCCCAATCACCTCCAGTTGCCACTGAAAAGTTTGGGATCACATATTTAGTGGTGTGCCGAAATAGGCAGAGAAAAACACATCCATAACAAAGCAGCAAACCAATGTACGCGTTCCCCGCACACGCGCCTACCACATACGGATGTCGTGCATTGAGTTCTCCTGAAAACCGCAACGCTGCCACAGCTCAGAACTTGTCCATTCAGTGCTAACTAACGAGCTGCGGCCAATACTAGCGCGTTCCACAAGAAATTCAACTCCACACAAAATATTCTCAAAGGCCAAGGGCACCATAAGCTTGCTAAAATACAATTATTGTGAGTACAGTCATTTGCTCACATGAGCTAGAGCTGCAAGTACGTGTGGTGCCAATACCACGTCTTCATCAGCAGAGCTCTTCTGCACTCCACGAATGGCGTATTGCTTGATCAAGATGGAACCATGACACAAACATGACGTAGCGCATCTGCAAATAAACACAAAGGACAGTTTAGTAAACGCAAAATATTTTTTTAAACGAAGGCTCACCTTAGAAGCAGGAACAAGTCAGTATGGCGGCAACGGCACTTTCCTCCAGAAACCTGATACTAAATGCTGCCACTCGACCGTGAAGTAATCTTCCCGGAATCCCTCAGAGAAGGGTAAAGTGCCGATCAAACTTGCAGATATAGAAGGCCATGCCCACTTCTGTAAAAAGAAAAAGAACAACTCAAGTTTTTCGCCTGCGCTTAGTGCAACTAACAGTCAAATTAGTGCCACATCCACGCCTTCAACAAAAGAGACGTTCAACACACCACGATTGCTATATTCCCTGATCACGATAGTGCCATCAACACAATTTCCTGGTAGCAGATTTCGAAATATAAACAAATGACAGCTTAGTAAAAGCAAAACAATTTTAAGAAATGCTCACCTGAGAAGCAGCAACAAGGCATTCCGGTGGCAACAGCTGTTATCTCGAGAAACCTCATACTAAATGCCTCCACTGGATGGTGAAATGATCTTGTTAGTACCGTTCAGAGAACGAAAGAGCCCAGGCCGATCCTGCAGACATGAAAAGGCATGCCTACTTTATTAAAAGGAAATAAGGTAACTCATATTGTTCACTTTACCAGCAATAGCAAGTCAATGTATGCGATTACCGCTTTATCATCACCAAAGCTCTTTTACATTCTACGACTCGTATATTGCACGGCCACAATGAAAATACCAACACAAAAACAAACCTGTGGTAATTGATCCAAAAATATAGCGAAACAGCTTTGTAAAAGCAAAATGCGCAACCAAAGATATTCATCATAGAATAACCAGCAAGGTACACGGTGCAAATAGCAATTCATCATCAAGAGATAATTACTGTACAACTGCACTGTTCAATGGCCACTGTGGAAAGCTCGAGAAAAGGCTTCATTTTAGACCAAATCTCCTTGCATCAAAAGGTGGGAGTAGCTTCTTAAAACGTAATGAAAGCATTCGAAGTTTTTCACCTGAGCAGCAGTTGCAGGGGCGTGAGCTCCAACAGCAGATGTCCATCACCAGAACACTTGTTAACTCCACCAATGTTAATTTCCATGATCTCGATGAAACCATCCAGACAAACACAAGCTCTAGATAGGTGGTCTACAGGTTTAAAAGAAAACAACAGCTTAGTGAAAGCAGACAACGATAAGTAACGATGCTCACCTTAGCCGAAGTAACGAGGCAATATAGTGGTTACCGCCCTCTTCACGAGTGAATCAAAGCACTGCACGACTGGGTCTTGCGATGGTCATAGTGCAACCGTCCTGGCAATGGTATACTTCACACCGAATCTGCATATATTCAAGGTCAAGAGAGACTTAGTCCATGGAAATTAAATTTACTGATTTCGTTTACCTGTCAAGCAGCACCAAAGAAAGTGTGTAGCAACTCCATTGCTCTCGTCATGAGTCCATTGCGACACGCCAAGGCTGGACCATACGATAACTTTCGAATACTTCATGCGATTGCATGCTCCTGGAAGTACATCTGGATACATCCCGGAAAGAAGCTTAGTAAAAATACAGTGACCAGCCTAAATTATGCACTCTGGATAAAACTGAACTTCAACACTGGTGATTGTCCCGCATACGTACTCTGCTCTGCACGGTGACGAAGCTTTCAGATAGTTTTCACGTCCGCCCACAGTGGCCGGTCATTTTATGGTTCCAGGCTGTCGGGAAATCTGCAGCTGACATTCAAACATGCAAAATTCAAAGTTGAGTCGATTGCCAAAAATTCGG
Organism: Dermacentor andersoni; assembly: GCF_023375885.2. Taxonomy (NCBI): domain Eukaryota; kingdom Metazoa; phylum Arthropoda; class Arachnida; order Ixodida; family Ixodidae; genus Dermacentor; species Dermacentor andersoni. The sequence goes on along the minus strand of NC_092824.1, from coordinate 94,474,206 downwards.
ATCGCAGACACTTTATTGAAAAGTAAACACGGTCATTGAGGAGATTACCTGAGAACTGCCAGCCAACAGAATGGCAGTGGCAGGGGTCACTGACGATTGAAGCACAACCACGGACAACGAACGGGTGAATTCCAAAAAAGCAGAGCACTGCAATGCCTTTACTGGAACTTCCTTCGCAATACGGAGGCCAATCTGCAAAACTATGAGCCTCTAAATACTTGTTAATAAAGTGAGCACAAATGTCTTACATCCCAGAGAGACTAACACCAAGTAAACCGTCCATGAGCCGAAATCGCCATTGTTACTCATAATTACAGCGTTTGTCGATAAATGGTCAGTCGCAGTACCTTTGCTGCAACGGAAGGGCGATGTGTCGCAGACCGTAGGCAACGTCCTTTCTTCGCAGTTGCTAGTTGTGGTGGGCGAGAAATCCGAATGCATTTGCCACTAGGATCAATTTATCGATCAAGAGCACTTTTCGCGCACGGGCATTCCTTGACACGATAAATGGACTTGGTGGTTGCAATTGCATTCGGAACAGGTCAATGTCCGTAACCCAAACGTAAGGTGCAAACCTTATCTGCTAGTTCTGCCCACGGTGCGCTAAACCTAAAACTAATACGCAACGTCGCTCCTCACGTTTCCGTCACTGACAAGACCTCTAGTTGATATGGTCTAAGGAACCTGTGGGCCAAATTGTGCACTACTGTGCACTGTCCATACTGTGGTATGGAATGTCTAGCTGCTTTCAGTTATTGCCATATGAAGCTTCAGGAAATAAAAATTACCAATCTGTATTCAAGCGGTTCCTTGGACACATGCCACCCTCACCACGAGGCTATTGGCCTCGTACACTCACACTGAGATGGGATGCTATGAAGCTGGAAGCTGGAAGCTAGAAGCCATTTCTTTGTCGGCCTTGGTCAGTCAAACTGCACCTTGAAGTAGCCCAATCACCTCCAGTTGCCACTGAAAAGTTTGGGATCACATATTTAGTGGTGTGCCGAAATAGGCAGAGAAAAACACATCCATAACAAAGCAGCAAACCAATGTACGCGTTCCCCGCACACGCGCCTACCACATACGGATGTCGTGCATTGAGTTCTCCTGAAAACCGCAACGCTGCCACAGCTCAGAACTTGTCCATTCAGTGCTAACTAACGAGCTGCGGCCAATACTAGCGCGTTCCACAAGAAATTCAACTCCACACAAAATATTCTCAAAGGCCAAGGGCACCATAAGCTTGCTAAAATACAATTATTGTGAGTACAGTCATTTGCTCACATGAGCTAGAGCTGCAAGTACGTGTGGTGCCAATACCACGTCTTCATCAGCAGAGCTCTTCTGCACTCCACGAATGGCGTATTGCTTGATCAAGATGGAACCATGACACAAACATGACGTAGCGCATCTGCAAATAAACACAAAGGACAGTTTAGTAAACGCAAAATATTTTTTTAAACGAAGGCTCACCTTAGAAGCAGGAACAAGTCAGTATGGCGGCAACGGCACTTTCCTCCAGAAACCTGATACTAAATGCTGCCACTCGACCGTGAAGTAATCTTCCCGGAATCCCTCAGAGAAGGGTAAAGTGCCGATCAAACTTGCAGATATAGAAGGCCATGCCCACTTCTGTAAAAAGAAAAAGAACAACTCAAGTTTTTCGCCTGCGCTTAGTGCAACTAACAGTCAAATTAGTGCCACATCCACGCCTTCAACAAAAGAGACGTTCAACACACCACGATTGCTATATTCCCTGATCACGATAGTGCCATCAACACAATTTCCTGGTAGCAGATTTCGAAATATAAACAAATGACAGCTTAGTAAAAGCAAAACAATTTTAAGAAATGCTCACCTGAGAAGCAGCAACAAGGCATTCCGGTGGCAACAGCTGTTATCTCGAGAAACCTCATACTAAATGCCTCCACTGGATGGTGAAATGATCTTGTTAGTACCGTTCAGAGAACGAAAGAGCCCAGGCCGATCCTGCAGACATGAAAAGGCATGCCTACTTTATTAAAAGGAAATAAGGTAACTCATATTGTTCACTTTACCAGCAATAGCAAGTCAATGTATGCGATTACCGCTTTATCATCACCAAAGCTCTTTTACATTCTACGACTCGTATATTGCACGGCCACAATGAAAATACCAACACAAAAACAAACCTGTGGTAATTGATCCAAAAATATAGCGAAACAGCTTTGTAAAAGCAAAATGCGCAACCAAAGATATTCATCATAGAATAACCAGCAAGGTACACGGTGCAAATAGCAATTCATCATCAAGAGATAATTACTGTACAACTGCACTGTTCAATGGCCACTGTGGAAAGCTCGAGAAAAGGCTTCATTTTAGACCAAATCTCCTTGCATCAAAAGGTGGGAGTAGCTTCTTAAAACGTAATGAAAGCATTCGAAGTTTTTCACCTGAGCAGCAGTTGCAGGGGCGTGAGCTCCAACAGCAGATGTCCATCACCAGAACACTTGTTAACTCCACCAATGTTAATTTCCATGATCTCGATGAAACCATCCAGACAAACACAAGCTCTAGATAGGTGGTCTACAGGTTTAAAAGAAAACAACAGCTTAGTGAAAGCAGACAACGATAAGTAACGATGCTCACCTTAGCCGAAGTAACGAGGCAATATAGTGGTTACCGCCCTCTTCACGAGTGAATCAAAGCACTGCACGACTGGGTCTTGCGATGGTCATAGTGCAACCGTCCTGGCAATGGTATACTTCACACCGAATCTGCATATATTCAAGGTCAAGAGAGACTTAGTCCATGGAAATTAAATTTACTGATTTCGTTTACCTGTCAAGCAGCACCAAAGAAAGTGTGTAGCAACTCCATTGCTCTCGTCATGAGTCCATTGCGACACGCCAAGGCTGGACCATACGATAACTTTCGAATACTTCATGCGATTGCATGCTCCTGGAAGTACATCTGGATACATCCCGGAAAGAAGCTTAGTAAAAATACAGTGACCAGCCTAAATTATGCACTCTGGATAAAACTGAACTTCAACACTGGTGATTGTCCCGCATACGTACTCTGCTCTGCACGGTGACGAAGCTTTCAGATAGTTTTCACGTCCGCCCACAGTGGCCGGTCATCTTATGGTTCCAGGCTGTCGGGAAATCTGCAGCTGACATTCAAACATGCAAAATTCAAAGTTTAGTCGATTGCCAAAAATTCGGATCGCAGACACTTTATTGAAAAGTAAACACGGTCATTGAGGAGATTACCTGAGAACTGCCTGCCAACAGAATGGCAGTGGCAGGGGTCACTGACGATTGAAGCACAACCACGGACCACGAACGGGTGAATTCCAAAAAAGCAGAGCACTGCAATGCCTTTACTGGAACTTCCTTCGCAATACGGAGGCCAATCTGCAAAACTATGAGGCTCTAAATACTTGTTAATAAAGTGAGCACAAATGTCTTACATCCCAGAGAGACTAACACCAAGTAAACCGTCCATGAGCCGAAATCGCCATTGTTACTCATAATTACAGCGTTTGTCGATAAATGGTCAGTCGCAGTACCTTTGCTGCAACGGAAGGGCGATGTGTCGCAGACCGTAGGCAACGTCCTTTCTTCGCAGTTGCTAGTTGTGGTGGGCGAGAAATCCGAAAGCATTTGCCACTAGGATCAATTTATCGATCAAGAGCACTTTTCGCGCACGGGCATTCCTTGACACGATAAATGGACTTGGTGGTTGCAATTGCATTCGGAACAGGTCAATGTCCGTAACGCAAACGTAAGGTGCAAACCTTATCTGCTAGTTCTGCCCACGGTGCGCTAAACCTAAAACTAATACGCAACGTCGCTCCTCACGTTTCCGTCACTGACAAGACCTCTAGTGGATATGGTCTAAGGAACCTGTGGGCCAAATTGTGCACTACTGTGCACTGTCCATACTGTGGTATGGAATGTCTAGCTGCTTTCAGTTATTGCCATATGAAGCTTCAGGAAATAAAAATTACCAATCTGTATTCAAGCGGTTCCTTGGACACATGCCACCCTCACCACGAGGCTATTGGCCTCGTACACTCACTCTGAGATGGGATGCTATGAAGCTGGAAGCTGGAAGCTAGAAGCCATTTCTTTGTCGGCCTTGGTCAGTCAAACTGCACCTTGAAGTAGCCCAATCACCTCCAGTTGCCACTGAAAAGTTTGGGATCACATATTTAGTGGTGTGCCGAAATAGGCAGAGAAAAACACATCCATAACAAAGCAGCAAACCAATGTACGCGTTCCCCGCACACGCGCCTACCACATACGGATGTCGTGCATTGAGTTCTCCTGAAAACCGCAACGCTGCCACAGCTCAGAACTTGTCCATTCAGTGCTAACGAACGAGCTGCGGCCAATACTAGCGCGTTCCACAAGAAATTCAACTCCACACAAAATATTCTCAAAGGCCAAGGGCACCATAAGCTTGCTAAAATACAATTATTGTGAGTACAGTCATTTGCTCACATGAGCTAGAGCTGCAAGTACGTGTGGTGCCAATACCACGTCTTCATCAGCAGAGCTCTTCTGCACTCCACGAATGGCGTATTGCTTGATCAAGATGGAACCATGACACAAACATGACGTAGCGCATCTGCAAATAAACACAAAGGACAGTTTAGTAAACGCAAAATATTTTTTTAAACGAAGGCTCACCTTAGAAGCAGGAACAAGTCAGTATGGCGGCAACGGCACTTTCCTCGAGAAACCTGATACTAAATCCTGCCACTCGACCGTGAAGTAATCTTCCTGGAATCCCTCAGAGAAGGGTAAAGTGCCGATCAAATTTGCAGATATAGGAGACCATGCCCACTTCTGTAAAAAGAAAAAGAACAACTCAAGTTTTTCGCCTGCGCTTAGTGCAACTACAAGTCAAATTAGTGCCACATCCACGCCTTCAACAAAAGAGACGTTCAACACACCACGATTCCTATATTCCCTGATCACGATAGTGCCATCAACACAATTTCCTGGTAGCAGATTTCGAAATATAAACAAATGAAAGCTTAGTAAAAGCAAAATAATTTTAAGAAATGCTCACCTGAGAAGCAGCAACAAGGCATTCCGGTGGCAACAGCTGTTATCTCGAGAAACCTCATACTAAATGCTTCCACTGGATGGTGAAATGATCTTGTTAGTACCGTTCAGAGAACGAAAGAGCCCAGGCCGATCCTGCAGACATGAAAAGGCATGCCTACTTTTTTAAAAGGAAATAAGGTAACTCATATTGTTCACTTTACCAGCAATAGCAAGTCAATGTATGCGATTACCGCTTTATCATCACCAAAGCTCTTTTACAGTCTCCGACTCGTATATTGCACGGCCACAATGAAAATACCAACACAAAAACAAACCTGTGGTAATTGATCCAAAAATATAGCGAAACAGCTTTGTAAAAGCAAAATGCGCAACCAAAGATATTCATCATAGAATAACCAGCAAGGTACACGGTGCAAATAGCAATTCATCATCAAGAGATAATTACTGTACAACTGCACTGTTCAATGGCCACTGTGGAAAGCTCGAGAAAAGGCTTCATTTTAGACCAAATCTCCTTGTATCAAAAGGTGGGAGTAGCTTCTTAAAACGTAATGAAAGCATTCGAAGTTTTTCACCTGAGCAGCAGTTGCAGGGGCGTGAGCTCCAACAGCAGATGTCCATCACCAGAACACTTGTTAACTCCACCAATGTTAATTTCCATGATCTCGATGAAACCATCCAGACAAACACAAGCTCTAGATAGGTGGTCTACAGGTTTAAAAGAAAACAACAGCTTAGTGAAAGCAGACAACGATAAGTAACGATGCTCACCTTAGCCGAAGTAACGAGGCAATATAGTGGTTACCGCCCTCTTCATGAGTGAATCAAAGCACTGCACGACTGGGTCTTGCGATGGTCATAGTGCAACCGTCCTGCCAATGGTATACTTCACACCGAATCTGCATATATTCAAGGACAAGAGAGACTTAGTCCATGGAAATTAAATTAACTGATTTCGTTTACCTGTCAAGCAGCACCAAAGAAAGTGTGTAGCAACTCCATTGCTCTCGTCATGAGTCCATTGCGACACGCCAAGGCTGGACCATACGATAACTTTCGAATACTTCATGCGATTGCATGCTCCTGGAAGTACATCTGGATACATCCCGGAAAGAAGCTTAGTAAAAATACAGTGACCAGCCTAAATTATGCACTCTGGATAAAACTGAACAACACTGGTGATTGTCCCGCATACGTACTCTGCTCTGCACGGTGACGAAGCCTTCAGATAGTTTTTCACGTCCGCCCACAGTGGCCGGTCATTTTATGGTTCCAGGCTGTCGGGAAATCTGCAGCTGACATTCAAACATGCAAAATTCAAAGTTGAGTCGATTGCCAAAAATTCGGATCGCAGACACTTTATTGAAAAGTAAACACGGTCATTGAGGAGATTACCTGAGAACTGCCAGCCAACAGAATGGCAGTGGCAGGGGTCACTGACGATTGAAGCACAACCACGGACCACGAACGGTTGAATTCCAAAAAAGCAGAGCACTGCAATGCCTTTACTGGAACTTCATCCGGAAAACGGAGGCCAATCTGCAAAACTATGAGGCTCTAAATACTTGTTAATAAAGTGAGCACAAATGTCTTACATCCCAGAGAGACTGACACCAAGTGAACCGTCCATGACCCGAAATCGCCGTTGTTACTCATAATTACAGCATTTGTCGATAAATGGTCAGTCGCTGTACCTTTGCTGCAACGGAAGGGCGATGTGTCGCAGACCGTAGGCAACGTCCTTTCTTCGCAGTTGCTAGTTGTGGTGGGCGAGAAATCCGAATGCATTTGCCACTAGGATCAATTTATCGATCAAGAGCACTTTTCGCGCACGGGCATTCCTTGACACGATAAATGGACTTGGTGGTTGCAATTGCATTCGGAACAGGTCAATGTCCGTAACGCAAACGTAAGGTGCAAACCTTATCTGCTAGTTCTGCCCACGGTGCCCTAAACCTAAAACTAATACGCAACGTCGGTCCTCACGTTTCCGTCACTGACAAGACCTCTAGTGGATATGGTCTAAGGAACCTGTGGGCCAAATTGTGCACTACTGTGCACTGTCCATACTGTGGTATGGAATGTCTAGCTGCTTTCAGTTATTGGCCATATGAAGCTTCAGGAAATAAAAATTACCAATCTGTATTCAAGCAGTTCCTTGGACACATGCCACCCTCACCACGAGGCTATTGGCCTCGTACACTCACTCTGAGATGGGATGCTATGAAGCTGGAAGCTGGAAGCTAGAAGCCATTTCTTTGTGGGCCTTGGTCAGTCAAACTGCACCTTGAAGTAGCCCAATCACCTCCACTTGCCACTGAAAAGTTTGGGATCACATATTTAGTGGTGTGCCGAAATAGGCAGAGAAAAACACATCCATAACAAAGCAGCAAACCAATGTACGCGTTCCCCGCACACGCGCCTACCACATACGGATGTCGTGCATTGAGTTCTCCTGAAAACAGCAACGCTGCCACAGCTCAGAACTTGTCCATTCAGTGCTAACGAACGAGCTGCGGCCAATACTAGCGCGTTCCACAAGAAATTCAACTCCACACAAAATATTCTCAAAGGCCAAGGGCACCATAAGCTTGCTAAAATACAATTATTGTGAGTACAGTCATTTGCTCACATGAGCTAGAGCTGCAAGTACGTGTGGTGCCAATACCACGTCTTCATCAGCAGAGCTCTTCTGCACTCCACGAATGGCGTATTGCTTGATCAAGATGGAACCATGACACAAACATGACGTAGCGCATCTGCAAATAAACACAAAGGACAGTTTAGTAAACGCAAAATATTTTTTTAAACGAAGGCTCACCTTAGAAGCAGGAACAAGTCAGTATGGCGGCAACGGCACTTTCCTCGAGAAACCTGATACTAAATGCTGCCACTCGACCGTGAAGTAATCTTCCTGGAATCCCTCAGAGAAGGGTAAAGTGCCGATCAAACTTGCAGATATAGAAGGCCATGCCCACTTCTGTAAAAAGAAAAAGAACAACTCAAGTTTTTCGCCTGCGCTTAGTGCAACTACAAGTCAAATTAGTGCCACATCCACGCCTTCAACAAAAGAGACGTTCAACACACCACGATTCCTATATTCCCTGATCACGATAGTGCCATCAACACAATTTCCTGGTAGCAGATTTCGAAATATAAACAAATGAAAGCTTAGTAAAAGCAAAATAATTTTAAGAAATACTCACCTGAGAAGCAGCAACAAGGCATTCCGGTGGCAACAGCTGTTATCTCGAGAAACCTCATACTAAATGCTTCCACTGGATGGTGAAATGATCTTGTTAGTACCGTTCAGAGAACGAAAGAGCCCAGGCCGATCCTGCAGACATGAAAAGGCATGCCTACTTTTTTAAAAGGAAATAAGGTAACTCATATTGTTCACTTTACCAGCAATAGCAAGTCAATGTATGCGATTACCGCTTTATCATCACCAAAGCTCTTTTACAGTCTCCGACTCGTATATTGCACGGCCACAATGAAAATACCAACACAAAAACAAACCTGTGGTAATTGATCCAAAAATATAGCGAAACAGCTTTGTAAAAGCAAAATGCGCAACCAAAGATATTCATCATAGAATAACCAGCAAGGTACACGGTGCAAATAGCAATTCATCATCAAGAGATAATTACTGTACAACTGCACTGTTCAATGGCCACTGTGGAAAGCTCGAGAAAAGGCTTCATTTTAGACCAAATCTCCTTGTATCAAAAGGTGGAAGTAGCTTCTTAAAACGTAATGAAAGCATTCGAAGTTTTTCACCTGAGCAGCAGTTGCAGGGGCGTGAGCTCCAACAGCAGATGTCCATCACCAGAACACTTGTTAACTCCACCAATGTTAATTTCCATGATCTCGATGAAACCATCCAGACAAACACAAGCTCTAGAAAGGTGGTCTACAGGTTTAAAAGAAAACAACAGCTTAGCGAAAGCAGACAACGATAAGTAACGATGCTCACCTTAGCCGAAGTAACGAGGCAATATAGTGGTTACCGCCCTCTTCACGAGTGAATTAAAGAACTGCACGACTGGGTCTTGCTATGGTCATAGTGCAACCGTCCTGGCAATGGTATACTTCACACCGAATCTGCATATATTCAAGGTCAAGAGAGACTTAGTCCATGGAAATTAAATTTACTGATTTCGTTTACCTGTCAAGCAGCACCAAAGAAAGTGTGTAGCAACTCCATTGCTCTCGTCACGAGTCCATTGCGACACGCCAAGGCTGGACCATACGATAACTTTCGAATACTTCATGCGATTGCATGCTCCTGGAAGTACATCTGGATACATCCCGGAAAGAAGCTTAGTAAAAATACAGTGACCAGCCTAAATTATGCACTCTGGATAAAACTGAACTTCAACACTGGTGATTGTCCCGCATACGTACTCTGCTCTGCACGGTGACGAAGCTTTCAGATAGTTTTCACGTCCGCCCACAGTGGCCGGTCATTTTATGGTTCCAGGCTGTCGGGAAATCTGCAGCTGACATTCAAACATGCAAAATTCAAAGTTGAGTCGATTGCCAAAAATTCGGATCGCAGACACTTTATTGAAAAGTAAACACGGTCATTGAGGAGATTACCTGAGAACTGCCAGCCAACAGAATGGCAGTGGCAGGGGTCACTGACGATTGAAGCACAACCACGGACCACGAACGGGTGAATTCCAAAAAAGCAGAGCACTGCAATGCCTTTACTGGAACTTCCTTCGCAATACGGAGGCCAATCTGCAAAACTATGAGGCTCTAAATACTTGTTAATAAAGTGAGCACAAATGTCTTACATCCCAGAGAGACTAACACCAAGTAAACCGTCCATGAGCCGAAATCGCCATTGTTACTCATAATTACAGCGTTTGTCGATAAATGGTCAGTCGCAGTACCTTTGCTGCAACGGAAGGGCGATGTGTCGCAGACCGTAGGCAACGTCCTTTCTTCGCAGTTGCTAGTTGTGGTGGGCGAGAAATCCGAATGTATTTGCCACTAGGATCAATTTATCGATCAAGAGCACTTTTCGCGCACGGGCATTCCTTGACACGATAAATGGACTTGGTGGTTGCAATTGCATTCGGAACTGGTCAATGTCCGTAACGCAAACGTAAGGTGCAAACCTTATCTGCTAGTTCTGCCCACGGTGCGCTAAACCTAAAACTAATACGCAACGTCGCTCCTCACGTTTCCGTCACTGACAAGACCTCTAGTGGATATGGTCTAAGGAACCTGTGGGCCAAATTGTGCACTACTGTGCACTGTCCATACTGTGGTATGGAATGTCTAGCTGCTTTCAGTTATTGGCCATATGAAGCTTCAGGAAATAAAAATTACCAATCTGTATTCAAGCGGTTCCTTGGACACATGCCACCCTCACCACGAGGCTATTGGCCTCGTACACTCACTCTGAGATGGGATGCTATGAAGCTGGAAGCTGGAAGCTAGAAGCCATTTCTTTGTCGGCCTTGGTCAGTCAAACTGCACCTTGAAGTAGCCCAATCACCTCCAGTTGCCACTGAAAAGTTTGGGATCACATATTTAGTGGTGTGCCGAAATAGGCAGAGAAAAACACATCCATAACAAAGCAGCAAACCAATATACGCGTTCCCCGCACACGCACCTACCACATACGGATGTCGTGCATTGAGTCTCCTGAAAACCGCAACGCTGCCACAGCTCAGAACTTGTCCATTCAGTGCTAACGAACGAGCTGCGGCCAATACTAGCGCGTTCCACAAGAAATTCAACTCCACACAAAATATTCTCAAAGGCCAAGGGCACCATAAGCTTGCTAAAATACAATTATTGTGAGTACAGTCATTTGCTCACATGAGCTAGAGCTGCAAGTACGTGTGGTGCCAATACCACGTCTTCATCAGCAGAGCTCTTCTGCACTCCACGAATGGCGTATTGCTTGATCAAGATGGAACCATGACACAAACATGACGTAGCGCATCTGCAAATAAACACAAAGGACAGTTTAGTAAACGCAAAATATTTTTTTAAACGAAGGCTCACCTTAGAAGCAGGAACAAGTCAGTATGGCGGCAACGGCACTTTCCTCGAGAAACCTGCTACTAAATGCTGCCACTCGACCGTGAAGTAATCTTCCTGGAATCCCTCAGAGAAGGGTAAAGTGCCGATCAAACTTGCAGATATAGAAGGCCATGCCCACTTCTGTAAAAAGAAAAAGAACAACTCAAGTTTTTCGCCTGCGCTTAGTGCAACTACAAGTCAAATTAGTGCCACATCCACGCCTTCAACAAAAGAGACGTTCAACACACCACGATTGCTATATTCCCTGATCACGATAGTGCCATCAACACAATTTCCTCGTAGCAGATTTCGAAATATAAACAAATGACAGCTTAGTAAAAGCAAAATAATTTTAAGAAATGCTCACCTGAGAAGCAGCAACAAGGCATTCCGGTGGCAACAGCTGTTATCTCGAGAAACCTCATACTAAATGCCTCCACTGGATGGTGAAATGATCTTGTTAGTACCGTTCAGAGAACGAAAGAGCCCAGGCCGATCCTGCAGACATGAAAAGGCATGCCTACTTTATTAAAAGGAAATAAGGTAACTCATATTGTTCACTTTACCAGCAATAGCAAGTCAATGTATGCGATTACCGCTTTATCATCACCAAAGCTCTTTTACATTCTACGACTCGTATATTGCACGGCCACAATGAAAATACCAACACAAAAACAAACCTGTGGTAATTGATCCAAAACTATAGCGAAACAGCTTTGTAAAAGCAAAATGAGCAACCAAAGAAATTCATCATAGAATAACCAGCAAGGTACACGGTGGAAATAGCAATTCATCATCAAGAGATAATTACTGTACAACTGCACTGTTCAATGGCCACTGTGGAAAGCTCGAGAAGAGGCTTCATTTTAGACCGAATCTGCTTGTATCTAAAGGTGGGAGTAGCTTCTTAAAACGGAATGAAAGCATTCGAAATTTTTCACCTGAGCAGCAGTTGCAGGGGCGTGAGCTCCAACAGCAGATGTCCATCACCAGAACACTTGTTAACTCCACCAATGTTAATTTCCATGATCTCGATGAAACCATCCAGACAAACACAAGCTCTAGATAGGTGGTCTACAGGTTTAAAAGAAAACAACAGCTTAGTGAAAGCAGACAACGATAAGTAACGATGCTCACCTTAGCCGAAGTAACGAGGCAATATAGTGGTTACCGCCCTCTTCATGAGTGAATCAAAGCACTGCACGACTGGGTCTTGCGATGGTCATAGTGCAACCGTCCTGCCAATGGTATACTTCACACCGAATCTGCATATATTCAAGGACAAGAGAGACTTAGTCCATGGAAATTAAATTAACTGATTTCGTTTACCTGTCAAGCAGCACCAAAGAAAGTGTGTAGCAACTCCATTGCTCTCGTCATGAGTCCATTGCGACACGCCAAGGCTGGACCATACGATAACTTTCGAATACTTCATGCGATTGCATGCTCCTGGAAGTACATCTGGATACATCCCGGAAAGAAGCTTAGTAAAAATACAGTGACCAGCCTAAATTATGCACTCTGGATAAAACTGAACTTCAACACTGGTGATTGTCCCGCATACGTACTCTGCTCTGCACGGTGACGAAGCCTTCAGATAGTTTTTCACGTCCGCCCACAGTGGCCGGTCATTTTATGGTTCCAGGCTGTCGGGAAATCTGCAGCTGACATTCAAACATGCAAAATTCAAAGTTGAGTCGATTGCCAAAAATTCGGATCGCAGACACTTTATTGAAAAGTAAACACGGTCATTGAGGAGATTACCTGAGAACTGCCAGCCAACAGAATGGCAGTGGCAGGGGTCACTGACGATTGAAGCACAACCACGGACCACGAACGGTTGAATTCCAAAAAAGCAGAGCACTGCAATGCCTTTACTGGAACTTCATCCGGAAAACGGAGGCCAATCTGCAAAACTATGAGGCTCTAAATACTTGTTAATAAAGTGAGCACAAATGTCTTACATCCCAGAGAGACTGACACCAAGTGAACCGTCCATGACCCGAAATCGCCGTTGTTACTCATAATTACAGCATTTGTCGATAAATGGTCAGTCGCTGTACCTTTGCTGCAACGGAAGGGCGATGTGTCGCAGACCGTAGGCAACGTCCTTTCTTCGCAGTTGCTAGTTGTGGTGGGCGAGAAATCCGAATGCATTTGCCACTAGGATCAATTTATCGATCAAGAGCACTTTTCGCGCACGGGCATTCCTTGACACGATAAATGGACTTGGTGGTTGCAATTGCATTCGGAACAGGTCAATGTCCGTAACGCAAACGTAAGGTGCAAACCTTATCTGCTAGTTCTGCCCACGGTGCCCTAAACCTAAAACTAATACGCAACGTCGCTCCTCACGTTTCCGTCACTGACAAGACCTCTAGTGGATATGGTCTAAGGAACCTGTGGGCCAAATTGTGCACTACTGTGCACTGTCCATACTGTGGTATGGAATGTCTAGCTGCTTTCAGTTATTGGCCATATGAAGCTTCAGGAAATAAAAATTACCAATCTGTATTCAAGCAGTTCCTTGGACACATGCCACCCTCACCACGAGGCTATTGGCCTCGTACACTCACTCTGAGATGGGATGCTATGAAGCTGGAAGCTGGAAGCTAGAAGCCATTTCTTTGTGGGCCTTGGTCAGTCAAACTGCACCTTGAAGTAGCCCAATCACCTCCACTTGCCACTGAAAAGTTTGGGATCACATATTTAGTGGTGTGCCGAAATAGGCAGAGAAAAACACATCCATAACAAAGCAGCAAACCAATGTACGCGTTCCCCGCACACGCGCCTACCACATACGGATGTCGTGCATTGAGTTCTCCTGAAAACAGCAACGCTGCCACAGCTCAGAACTTGTCCATTCAGTGCTAACGAACGAGCTGCGGCCAATACTAGCGCGTTCCACAAGAAATTCAACTCCACACAAAATATTCTCAAAGGCCAAGGGCACCATAAGCTTGCTAAAATACAATTATTGTGAGTACAGTCATTTGCTCACATGAGCTAGAGCTGCAAGTACGTGTGGTGCCAATACCACGTCTTCATCAGCGGAGCTCTTCTGCACTCCACGAATGGCGTATTGCTTGATCAAGATGGAACCATGACACAAACATGACGTAGCGCATCTGCAAATAAACACAAAGGACAGTTTAGTAAACGCAAAATATTTTTTTAAACGAAGGCTCACCTTAGAAGCAGGAACAAGTCAGTATGGCGGCAACGGCACTTTCCTCGAGAAACCTGATACTAAATGCTGCCACTCGACCGTGAAGTAATCTTCCTGGAATCCCTCAGAGAAGGGTAAAGTGCCGATCAAACTTGCAGATATAGAAGGCCATGCCCACTTCTGTAAAAAGAAAAAGAACAACTCAAGTTTTTCGCCTGCGCTTAGTGCAACTACAAGTCAAATTAGTGCCACATCCACGCCTTCAACAAAAGAGACGTTCAACACACCACGATTCCTATATTCCCTGATCACGATAGTGCCATCAACACAATTTCCTGGTAGCAGATTTCGAAATATAAACAAATGAAAGCTTAGTAAAAGCAAAATAATTTTAAGAAATGCTCACCTGAGAAGCAGCAACAAGGCATTCCGGTGGCAACAGCTGTTATCTCGAGAAACCTCATACTAAATGCTTCCACTGGATGGTGAAATGATCTTGTTAGTACCGTTCAGAGAACGAAAGAGCCCAGGCCGATCCTGCAGACATGAAAAGGCATGCCTACTTTTTTAAAAGGAAATAAGGTAACTCATATTGTTCACTTTACCAGCAATAGCAAGTCAATGTATGCGATTACCGCTTTATCATCACCAAAGCTCTTTTACAGTCTCCGACTCGTATATTGCACGGCCACAATGAAAATACCAACACAAAAACAAACCTGTGGTAATTGATCCAAAAATATAGCGAAACAGTTTTGTAAAAGCAAAATGCGCAACCAAAGATATTCATCATAGAATAACCAGCAAGGTACACGGTGCAAATAGCAATTCATCATCAAGAGATAATTACTGTACAACTGCACTGTTCAATGGCCACTGTGGAAAGCTCGAGAAAAGGCTTCATTTTAGACCAAATCTCCTTGTATCAAAAGGTGGAAGTAGCTTCTTAAAACGTAATGAAAGCATTCGAAGTTTTTCACCTGAGCAGCAGTTGCAGGGGCGTGAGCTCCAACAGCAGATGTCCATCACCAGAACACTTGTTAACTCCACCAATGTTAATTTCCATGATCTCGATGAAACCATCCAGACAAACACAAGCTCTAGAAAGGTGGTCTACAGGTTTAAAAGAAAACAACAGCTTAGTGAAAGCAGACAACGATAAGTAACGATGCTCACCTTAGCCGAAGTAACGAGGCAATATAGTGGTTACCGCCCTCTTCACTAGTGAATCAAAGCACTGCACGACTGGGTCTTGCGATGGTCATAGTGCAACCGTCCTGGCAATCACCGAATCTGCATATATTCAAGGTCAAGAGAGACTTAGTCCATGGAAATTAAATTTACTGATTTCGTTTACCTGTCAAGCAGCACCAAAGAAAGTGTGTAGCAACTCCATTGCTCTCGTCACGAGTCCATTGCGACACGCCAAGGCTGGACCATACGATAACTTTCGAATACTTCATGCGATTGCATGCTCCTGGAAGTACATCTGGATACATCCCGGAAAGAAGCTTAGTAAAAATACAGTGACAAGCCTAAATTATGCACTCTGGATAAAACTGAACTTCAACACTGGTGATTGTCCCGCATACGTACTCTGCTCTGCACGGTGACGAAGCTTTCAGATAGTTTTCACGTCCGCCCACAGTGGCCGGTCATATTATGGTTCCAGGCTGTCGGGAAATCTGCAGCTGACATTCAAACATGCAAAATTCAAAGTTGAGTCGATTGCCAAAAATTCGGATCGCAGACACTTTATTGAAAAGTAAACACGGTCATTGAGGAGATTACCTGAGAACTGCCAGCCAACAGAATGGCAGTGGCAGGGGTCACTGACGATTGAAGCACAACCACGGACCACGAACGGGTGAATTCCAAAAAAGCAGAGCACTGCAATGCCTTTACTGGAACTTCCTTCGCAATACGGAGGCCAATCTGCAAAACTATGAGGCTCTAAATACTTGTTAATAAAGTGAGCACAAATGTCTTACATCCCAGAGAGACTAACACCAAGTAAACCGTCCATGAGCCGAAATCGCCATTGTTACTCATAATTACAGCGTTTGTCGATAAATGGTCAGTCGCAGTACCTTTGCTACAACGGAAGGGCGATGTGTCGCAGACCGTAGGCAACGTCCTTTCTTCGCAGTTGCTAGTTGTGGTGGGCGAGAAATCCGAATGCATTTGCCACTAGGATCAATTTATCGATCAAGAGCACTTTTCGCGCACGGGCATTCCTTGACACGATAAATGGACTTGGTGGTTGCAATTGCATTCGGAACTGGTCAATGTCCGTAACGCAAACGTAAGGTGCAAACCTTATCTGCTAGTTCTGCCCACGGTGCGCTAAACCTAAAACTAATACGCAACGTCGCTCCTCACGTTTCCGTCACTGACAAGACCTCTAGTGGATATGGTCTAAGGAACCTGTGGGCCAAATTGTGCACTACTGTGCACTGTCCATACTGTGGTATGGAATGTCTAGCTGCTTTCAGTTATTGGCCATATGAAGCTTCAGGAAATAAAAATTACCAATCTGTATTCAAGCGGTTCCTTGGACACATGCCACCCTCACCACGAGGCTATTGGCCTCGTACACTCACTCTGAGATGGGATGCTATGAAGCTGGAAGCTAGAAGCCATTTCTTTGTCGGCCTTGGTCAGTCAAACTGCACCTTGAAGTAGCCCAATCACCTCCAGTTGCCACTGAAAAGTTTGGGATCACATATTTAGTGGTGTGCCGAAATAGGCAGAGAAAAACACATCCATAACAAAGCAGCAAACCAATGTACGCGTTCCCCGCACACGCACCTACCACATACGGATGTCGTGCATTGAGTCTCCTGAAAACCGCAACGCTGCCACAGCTCAGAACTTGTCCATTCAGTGCTAACGAACGAGCTGCGGCCAATACTAGCGCGTTCCACAAGAAATTCAACTCCACACAAAATATTCTCAAAGGCCAAGGGCACCATAAGCTTGCTAAAATACAATTATTGTGAGTACAGTCATTTGCTCACATGAGCTAGAGCTGCAAGTACGTGTGGTGCCAATACCACGTCTTCATCAGCAGAGCTCTTCTGCACTCCACGAATGGCGTATTGCTTGATCA
The DNA here is from genome assembly GCF_023375885.2 of Dermacentor andersoni. Classification (NCBI taxonomy): domain Eukaryota; kingdom Metazoa; phylum Arthropoda; class Arachnida; order Ixodida; family Ixodidae; genus Dermacentor; species Dermacentor andersoni. The sequence goes on along the minus strand of NC_092824.1, from coordinate 94,456,817 downwards.
AGATGGAACCATGACACAAACATGACGTAGCGCATCTGCAAATAAACACAAAGGACAGTTTAGTAAACGCAAAATATTTTTTTAAACGAAGGCTCACCTTAGAAGCAGGAACAAGTCAGTATGGCGGCAACGGATCTTTCGTCGAGAAACCTGCTACTAAATGCTGCCACTCGACCGTGAAGTAATCTTCCTGGAATCCCTCAGAGAAGGGTAAAGTGCCGATCAAACTTGCAGATATAGAAGGCCATGCCCACTTCTGTAAAAAGAAAAAGAACAACTCAAGTTTTTCGCCTGCGCTTAGTGCAACTACAAGTCAAATTAGTGCCACATCCACGCCTTCAACAAAAGAGACGTTCAACACACCACGATTGCTATATTCCCTGATCACGATAGTGCCATCAACACAATTTCCTCGTAGCAGATTTCGAAATATAAACAAATGACAGCTTAGTAAAAGCAAAATAATTTTAAGAAATGCTCACCTGAGAAGCAGCAACAAGGCATTCCGGTGGCAACAGCTGTTATCTCGAGAAACCTCATACTAAATGCCTCCACTGGATGGTGAAATGATCTTGTTAGTACCGTTCAGAGAACGAAAGAGCCCAGGCCGATCCTGCAGACATGAAAAGGCATGCCTACTTTATTAAAAGGAAATAAGGTAACTCATATTGTTCACTTTACCAGCAATAGCAAGTCAATGTATGCGATTACCGCTTTATCATCACCAAAGCTCTTTTACATTCTACGACTCGTATATTGCACGGCCACAATGAAAATACCAACACAAAAACAAACCTGTGGTAATTGATCCAAAAATATAGCGAAACAGCTTTGTAAAAGCAAAATGAGCAACCAAAGATATTCATCATATTCACCAGCAAGGTACACGGTGGAAATAGCAATTCATCATCAAGAGATAATTACTGTACAACTGCACTGTTCAATGGCCACTGTGGAAAGCTCGAGAAGAGGCTTCATTTTAGACCGAATCTGCTTGTATCTAAAGGTGGGAGTAGCTTCTTAAAACGTAATGAAGCATTCGAAGTTTTTCACCTGAGCAGCAGTTGCAGGGGCGTGAGCTCCAACAGCAGATGTCCATCACCAGAACACTTGTTAACTCCACCAATGTTAATTTCCATGATCTCGATGAAACCATCCAGACAAACACAAGCTCTAGATAGGTGGTCTACAGGTTTAAAAGAAAACAACAGCTTAGTGAAAGCAGACAACGATAAGTAACGATGCTCACCTTAGCCGAAGTAACGAGGCAATATAGTGGTTACCGCCCTCTTCACGAGTGAATCAAAGCACTGCACGACTGGGTCTTGCGATGGTCATAGTGCAACCGTCCTGGCAATGGTATACTTCACACCGAATCTGCATATATTCAAGGTCAAGAGAGACTTAGTCCATCGAAATTAAATTTACTGATTTCGTTTACCTGTCAAGCAGCACCAAAGAAAGTGTGTAGCAACTCCATTGCTCTCGTCATGAGTCCATTGCGACACGCCAAGGCTGGACCATACCATAACTTTCGAATACTTCATGCGATTGCATGCTCCTGGAAGTACATCTGGATACATCCCGGAAAGAAGCTTAGTAAAAATACAGTGACCAGCCTAAATTATGCACTCTGGATAAAACTGAACTTCAACACTGGTGATTGTCCCGCATACGTACTCTGCTCTGCACGGTGACGAAGCTTTCAGATAGTTTTCACGTCCGCCCACAGTGGCCGGTCATTTTATGGTTCCAGGCTGTCGGGAAATCTGCAGCTGACATTCAAACATGCAAAATTCAAAGTTGAGTCGATTGCCAAAAATTCGGATCGCAGACACTTTATTGAAAAGTAAACACGGTCATTGAGGAGATTACCTGAGAACTGCCAGCCAACAGAATGGCAGTGGCAGGGGTCACTGACGATTGAAGCACAACCACGGACCACGAACGGGTGAATTCCAAAAAAGCAGAGCACTGCAATGCCTTTACTGGAACTTCCTTCGCAATACGGAGGCCAATCTGCAAAACTATGAGGCTCTAAATACTTGTTAATAAAGTGAGCACAAATGTCTTACATCCCAGAGAGACTAACACCAAGTAAACCGTCCATGAGCCGAAATCGCCATTGTTACTCATAATTACAGCGTTTGTCGATAAATGGTCAGTCGCAGTACCTTTGCTGCAACGGAAGGGCGATGTGTCGCAGTCCGTAGGCAACGTCCTTTCTTCGCAGTTGCTAGTTGTGGTGGGCGAGAAATCCGAATGCATTTGCCACTAGGATCAATTTATCGATCAAGAGCACTTTTCGCGCACGGGCATTCCTTGACACGATAAATGGACTTGGTGGTTGCAATTGCATTCGGAACTGGTCAATGTCCGTAACGCAAACGTAAGGTGCAAACCTTATCTGCAAGTTCTGCCCACGGTGCGCTAAACCTAAAACTAATACGCAACGTCGCTCCTCACGTTTCCGTCACTGACAAGACCTCTAGTGGATATGGTCTAAGGAACCTGTGGGCCAAATTGTGCACTACTGTGCACTGTCCATACTGTGGTATGGAATGTCTAGCTGCTTTCAGATATTGGCCATATGAAGCTTCAGGAAATAAAAATTACCAATCTGTATTCAAGCGGTTCCTTGGACACATGCCACCCTCACCACGAGGCTATTGGCCTCGTACACTCACTCTGAGATGGGATGCTATGAAGCTGGAAGCTGGAAGCTAGAAGCCATTTCTTTGTCGGCCTTGGTCAGTCAAACTGCACCTTGAAGTAGCCCAATCACCTCCAGTTGCCACTGAAAAGTTTGGGATCACATATTTAGTGGTGTGCCGAAATAGGCAGAGAAAAACACATCCATAACAAAGCAGCAAACCAATGTACGCGTTCCCCGCACACGCACCTACCACATACGGATGTCGTGCATTGAGTCTCCTGAAAACCGCAACGCTGCCACAGCTCAGAACTTGTCCATTCAGTGCTAACGAACGAGCTGCGGCCAATACTAGCGCGTTCCACAAGAAATTCAACTCCACACAAAATATTCTCAAAGGCCAAGGGCACCATAAGCTTGCTAAAATACAATTATTGTGAGTACAGTCATTTGCTCACATGAGCTAGAGCTGCAAGTACGTGTGGTGCCAATACCACGTCTTCATCAGCAGAGCTCTTCTGCACTCCACGAATGGCGTATTGCTTGATCAAGATGGAACCATGACACAAACATGACGTAGCGCATCTGCAAATAAACACAAAGGACAGTTTAGTAAACGCAAAATATTTTTTTAAACGAAGGCTCACCTTAGAAGCAGGAACAAGTCAGTATGGCGGCAACGGCACTTTCCTCGAGAAACCTGCTACTAAATGCTGCCACTCGACCGTGAAGTAATCTTCCTGGAATCCCTCAGAGAAGGGTAAAGTGCCGATCAAACTTGCAGATATAGAAGGCCATGCCCACTTCTGTAAAAAGAAAAAGAACAACTCAAGTTTTTCGCCTGCGCTTAGTGCAACTACAAGTCAAATTAGTGCCACATCCACGCCTTCAACAAAAGAGACGTTCAACACACCACGATTGCTATATTCCCTGATCACGATAGTGCCATCAACACAATTTCCTCGTAGCAGATTTCGAAATATAAACAAATGACAGCTTAGTAAAAGCAAAATAATTTTAAGAAATGCTCACCTGAGAAGCAGCAACAAGGCATTCCGGTGGCAACAGCTGTTATCTCGAGAAACCTCATACTAAATGCCTCCACTGGATGGTGAAATGATCTTGTTAGTACCGTTCAGAGAACGAAAGAGCCCAGGCCGATCCTGCAGACATGAAAAGGCATGCCTACTTTATTAAAAGGAAATAAGGTAACTCATATTGTTCACTTTACCAGCAATAGCAAGTCAATGTATGCGATTACCGCTTTATCATCACCAAAGCTCTTTTACATTCTACGACTCGTATATTGCACGGCCACAATGAAAATACCAACACAAAAACAAACCTGTGGTAATTGATCCAAAAATATAGCGAAACAGCTTTGTAAAAGCAAAATGAGCAACCAAAGATATTCATCATATTCACCAGCAAGGTACACGGTGGAAATAGCAATTCATCATCAAGAGATAATTACTGTACAACTGCACTGTTCAATGGCCACTGTGGAAAGCTCGAGAAGAGGCTTCATTTTAGACCGAATCTGCTTGTATCTAAAGGTGGGAGTAGCTTCTTAAAACGTAATGAAGCATTCGAAGTTTTTCACCTGAGCAGCAGTTGCAGGGGCGTGAGCTCCAACAGCAGATGTCCATCACCAGAACACTTGTTAACTCCACCAATGTTAATTTCCATGATCTCGATGAAACCATCCAGACAAACACAAGCTCTAGATAGGTGGTCTACAGGTTTAAAAGAAAACAACAGCTTAGTGAAAGCAGACAACGATAAGTAACGATGCTCACCTTAGCCGAAGTAACGAGGCAATATAGTGGTTACCGCCCTCTTCACGAGTGAATCAAAGCACTGCACGACTGGGTCTTGCGATGGTCATAGTGCAACCGTCCTGGCAATGGTATACTTCACACCGAATCTGCATATATTCAAGGTCAAGAGAGACTTAGTCCATCGAAATTAAATTTACTGATTTCGTTTACCTGTCAAGCAGCACCAAAGAAAGTGTGTAGCAACTCCATTGCTCTCGTCATGAGTCCATTGCGACACGCCAAGGCTGGACCATACCATAACTTTCGAATACTTCATGCGATTGCATGCTCCTGGAAGTACATCTGGATACATCCCGGAAAGAAGCTTAGTAAAAATACAGTGACCAGCCTAAATTATGCACTCTGGATAAAACTGAACTTCAACACTGGTGATTGTCCCGCATACGTACTCTGCTCTGCACGGTGACGAAGCTTTCAGATAGTTTTCACGTCCGCCCACAGTGGCCGGTCATTTTATGGTTCCAGGCTGTCGGGAAATCTGCAGCTGACATTCAAACATGCAAAATTCAAAGTTGAGTCGATTGCCAAAAATTCGGATCGCAGACACTTTATTGAAAAGTAAACACGGTCATTGAGGAGATTACCTGAGAACTGCCAGCCAACAGAATGGCAGTGGCAGGGGTCACTGACGATTGAAGCACAACCACGGACCACGAACGGGTGAATTCCAAAAAAGCAGAGCACTGCAATGCCTTTACTGGAACTTCCTTCGCAATACGGAGGCCAATCTGCAAAACTATGAGGCTCTAAATACTTGTTAATAAAGTGAGCACAAATGTCTTACATCCCAGAGAGACTAACACCAAGTAAACCGTCCATGAGCCGAAATCGCCATTGTTACACATAATTACAGCGTTTGTCGATAAATGGTCAGTCGCAGTACCTTTGCTGCAACGGAAGGGCGATGTGTCGCAGTCCGTAGGCAACGTCCTTTCTTCGCAGTTGCTAGTTGTGGTGGGCGAGAAATCCGAATGCATTTGCCACTAGGATCAATTTATCGATCAAGAGCACTTTTCGCGCACGGGCATTCCTTGACACGATAAATGGACTTGGTGGTTGCAATTGCATTCGGAACTGGTCAATGTCCGTAACGCAAACGTAAGGTGCAAACCTTATCTGCAAGTTCTGCCCACGGTGCGCTAAACCTAAAACTAATACGCAACGTCGCTCCTCACGTTTCCGTCACTGACAAGACCTCTAGTGGATATGGTCTAAGGAACCTGTGGGCCAAATTGTGCACTACTGTGCACTGTCCATACTGTGGTATGGAAAGTCTAGCTGCTTTCAGATATTGGCCATATGAAGCTTCAGGAAATAAAAATTACCAATCTGTATTCAAGCGGTTCCTTGGACACATGCCACCCTCACCACGAGGCTATTGGCCTCGTACACTCACTCTGAGATGGGATGCTATGAAGCTGGAAGCTGGAAGCTAGAAGCCATTTCTTTGTCGGCCTTGGTCAGTCAAACTGCACCTTGAAGTAGCCCAATCACCTCCAGTTGCCACTGAAAAGTTTGGGATCACATATTTAGTGGTGTGCCGAAATAGGCAGAGAAAAACACATCCATAACAAAGCAGCAAACCAATGTACGCGTTCCCCGCACACGCACCTACCACATACGGATGTCGTGCATTGAGTCTCCTGAAAACCGCAACGCTGCCACAGCTCAGAACTTGTCCATTCAGTGCTAACGAACGAGCTGCGGCCAATACTAGCGCGTTCCACAAGAAATTCAACTCCACACAAAATATTCTCAAAGGCCAAGGGCACCATAAGCTTGCTAAAATACAATTATTGTGAGTACAGTCATTTGCTCACATGAGCTAGAGCTGCAAGTACGTGTGGTGCCAATACCACGTCTTCATCAGCAGAGCTCTTCTGCACTCCACGAATGGCGTATTGCTTGATCAAGATGGAACCATGACACAAACATGACGTAGCGCATCTGCAAATAAACACAAAGGACAGTTTAGTAAACGCAAAATATTTTTTTAAACGAAGGCTCACCTTAGAAGCAGGAACAAGTCAGTATGGCGGCAACGGCACTTTCCTCGAGAAACCTGCTACTAAATGCTGCCACTCGACCGTGAAGTAATCTTCCTGGAATCCCTCAGAGAAGGGTAAAGTGCCGATCAAACTTGCAGATATAGAAGGCCATGCCCACTTCTGCAAAAAGAAAAAGAACAACTCAAGTTTTTCGCCTGCGCTTAGTGCAACTACAAGTCAAATTAGTGCCACATCCACGCCTTCAACAAAAGAGACGTTCAACACACCACGATTGCTATATTCCCTGATCACGATAGTGCCATCAACACAATTTCCTCGTAGCAGATTTCGAAATATAAACAAATGACAGCTTAGTAAAAGCAAAATAATTTTAAGAAATGCTCACCTGAGAAGCAGCAACAAGGCATTCCGGTGGCAACAGCTGTTATCTCGAGAAACCTCATACTAAATGCCTCCACTGGATGGTGAAATGATCTTGTTAGTACCGTTCAGAGAACGAAAGAGCCCAGGCCGATCCTGCAGACATGAAAAGGCATGCCTACTTTATTAAAAGGAAATAAGGTAACTCATATTGTTCACTTTACCAGCAATAGCAAGTCAATGTATGCGATTACCGCTTTATCATCACCAAAGCTCTTTTACATTCTACGACTCGTATATTGCACGGCCACAATGAAAATGCCAACACAAAAACAAACCTGTGGTAATTGATCCAAAAATATAGCGAAACAGCTTTGTAAAAGCAACATGAGCAACCAAAGAAATTCATCATAGAATAACCAGCAAGGTACACGGTGGAAATAGCAATTCATCATCAAGAGATAATTACTGTACAACTGCACTGTTCAATGGCCACTGCGGAAAGCTCGAGAAGAGGCTTCATTTTAGACCGAATCTGCTTGTATCTAAAGGTGGGAGTAGCTTCTTAAAACGGAATGAAAGCATTCGAAATTTTTCACCTGAGCAGCAGTTGCAGGGGCGTGAGCTCCAACAGCAGATGTCCATCACCAGAACACTTGTTAACTCCACCAATGTTAATTTCCATGATCTCGATGAAACCATCCAGACAAACACAAGCTCTAGATAGGTGGTCTACAGGTTTAAAAGAAAACAACAGCTTAGTGAAAGCAGAGAACAATAAGTAACGATGCTCACCTTAGCCGAAGTAACGAGGCAATATGGTGGTTACCGCCCTCTTCATGAGTGAATTAAAGCACTGCACGACTGGGTCTTGCGATGGCCATAGTGCAACCGTCCTGCCAATGGTATACTTCACACCGAATCTGCATATATTCAAGGACAAGAGAGACTTAGTCCATGGAAATTAAATTAACTGATTTCGTTTACCTGTCAACCAGCACCAAAGAAAGTGTGTACCAACTCCATTGCTCTCGTCATGAGTCCATTGCGACACGCCAAGGCTGGACCATACGATAACTTTCGAATACTTCATGCAATTGCATGCTCCTGGAAGTACATCTGGATACATAACGGAAAGAAGCTTAGTCAAAATACAGTGACCAGCCTAAATTATGCACTCTGGATAAAACTGAACTTCAACACTGGTGATTGTCCCGCATACGTACTCTGCTCTGCACGGTGACGAAGCCTTCAGATAGTTTTTCACGTCCGCCCACACTGGCCGGTCATTTTATGGTTCCAGGCTTGTCGGGAAATCTGCAGCTGACATTCAAACATGCAAAATTCAAAGTTGAGTCGATTGCCAAAAATTCGGATCGCAGACACTTTATTGAAAAGTAAACACGGTCATTGAGGAGATTACCTGAGAACTGCCAGCCAACAGAATGGCAGTGGCAGGGGTCACTGACGATTGAAGCACAACCACGGACCACGAACGGTTGAATTCCAAAAAAGCAGAGCACTGCAATGCCTTTACTGGAACTTCCTTCGGAATACGGAGGCCAATCTGCAAAACTATGAGGCTCTAAATACTTGTTAATAAAGTGAGCACAAATGTCTTACATCCCAGAGAGACTGACACCAAGTGAACCGTCCATGACCCGAAATCGCCGTTGTTACTCATAATTACAGCATTTGTCGATAAATGGTCAGTCGCTGTACCTTTGCTGCAACGGAAGGGCGATGTGTCGCAGACCGTAGGCAACGTCCTTTCTTCGCAGTTGCTAGTTGTGGTGGGCGAGAAATCCGAATGCATTTGCCACTAGGATCAATTTATCGATCAAGAGCACTTTTCGCGCACGGGCATTCCTTGACACGATAAATGGACTTGGTGGTTGCAATTGCATTCGGAACAGGTCAATGTCCGTAACGCAAACGTAAGGTGCAAACCTTATCTGCTAGTTCTGCCCACGGTGCCCTAAACCTAAAACTAATACGCAACGTCGCTCCTCACGTTTCCGTCACTGACAAGACCTCTAGTGGATATGGTCTAAGGAACCAGTGGGCCAAATTGTGCACTACTGTGCACTGTCCATACTGTGGTATGGAATGTCTAGCTGCTTTCAGTTATTGGCCATATGAAGCTTCAGGAAATAAAAATTACCAATCTGTATTCAAGCAGTTCCTTGGACACATGCCACCCTCACCACGAGGCTATTGGCCTCGTACACTCACTCTGAGATGGGATGCTATGAAGCTGGAAGCTGGAAGCTAGAAGCCATTTCTTTGTCGGCCTTGGTCAGTCAAACTGCACCTTGAAGTAGCCCAATCACCTCCAGTTGCCACTGAAAAGTTTGGGATCACATATTAAGTGGTGTGCCGAAACAGGCAGAGAAAAACACATCCATAACAAAGCAGCAAACCAATGTACGCGTTCCCCGCACACGCACCTACCACATACGGATGTCGTGCATTGAGTCTCCTGAAAACCGCAACGCTGCCACAGCTCAGAACTTGTCCATTCAGTGCTAACGAACACGCTGCGGCCAATACTAGCGCGTTCCACAAGAAATTCAACTCCACACAGAATATTCTCAAAGGCCAAGGGCACCATAAGCTTGCTAAAATACAATTATTGTGAGTACAGTCATTTGCTCACCTGAGCTAGAGCTGCAAGTACGTGTGGTGCCAATACCACGTCTTCATTAGCAGAGCTCTTCTGCACTCCACGAATGGCGTATTGCTTGATCAAGATGGAACCATGACACAAACATGACGTAGCGCATCTGCAAATAAACACAAAGGACAGTTTAGTAAACGCAAAATATTTTTTTAAACGAAGGCTCACCTTAGAAGCAGGAACAAGTCAGTATGGCGGCAACGGCACTTTCCTCGAGAAACCTGATACTAAATGCTGCCACTCGACTGTGAAGTAATCTTCCTAGAATCCCTCAGAGAAGGGTAAAGTGCCGATCAAACTTGCAGATATAGAAGGCCATGCCCACTTCTGTAAAAAGAAAAAGAACAACTCAAGTTTTTCGCCTGCGCTTAGTGCAACTACAAGTCAAATTAGTGCCACATACACGCCTTCGACAAAGGAGACGTTCAACACACCACGATTCCTATATTCCCTGATCACGATAGTGCCATCAACACAATTTCCTGGTAGCAGATTTCGAAATATAAACAAATGAAAGCTTAGTAAAAGCAAAATAATTTTAAGAAATGCTCACCTGAGAAGCAGCAACAAGGCATTCCGGTGGCAACAGCTGTTATCTCGAGAAACCTCATACTAAATGCCTCCACTGGATGGTGAAATGATCTTGTTAGTACCGTTCAGAGAACGAAAGAGCCCAGGCCGATCCTGCAGACATGAAAAGGCATGCCTACTTTTTTAAAAGGAAATAAGGTAACTCATATTGTTCACTTTACCAGCAATAGCAAGTCAATGTATGCGATTACCGCTTTATCATCACCAAAGCTCTTTTACAGTCTCCGACTCGTATATTGCACGGCCACAATGAAAATACCAACACAAAAACAAACCTGTGGTAATTGATCCAAAAATATAGCGAAACAGCTTTGTAAAAGCAAAATGCGCAACCAAAGATATTCATCATAGAATAACCAGCAAGGTACACGGTGCAAATAGCAATTCATCATCAAGAGAGAATTACTGTACAACTGCACTGTTCAATGGCCACTGTGGAAAGCTCGAGAAAAGGCTTCATTTTAGACCAAATCTGCTTGTATCAAAAGGTGGGAGTAGCTTCTTAAAACGGAATGAAAGCATTCGAAGTTTTTCACCTGAGCAGCAGTTGCAGGGGCGTGAGCTCCAACAGCAGATGTCCATCAGCAGAACACTTGTTAACTCCACCAATGTTAATTTCCATGATCTCGATGAAACCATCCGGACAAACACAAGCTCTAGATAGGTGGTCTACAGGTTTAAAAGAAAACAACAGCTTAGCGAAAGCAGACAACGATAAGTAACGATGCTCACCTTAGCCGAAGTAACGAGGCAATATAGTGGTTACCGCCCTCTTCACGAGTGAATTAAAGAACTGCACGACTGGGTCTTGCGATGGTCATAGTGCAACCGTCCTGGCAATGGTATACTTCACACCGAATCTGCATATATTCAAGGTCAAGAGAGACTTAGTCCATGGAAATTAAATTTACTGATTTCGTTTACCTGTCAAGCAGCACCAAAGAAAGTGTGTAGCAACTCCATTGCTCTCGTCATGAGTCCATTGCGACACGCCAAGGCTGGACCATACGATAACTTTCGAATACTTCATGCGATTGCATGCTCCTGGAAGTACATCTGGATACATCCCGGAAAGAAGCTGAGTAAAAATACAGTGACCAGCCTAAATTATGCACTCTGGATAAAACTGAACTTCAACACTGGTGATTGTCCCGCATACGTACTCTGGTCTGCACGGTGACGAAGCTTTCAGATAGTTTTCACGTCCGCCCACAGTGGCCGGTCATTTTATGGTTCCAGGCTGTCGGGAAATCTGCAGCTGACATTCAAACATGCAAAATTCAAAGTTGAGTCGCTTGCCAAAAATTCGGATCGCAGACACTTTATTGAAAAGTAAACACGGTGATTGAGGAGATTACCTGAGAACTGCCAGCCAACAGAATGGCAGTGGCAGGGGTCACTGACGATTGAAGCACAACCACGGACCACGAACGGGTGAATTCCAAAAAAGCAGAGCACTGCAATGCCTTTACTGGAACTTCCTTCGCAATACGGAGGCCAATCTGCAAAACTATGAGGCTCTAAATACTTGTTAATAAAGTGAGCTCAAATGTCTTACATCCCAGAAAGACTGACACCAAGTAAACCGTCCATCAGCCGAAATCGCCATTGTTACTCATAATTACAGCGTTTGTCGATTAATGGTCAGTAGCAGTACCTTTGCTGCAACGGAAGGGCGATGTGTCGCAGACCGTAGGCAACGTCCTTTCTTCGCAGTTGCTAGTTGTGGTGGGCGAGAAATCCGAATGCATTTGCCACTAGGATCAATTTATCGATCAAGAGCACTTTTCGCGCACGGGCATTCCTTGACACGATAAATGGACTTGGTGGTTGCAATTGCATTCGGAACTGGTCAATGTCCGTAACGCAAACGTAAGGTGCAAACCTTATCTGCTAGTTCTGCCCACGGTGCGCTAAACCTAAAACTAATACGCAACGTCGCTCCTCACGTTTCCGTCACTGACAAGACCTCTAGTGGATATGGTCTAAGGAACCTGTGGGCCAAATTGTGCACTACTGTGCACTGTCCATACTGTGGTATGGAATGTCTAGCTGCTTTCAGTTATTGGCCATATGAAGCTTCAGGAAATAAAAATCACCAATCTGTATTCAAGCGGTTCCTTGGACACATGCCACCCTCACCACGAGGCTATTGGCCTCGTACACTCACTTTGAGATGGGATGCTTTGAAGCTGGAAGCTGGAAGCTAGAAGCCATTTCTTTGTCGGCCTTGGTCAGTCAAACTGCACCTTGAAGTAGCCCAATCACCTCCAGTTGCCACTGAAAAGTTTGGGATCACATATTTAGTGGTGTGCCGAAATAGGCAGAGAAAAACACATCCATAACAAAGCAACAAACCAATGTACGCGTTCCCCGCACACGCACCTACCACTTACGGATGTCGTGCATTGAGTCTCCTGAAAACCGCAACGCTGCCACAGCTCAGAACTTGTCCATTCAGTGCTAACGAACGAGCTGCGGCCAATACTAGCGTGTTCCACAAGAAATTCAACTCCACACAGAATATTCTCAAAGGCCAAGGGCACCATAAGCTTGCTAAAATACAATTATTGTGAGTACAGTCATTTGCTCACCTGAGCTAGAGCTGCAAGTACGTGTGGTGCCAATACCACGTCTTCATCAGCAGAGCTCTTCTGCACTCCACGAATCGCGTATTGCTTGATCAAGATGGAACCATGACACAAACATGACGTAGCGCATCTGCAAATAAACACAAAGGACAGTTTAGTAAACGCAAAATATTTTTTTTAAACGAAGGCTCACCTTAGAAGCAGGAACAAGTCATTATGGCGGCAACGGCACTTTCCTCGAGAAACCTGATACTAAATGCTGCCACTCGACCGTGAAGTAATCTTCCTGGAATCCCTCAGAGAAAGGTAAAGTGCCGATCAAACTTGCAGATATAGAAGGCCATGCCCACTTCTGTAAAAAGAAAAAGAACAACTCAAGTTTTTCGCCTGCGCTTAGTGCAACTACAAGTCAGATTAGTGCCACATCCACGCCTTCAACAAAAGAGACGTTCAACACACCACGATTGCTATATTCCCTGATCACGATAGTGCCATCAACACAATTTCCTGGTAGCAGATTTCGAAATATAAACAAATGACAGTTTAGTAAAAGCAAAATAATTTTAAGAAATGCTCACCTCAGAAGCAGCAACAAGGCATTCCGGTGGCAACAGCTGTTATCTCGAGAAACCTCATACTAAATGCCTCCACTGGACGGTGAAATGATCTTGTTAGCACCGTTCAGAGAACGAAAGAGCCCAGGCCAATCCTGCAGACATGAAAAGGCATGCCTACTTTATTAAAAGGAAATAAGGTAACTCATATTGATCACTTTACCAGCAATAGCAAGTCAATGTATGCGATTACCGCTTTATCATCACCAAAGCTCTTTTACATTCTACGACTCGTATATTGCACGGCCACAATGAAAATACCAACACAAAAACAAACCTGTGGTAATTGATCCAAAAATATAGCGAAACAGCTTTGTAAAAGCAAAATGAGCAACCAAAGATATTCATCATAGAATAACCAGCAAGGTACACGGTGGAAATAGCAATTCATCATCAAGAGATAATTACTGTATAACTGCACTGTTCAATGGCCACTGTGGAAAGCTCGAGAAGAGGCTTCATTTTAGACCGAATCTGCTTGTATCTAAAGGTGGGAGTAGCTTCTTAAAACGGAATGAAAGCATTCGAAATTTTTCACCTTAGCAGCAGTTGCAGGGGCGTGAGCTTCAACAGCAGATGTCCATCACCAGAACACTTGTTAACTCCACCAATGTTAATTTCCATGATCTCGATGAAACCATCCAGACAAACACAAGCTCTCGATAGGTGGTCTACAGGTTTAAAAGAAAACAACAGCTTAGTGAAAGCAGAGAACAATAAGTAACGATGCTCACCTTAGCCGAAGTAACGAGGCAATATGGTGCTTACCGCCCTCTTCATGAGTGAATTAAAGCACTGCACGACTGGGTCTTGCGATGGCCATAGTGCAACCGTCCTGCCAATGGTATACTTCACACCGAATCTGCATATATTCAAGGTCAAGAGAGACTTAGTCCATGGAAATTAAATTAACTGATTTCGTTTACCTGTCAAGCAGCACCAAAGAAAGTGTGTAGCAACTCCATTGCTCTCGTCATGAGTCCATTGCGACACGCCAAGGCTGGACCATACCATAACTTTCGAATACTTCATGCGATTGCATGCTCCTGGAAGTACATCTGGATACATCCCGGAAAGAAGCTTAGTAAAAATACAGTGACCAGCCTAAATTATGCACTCTGGATAAAACTGAACTTCAACACTGGTGATTGTCCCGCATACGTACTCTGCTCTGCACGGTGACGAAGCCTTCAGATAGTTTTTCACGTCCGCCCACAGTGGCCGGTCATTTTATGGTTCCAGGCTGTCGGGAAATCTGCAGCTGACATTCAAACATGCAAAATTCAAAGTTGAGTCGATTGCCAAAAATTCGGATCGCAGACACTTTATTGAAAAGTAAACACGGTCATTGAGGAGATTACCTGAGAACTGCCAGCCAACAGAATGGCAGTGGCAGGGGTCACTGACGATTGAAGCACAACCACGGACCACGAACGGTTGAATTCCAAAAAAGCAGAGCACTGCAATGCCTTTACTGGAACTTCCTTCGGAATACGGAGGCCAATCTGCAAAACTATGAGGCTCTAAATACTTGTTAATAAAGTGAGCACAAATGTCTTACATCCCAGAGAGACTGACACCAAGTGAACCGTCCATGACCCGAAATCGCCGTTGTTACTCATAATTACAGCATTTGTCGATAAATGGTCAGTCGCTGTACCTTTGCTGCAACGGAAGGGCGATGTGTCGCAGACCGTAGGCAACGTCCTTTCTTCGCAGTTGCTAGTTGTGGTGGGCGAGAAATCCGAATGCATTTGCCACTAGGATCAATTTATCGATCAAGAGCACTTTTCGCGCACGGGCATTCCTTGACACGATAAATGGACTTGGTGGTTGCAATTGCATTCGGAACAGGTCAATGTCCGTAACGCAAACGTAAGGTGCAAACCTTATCTGCTAGTTCTGCCCACGGTGCCCTAAACCTAAAACTAATACGCAACGTCGCTCCTCACGTTTCCGTCACTGACAAGACCTCTAGTGGATATGGTCTAAGGAACCAGTGGGCCAAATTGTGCACTACTGTGCACTGTCCATACTGTGGTATGGAATGTCTAGCTGCTTTCAGTTATTGGCCATATGAAGCTTCAGGAAATAAAAATTACCAATCTGTATTCAAGCAGTTCCTTGGACACATGCCACCCTCACCACGAGGCTATTGGCCTCGTACACTCACTCTGAGATGGGATGCTATGAAGCTGGAAGCTGGAAGCTAGAAGCCATTTCTTTGTCGGCCTTGGTCAGTCAAACTGCACCTTGAAGTAGCCCAATCACCTCCAGTTGCCACTGAAAAGTTTGGGATCACATATTAAGTGGTGTGCCGAAACAGGCAGAGAAAAACACATCCATAACAAAGCAGCAAACCAATGTACGCGTTCCCCGCACACGCACCTACCACATACGGATGTCGTGCATTGAGTCTCCTGAAAACCGCAACGCTGCCACAGCTCAGAACTTGTCCATTCAGTGCTAACGAACACGCTGCGGCCAATACTAGCGCGTTCCACAAGAAATTCAACTCCACACAGAATATTCTCAAAGGCCAAGGGCACCATAAGCTTGCTAAAATACAATTATTGTGAGTACAGTCATTTGCTCACCTGAGCTAGAGCTGCAAGTACGTGTGGTGCCAATACCACGTCTTCATTAGCAGAGCTCTTCTGCACTCCACGAATGGCGTATTGCTTGATCAAGATGGAACCATGACACAAACATGACGTAGCGCATCTGCAAATAAACACAAAGGACAGTTTAGTAAACGCAAAATATTTTTTTAAACGAAGGCTCACCTTAGAAGCAGGAACAAGTCAGTATGGCGGCAACGGCACTTTCCTCGAGAAACCTGATACTAAATGCTGCCACTCGACTGTGAAGTAATCTTCCTAGAATCCCTCAGAGAAGGGTAAAGTGCCGATCAAACTTGCAGATATAGAAGGCCATGCCCACTTCTGTAAAAAGAAAAAGAACAACTCAAGTTTTTCGCCTGCGCTTAGTGCAACTACAAGTCAAATTAGTGCCACATACACGCCTTCGACAAAGGAGACGTTCAACACACCACGATTCCTATATTCCCTGATCACGATAGTGCCATCAACACAATTTCCTGGTAGCAGATTTCGAAATATAAACAAATGAAAGCTTAGTAAAAGCAAAATAATTTTAAGAAATGCTCACCTGAGAAGCAGCAACAAGGCATTCCGGTGGCAACAGCTGTTATCTCGAGAAACCTCATACTAAATGCCTCCACTGGATGGTGAAATGATCTTGTTAGTACCGTTCAGAGAACGAAAGAGCCCAGGCCGATCCTGCAGACATGAAAAGGCATGCCTACTTTTTTAAAAGGAAATAAGGTAACTCATATTGTTCACTTTACCAGCAATAGCAAGTCAATGTATGCGATTACCGCTTTATCATCACCAAAGCTCTTTTACAGTCTCCGACTCGTATATTGCACGGCCACAATGAAAATACCAACACAAAAACAAACCTGTGGTAATTGATCCAAAAATATAGCGAAACAGCTTTGTAAAAGCAAAATGCGCAACCAAAGATATTCATCATAGAATAACCAGCAAGGTACACGGTGCAAATAGCAATTCATCATCAAGAGAGAATTACTGTACAACTGCACTGTTCAATGGCCACTGTGGAAAGCTCGAGAAAAGGCTTCATTTTAGACCAAATCTGCTTGTATCAAAAGGTGGGAGTAGCTTCTTAAAACGGAATGAAAGCATTCGAAGTTTTTCACCTGAGCAGCAGTTGCAGGGGCGTGAGCTCCAACAGCAGATGTCCATCAGCAGAACACTTGTTAACTCCACCAATGTTAATTTCCATGATCTCGATGAAACCATCCGGACAAACACAAGCTCTAGATAGGTGGTCTACAGGTTTAAAAGAAAACAACAGCTTAGCGAAAGCAGACAACGATAAGTAACGATGCTCACCTTAGCCGAAGTAACGAGGCAATATAGTGGTTACCGCCCTCTTCACGAGTGAATTAAAGAACTGCACGACTGGGTCTTGCTATGGTCATAGTGCAACCGTCCTGGCAATGGTATACTTCACACCGAATCTGCATATATTCAAGGTCAAGAGAGACTTAGTCCATGGAAATTAAATTTACTGATTTCGTTTACCTGTCAAGCAGCACCAAAGAAAGTGTGTAGCAACTCCATTGCTCTCGTCATGAGTCCATTGCGACACGCCAAGGCTGGACCATACGATAACTTTCGAATACTTCATGCGATTGCATGCTCCTGGAAGTACATCTGGATACATCCCGGAAAGAAGCTGAGTAAAAATACAGTGACCAGCCTAAATTATGCACTCTGGATAAAACTGAACTTCAACACTGGTGATTGTCCCGCATACGTACTCTGGTCTGCACGGTGACGAAGCTTTCAGATAGTTTTCACGTCCGCCCACAGTGGCCGGTCATTTTATGGTTCCAGGCTGTCGGGAAATCTGCAGCTGACATTCAAACATGCAAAATTCAAAGTTGAGTCGCTTACCAAAAATTCGGATCGCAGACACTTTATTGAAAAGTAAACACGGTGATTGAGGAGATTACCTGAGAACTGCCAGCCAACAGAATGGCAGTGGCAGGGGTCACTGACGATTGAAGCACAACCACGGACCACGAACGGGTGAATTCCAAAAAAGCAGAGCACTGCAATGCCTTTACTGGAACTTCCTTCGCAATACGGAGGCCAATCTGCAAAACTATGAGGCTCTAAATACTTGTTAATAAAGTGAGCTCAAATGTCTTACATCCCAGAGAGACTGACACCAAGTAAACCGTCCATCAGCCGAAATCGCCATTGTTACTCATAATTACAGCGTTTGTCGATTAATGGTCAGTAGCAGTACCTTTGCTGCAACGGAAGGGCGATGTGTCGCAGACCGTAGGCAACGTCCTTTCTTCGCAGTTGCTAGTTGTGGTGGGCGAGAAATCCGAATGCATTTGCCACTAGGATCAATTTATCGATCAAGAGCACTTTTCGCGCACGGGCATTCCTTGACACGATAAATGGACTTGGTGGTTGCAATTGCATTCGGAACTGGTCAATGTCCGTAACGCAAACGTAAGGTGCAAACCTTATCTGCTAGTTCTGCCCACGGTGCGCTAAACCTAAAACTAATACGCAACGTCGCTCCTCACGTTTCCGTCACTGACAAGACCTCTAGTGGATATGGTCTAAGGAACCTGTGGGCCAAATTGTGCACTACTGTGCACTGTCCATACTGTGGTATGGAATGTCTAGCTGCTTTCAGTTATTGGCCATATGAAGCTTCAGGAAATAAAAATCACCAATCTGTATTCAAGCGGTTCCTTGGACACATGCCACCCTCACCACGAGGCTATTGGCCTCGTACACTCACTTTGAGATGGGATGCTTTGAAGCTGGAAGCTGGAAGCTAGAAGCCATTTCTTTGTCGGCCTTGGTCAGTCAAACTGCACCTTGAAGTAGCCCAATCACCTCCAGTTGCCACTGAAAAGTTTGGGATCACATATTTAGTGGTGTGCCGAAATAGGCAGAGAAAAACACATCCATAACAAAGCAACAAACCAATGTACGCGTTCCCCGCACACGCACCTACCACTTACGGATGTCGTGCATTGAGTCTCCTGAAAACCGCAACGCTGCCACAGCTCAGAACTTGTCCATTCAGTGCTAACGAACGAGCTGCGGCCAATACTAGCGTGTTCCACAAGAAATTCAACTCCACACAGAATATTCTCAAAGGCCAAGGGCACCATAAGCTTGCTAAAATACAATTATTGTGAGTACAGTCATTTGCTCACCTGAGCTAGAGCTGCAAGTACGTGTGGTGCCAATACCACGTCTTCATCAGCAGAGCTCTTCTGCACTCCACGAATCGCGTATTGCTTGATCAAGATGGAACCATGACACAAACATGACGTAGCGCATCTGCAAATAAACACAAAGGACAGTTTAGTAAACGCAAAATATTTTTTTTAAACGAAGGCTCACCTTAGAAGCAGGAACAAGTCAGTCTGGCGGCAACGGCACTTTCCTCGAGAAACCTGATACTAAATGCTGCCACTCGATCGTGAAGTAATCTTCCTGGAATCCCTCAGAGAAGGGTAAAGTGCCGATCAAACTTGCAGATATAGAAGGCCATGCCCACTTCTGTAAAAAGAAAAAGAACAACTCAAGTTTTTCGCCTGCGCTTAGTGCAACTACAAGTCAGATTAGTGCCACATCCACGCCTTCAACAAAAGAGACGTTCAACACACCACGATTGCTATATTCCCTGATCACGATAGTGCCATCAACACAATTTCCTGGTAGCAGATTTCGAAATATAAACAAATGACAGTTTAGTAAAAGCAAAATAATTTTAAGAAATGCTCACCTCAGAAGCAGCAACAAGGCATTCCGGTGGCAACAGCTGTTATCTCGAGAAACCTCATACTAAATGCCTCCACTGGATGGTGAAATGATCTTGTTAGTACCGTTCAGAGAACGAAAGAGCCCAGGCCAATCCTGCAGACATGAAAAGGCATGCCTACTTTATTAAAAGGAAATAAGGTAACTCATATTGATCACTTTACCAGCAATAGCAAGTCAATGTATGCGATTACCGCTTTATCATCACCAAAGCTCTTTTACATTCTACGACTCGTATATTGCACGGCCACAATGAAAATACCAACACAAAAACAAACCTGTGGTAATTGATCCAAAAATATAGCGAAACAGCTTTGTAAAAGCAAAATGAGCAACCAAAGATATTCATCATAGAATAACCAGCAAGGTACACGGTGGAAATAGCAATTCATCATCAAGAGATAATTACTGTACAACTGCACTGTTCAATGGCCACTGTGGAAAGCTCGAGAAGAGGCTTCATTTTAGACCGAATCTGCTTGTATCTAAAGGTGGGAGTAGCTTCTTAAAACGGAATGAAAGCATTCGAAATTTTTCACCTTAGCAGCAGTTGCAGGGGCGTGAGCTTCAACAGCAGATGTCCATCACCAGAACACTTGTTAACTCCACCAATGTTAATTTCCATGATCTCGATGAAACCATCCAGACAAACACAAGCTCTCGATAGGTGGTCTACAGGTTTAAAAGAAAACAACAGCTTAGTGAAAGCAGAGAACAATAAGTAACGATGCTCACCTTAGCCGAAGTAACGAGGCAATATGGTGCTTACCGCCCTCTTCATGAGTGAATTAAAGCACTGCACGACTGGGTCTTGCGATGGCCATAGTGCAACCGTCCTGCCAATGGTATACTTCACACCGAATCTGCATATATTCAAGGTCAAGAGAGACTTAGTCCATGGAAATTAAATTAACTGATTTCGTTTACCTGTCAAGCAGCACCAAAGAAAGTGTGTAGCAACTCCATTGCTCTCGTCATGAGTCCATTGCGACACGCCAAGGCTGGACCATACCATAACTTTCGAATACTTCATGCGATTGCATGCTCCTGGAAGTACATCTGGATACATCCCGGAAAGAAGCTTAGTAAAAATACAGTGACCAGCCTAAATTATGCACTCTGGATAAAACTGAACTTCAACACTGGTGATTGTCCCGCATACGTACTCTGCTCTGCACGGTGACGAAGCCTTCAGATAGTTTTTCACGTCCGCCCACAGTGGCCGGTCATTTTATGGTTCCAGGCTGTCGGGAAATCTGCAGCTGACATTCAAACATGCAAAATTCAAAGTTGAGTCGATTGCCAAAAATTCGGATCGCAGACACTTTATTGAAAAGTAAACACGGTCATTGAGGAGATTACCTGAGAACTGCCAGCCAACAGAATGGCAGTGGCAGGGGTCACTGACGATTGAAGCACAACCACGGACCACGAACGGTTGAATTCCAAAAAAGCAGAGCACTGCAATGCCTTTACTGGAACTTCCTTCGGAATACGGAGGCCAATCTGCAAAACTATGAGGCTCTAAATACTTGTTAATAAAGTGAGCACAAATGTCTTACATCCCAGAGAGACTGACACCAAGTGAACCGTCCATGACCCGAAATCGCCGTTGTTACTCATAATTACAGCATTTGTCGATAAATGGTCAGTCGCTGTACCTTTGCTGCAACGGAAGGGCGATGTGTCGCAGACCGTAGGCAACGTCCTTTCTTCGCAGTTGCTAGTTGTGGTGGGCGAGAAATCCGAATGCATTTGCCACTAGGATCAATTTATCGATCAAGAGCACTTTTCGCGCACGGGCATTCCTTGACACGATAAATGGACTTGGTGGTTGCAATTGCATTCGGAACAGGTCAATGTCCGTAACGCAAACGTAAGGTGCAAACCTTATCTGCTAGTTCTGCCCACGGTGCCCTAAACCTAAAACTAATACGCAACGTCGCTCCTCACGTTTCCGTCACTGACAAGACCTCTAGTGGATATGGTCTAAGGAACCAGTGGGCCAAATTGTGCACTACTGTGCACTGTCCATACTGTGGTATGGAATGTCTAGCTGCTTTCAGTTATTGGCCATATGAAGCTTCAGGAAATAAAAATTACCAATCTGTATTCAAGCAGTTCCTTGGACACATGCCACCCTCACCACGAGGCTATTGGCCTCGTACACTCACTCTGAGATGGGATGCTATGAAGCTGGAAGCTGGAAGCTAGAAGCCATTTCTTTGTCGGCCTTGGTCAGTCAAACTGCACCTTGAAGTAGCCCAATCACCTCCAGTTGCCACTGAAAAGTTTGGGATCACATATTAAGTGGTGTGCCGAAACAGGCAGAGAAAAACACATCCATAACAAAGCAGCAAACCAATGTACGCGTTCCCCGCACACGCACCTACCACATACGGATGTCGTGCATTGAGTCTCCTGAAAACCGCAACGCTGCCACAGCTCAGAACTTGTCCATTCAGTGCTAACGAACACGCTGCGGCCAAT
The DNA here is from genome assembly GCF_023375885.2 of Dermacentor andersoni. Lineage (NCBI taxonomy): Eukaryota > Metazoa > Arthropoda > Arachnida > Ixodida > Ixodidae > Dermacentor > Dermacentor andersoni. The sequence goes on along the minus strand of NC_092824.1, from coordinate 94,434,575 downwards.
ACTAGCGCGTTCCACAAGAAATTCAACTCCACACAGAATATTCTCAAAGGCCAAGGGCACCATAAGCTTGCTAAAATACAATTATTGTGAGTACAGTCATTTGCTCACCTGAGCTAGAGCTGCAAGTACGTGTGGTGCCAATACCACGTCTTCATTAGCAGAGCTCTTCTGCACTCCACGAATGGCGTATTGCTTGATCAAGATGGAACCATGACACAAACATGACGTAGCGCATCTGCAAATAAACACAAAGGACAGTTTAGTAAACGCAAAATATTTTTTTTAAACGAAGGCTCACCTTAGAAGCAGGAACAAGTCAGTATGGCGGCAACGGCACTTTCCTCGAGAAACCTGATACTAAATGCTGCCACTCGACTGTGAAGTAATCTTCCTAGAATCCCTCAGAGAAGGGTAAAGTGCCGATCAAACTTGCAGATATAGAAGGCCATGCCCACTTCTGTAAAAAGAAAAAGAACAACTCAAGTTTTTCGCCTGCGCTTAGTGCAACTACAAGTCAAATTAGTGCCACATACACGCCTTCGACAAAGGAGACGTTCAACACACCACGATTCCTATATTCCCTGATCACGATAGTGCCATCAACACAATTTCCTGGTAGCAGATTTCGAAATATAAACAAATGAAAGCTTAGTAAAAGCAAAATAATTTTAAGAAATGCTCACCTGAGAAGCAGCAACAAGGCATTCCGGTGGCAACAGCTGTTATCTCGAGAAACCTCATACTAAATGCCTCCACTGGATGGTGAAATGATCTTGTTAGTACCGTTCAGAGAACGAAAGAGCCCAGGCCGATCCTGCAGACATGAAAAGGCATGCCTACTTTTTTAAAAGGAAATAAGGTAACTCATATTGTTCACTTTACCAGCAATAGCAAGTCAATGTATGCGATTACCGCTTTATCATCACCAAAGCTCTTTTACAGTCTCCGACTCGTATATTGCACGGCCACAATGAAAATACCAACACAAAAACAAACCTGTGGTAATTGATCCAAAAATATAGCGAAACAGCTTTGTAAAAGCAAAATGCGCAACCAAAGATATTCATCATAGAATAACCAGCAAGGTACACGGTGCAAATAGCAATTCATCATCAAGAGAGAATTACTGTACAACTGCACTGTTCAATGGCCACTGTGGAAAGCTCGAGAAAAGGCTTCATTTTAGACCAAATCTGCTTGTATCAAAAGGTGGGAGTAGCTTCTTAAAACGGAATGAAAGCATTCGAAGTTTTTCACCTGAGCAGCAGTTGCAGGGGCGTGAGCTCCAACAGCAGATGTCCATCAGCAGAACACTTGTTAACTCCACCAATGTTAATTTCCATGATCTCGATGAAACCATCCGGACAAACACAAGCTCTAGATAGGTGGTCTACAGGTTTAAAAGAAAACAACAGCTTAGCGAAAGCAGACAACGATAAGTAACGATGCTCACCTTAGCCGAAGTAACGAGGCAATATAGTGGTTACCGCCCTCTTCACGAGTGAATTAAAGAACTGCACGACTGGGTCTTGCGATGGTCATAGTGCAACCGTCCTGGCAATGGTATACTTCACACCGAATCTGCATATATTCAAGGTCAAGAGAGACTTAGTCCATGGAAATTAAATTTACTGATTTCGTTTACCTGTCAAGCAGCACCAAAGAAAGTGTGTAGCAACTCCATTGCTCTCGTCATGAGTCCATTGCGACACGCCAAGGCTGGACCATACGATAACTTTCGAATACTTCATGCGATTGCATGCTCCTGGAAGTACATCTGGATACATCCCGGAAAGAAGCTGAGTAAAAATACAGTGACCAGCCTAAATTATGCACTCTGGATAAAACTGAACTTCAACACTGGTGATTGTCCCGCATACGTACTCTGGTCTGCACGGTGACGAAGCTTTCAGATAGTTTTCACGTCCGCCCACAGTGGCCGGTCATTTTATGGTTCCAGGCTGTCGGGAAATCTGCAGCTGACATTCAAACATGCAAAATTCAAAGTTGAGTCGCTTGCCAAAAATTCGGATCGCAGACACTTTATTGAAAAGTAAACACGGTGATTGAGGAGATTACCTGAGAACTGCCAGCCAACAGAATGGCAGTGGCAGGGGTCACTGACGATTGAAGCACAACCACGGACCACGAACGGGTGAATTCCAAAAAAGCAGAGCACTGCAATGCCTTTACTGGAACTTCCTTCGCAATACGGAGGCCAATCTGCAAAACTATGAGGCTCTAAATACTTGTTAATAAAGTGAGCTCAAATGTCTTACATCCCAGAGAGACTGACACCAAGTAAACCGTCCATCAGCCGAAATCGCCATTGTTACTCATAATTACAGCGTTTGTCGATTAATGGTCAGTAGCAGTACCTTTGCTGCAACGGAAGGGCGATGTGTCGCAGACCGTAGGCAACGTCCTTTCTTCGCAGTTGCTAGTTGTGGTGGGCGAGAAATCCGAATGCATTTGCCACTAGGATCAATTTATCGATCAAGAGCACTTTTCGCGCACGGGCATTCCTTGACACGATAAATGGACTTGGTGGTTGCAATTGCATTCGGAACTGGTCAATGTCCGTAACGCAAACGTAAGGTGCAAACCTTATCTGCTAGTTCTGCCCACGGTGCGCTAAACCTAAAACTAATACGCAACGTCGCTCCTCACGTTTCCGTCACTGACAAGACCTCTAGTGGATATGGTCTAAGGAACCTGTGGGCCAAATTGTGCACTACTGTGCACTGTCCATACTGTGGTATGGAATGTCTAGCTGCTTTCAGTTATTGGCCATATGAAGCTTCAGGAAATAAAAATTACCAATCTGTATTCAAGCAGTTCCTTGGACACATGCCACCCTCACCACGAGGCTATTGGCCTCATACACTCACTCTGAGATGGGATGCTATGAAGCTGGAAGCTAGAAGCCATTTCTTTGTCGGCCTTGGTCAGTCAAACTGCACCTTGAAGTAGCCCAATCACCTCCAGTTGCCACTGAAAAGTTTGGGATCACATATTTAGTGGTATGCCGAAACAGGCAGAGAAAAACACATCCATAACAAAGCAGCAAACCAATGTACGCGTTCCCCGCACACGTACCTACCACATACGGATGTCGTGCATTGAGTCTCCTGAAAACCGCAACGCTGCCACAGCTCAGAACTTGTCCATTCAGTGCTAACGAACCAGCTGCGGCCAATACTAGCGCGTTCCACAAGAAATTCAACTCCACACCGAATATTCTCAAAGGCCAAGGGCACCATAAGCTTGCTAAAATACAAATATTGTGAGTACAGTCATTTGCTCACCTGAGCTAGAGCTGCAAGTACGTGTGGTGCCAATACCACGTCTTCATCAGCAGAGCTCTTCTGCACTCCACGAATGGCGTATTGCTTGATCAAGATGGAACCATGACACAAACATGACGTAGCGCATCTGCAAATAAACACAAAGGACAGTTTAGTAAACGCAAAATATTTTTTTAAACGAAGGCTCACCTTAGAAGCAGGAACAAGTAAGTATGGCGGCAACGGCACTTTCCTCGAGAAACCTGATACTAAATGCTGCCACTCGACTGTGAAGTAATCTTCCTGGAATCCCTCAGAGAAGGGTAAAGTGCCGATCAAACTTGCAGATATAGAAGGCCATGCCCACTTCTGTAAAAAGAAAAAGAACAACTCAAGTTTTTCGCCTGCGCTTAGTGCAACTACAAGTCAAATTAGTGCCACATCCACGCCTTCAACAAAAGAGACGTTCAACACACCACGATTGCTATATTCCCTGATCACGATAGTGCCATCAACACAATTTCCTGGTAGCAGATTTCGAAATATAAACAAATGACAGCTTAGTAAAAGCAAAATAATTTTAAGAAATGCTCACCTGAGAAACAGCAACAACGCATTCCGGTGGCAACAGCTGTTATCTCGAGAAACCTCATACTAAATGCCTCCACTGGATGGTGAAATTATCTTGTTAGTACCGTTCAGAGAACGAAAGAGCCCAGGCCGATCCTGCAGACATGAAAAGGCATGCCTACTTTATTAAAAGGAAATAAGGTAACTCATATTGTTCACTTTACCAGCAATAGCAAGTCAATGTATGCGATTACCGCTTTATCATCACCAAAGCTCTTTTACATTCTACGACTCGTATATTGCACGGCCACAATGAAAATACCAACACAAAAACAAACCTGTGGTAATTGATCCAAAAATATAGCGAAACAGCTTTGTAAAAGCAAAATGAGCAACCAAAGATATTCATCATAGAATAACCAGCAAGGTACACGGTGGAAATAGCAATTCATCATCAAGAGAGAATTACTGTACAACTGCACTGTTCAATGGCCACTGTGGAAAGCTCGAGAAAAGGCTTCATTTTAGACCGAATCTGCTTGTATCTAAAGGTGGGAGTAGCTTCTTAAAACGGAATGAAAGCATTCGAAGTTTTTCACCTGAGCAGCAGTTGCAGGGGCGTGAGCTCCAACAGCAGATGTCCATCACCAGAACACTTGTTAACTCCACCAATGTTAATTTCCATGATCTCGATGAAACCATCCAGACAAACACACGCTCTAGATAGGTGGCCTACAGGTTTAAAAGAAAACAACAGCTTAGTGAAAGCAGAGAACAATAAGTAACGATGCTCACCTTAGCCGAAGTAACGAGGCAATATGGTGGTTACCGCGCTCTTCACGAGTGAATCAAAGCACTGCACGACTGGGTCTTGCGATGGTCATAGTGCAACCGTCTTGGCAATGGTATACTTCACACCGAATCTGCATACATTCAAGGTCAAGAGAAACTTAGTCCATGGAAATTAAATTAACTGATGTCGTTTACCTGTCAAGCAGCACCAAAGAAACTGTGTAGCAGCTCCATTGCTCTCGTCATGAGTCCATTGCGACACGCCAAGGCTGAACCATACGATACTTTCGAATACTTCATACGATTCCATGCTCCTGGAAGTGCATCTGGATACAGCCCGGAAAGGAGCTTAGTAAAAATACAGTGACCAGCCTAACTTATGCACTCTGGATAAAACTGAATTTCAACACTAGTGACTGTCCCGCATACGTACTCTGCTCTGCACGTTGACGAAGCTTTCAGATAGTTTTTCACGTCGCCCACAGTGGCCGGTCATTTTATGGTTCCAAGCTGTCGGGAAGTCTGCAGCTGACATTCAAACATGCAAAATTCACGGTTGAGTCGGTTGCCAAAAATTCGGAAAGCACACACCTTATTGAAAAGTAAACACGGTCATTGAGGAGATTACCTGAGAACTGCCAGCCAACAGAATGGCAGTGGCAGGGGTCACTGACGATTGAAGCACAACCACGGACCACGAACGGTTCAATCCCAAGATAGCAGAGAACTGCAATGCCCATACTGGAACTTTCTTCGGAATAAGGAGGCCAATCTGCAAAAATATGGGGCTCTAAATACTTGTTAATAAAGTGAGCACAAATGTCTTACATCCCAGAGAGACTGACACCAAGTAAACCGTCCATGAGCCGAAATCGCCGTTGCTACTCATAATTACAGCATTTGTCGATAAATGGTCAGTCGCAGTACCTTTGCTGCAACAGAAGGGCGATGTGTCGCAGACCATAGGCAACGTCCTTTCTTCGCAGTTGCTAGTTGTGGTGGGCGAGAAAGCAGAATGCATTTGCCACTAGGATCAATTTATCGATCAAGAGCACTTTTCGCGCACGGGCATTCCTTGACACGATAAATGGACTTGGTGGTTGCAATTGCATTCGGAACAGGTCAATGTCCGTAACGCAAACGTAAGGTGCAAACCTTATCTGCTAGTTCTGCCCACGGTGCGCTAAACCTAAAACTAATACGCAACGTCGCTCCTCACGTTTTCGTCACTGACAAGACCTCTAGTGGATATGGTCTAAGGAACCTGTGGGCCAAATTGTGCACTACTGTGCACTGTCCATACTGTGGTATGGAATGTCTAGCTGCTTTCAGTTATTGGCCATATGAAGCTTCAGGAAATAAAAATTACCAATCTGTATTCAAGCGGTTCCTTGGACACATGCCACCCTCACCACGAGGCTATTGGCCTCGTACACTCACTCTGAGATGGGATGCTATGAAGCTGGAAGCTGGAAGCTAGAAGCCATTTCTTTGTCGGCCGTGGTCAGTCAAACTGCACCTTGAAGTAGCCCAATCACCTCCGGTTGCCACTGAAAAGTTTGGGATCACATATTTAGTGGTGTGCCGAAATAGGCAGAGAAAAACACATCCATAACAAAGCAGCAAACCAATGTGCGCGTTCCCCGCACACGCACCTACCACATACGGATGTCGTGCATTGAGTCTCCTGAAAACCGCAACGCTGCCACAGCTCAGAACTTGTCCATTCAGTGCTAACAAATGAGCTGCGGCCAATACTAGCGCGTTCCACAAGAAATTCAACTCCACGCAGAGTATTCTCAAAGGCCAAGGGCACCATAAGCTTGCTAAAATACAATTGTTGTGAGTACAGTCATTTGCTCACCTGAGCTAGAGATGCAAGTACGTGTGGTGCCAATACCACGTCTTCATCAGCAGAGCTCTTCTGCACTCCACGAATCGCGTATTGCTTGATCAAGATGGAACCATGACACAAACATGACGTAGCACATCTGCAAATAAACACAAAGGACAGTTTAGTAAACGCAAAATATTTCTTTAACGAAGGCTCACCTTAGAAGCAGGAACAAGTCAGTATCGCGGCAACGGCACTTTCCTCGAGAAACCTGCTACTAAATGCTGCCACTCGACCGTGAAGTAATCTTCCTGGCATCCCTCAGAGAAGGGTAAAGTGCCGATCAAACTTGCAGATATAGAAGGCCATGCCCACTTCTGTAAAAAGAAAAAGAACAACTCAAGTTTTTCGCCTGCGCTTAGTGCAACTACAAGTCAAATTAGTGCCACATCCACGCCTTCAACAAAAGAGACGTTCAACACACCACGATTGCTATATTCCCTGATCACGATAGTGCCATCAACAGAATTTCCTGGTAGCAGATTTCGAAATATAAACAAATGACAGCTTAGTAAAAGCAAAATAATTTTAAGAAATGCTCACCTAAGAAGCAGCAACAAGGCATTCCGGTGGCAACAGCTGTTATCTCGAGAAACCTCATACTAAATGCCTCCACTGGATGGTGAAATGATCTTGTTAGTACCGTTCAGAGAACGAAAGAGCCCCGGCCGATCCTGCAGACATGAAAAGGCATGCCTACTTTATTAAAAGGAAATAAGGTAACTCATATTGTTCACTTTACCAGCAATAGCAAGTCAATGTATGCGATTAACGCTTTATCATCACCAAAGCTCTTTTACATTCTACGACTCGTATATTGCACGGCCACAATGAAAATACCAACACAAAAACAAACCTGTGGTAATTGATCCAAAAATATAGCGAAACAGCTTTGTAAAAGCAAAATGAGCAACCAAAGATATTCATCATATTCACCAGCAAGGTACACGGTGGAAATAGCAATTCATCATCAAGAGATAATTACTGTACAACTGCACTGTTCAATGGCCACTGTGGAAAGCTCGAGAAGAGGCTTCATTTTAGACCGAATCTGCTTGTATCTAAAGGTGGGAGTAGCTTCTTAAAACGTAATGAAGCATTCGAAGTTTTTCACCTGAGCAGCAGTTGCAGGGGCGTGAGCTCCAACAGCAGATGTCCATCACCAGAACACTTGTTAACTCCACCAATGTTAATTTCCATGATCTCGATGAAACCATCCAGACAAACACAAGCTCTAGATAGGTGGTGTACAGGTTTAAAAGAAAACAACAGCTTAGTGAAAGCAGACAACGATAAGTAATGATGCTCACCTTAGCCGAAGTAACGAGGCAATATAGTGGTTACCGCCCTCTTCACGAGTGAATCAAAGCACTGCACGACTGGGTCTTGCGATGGTCATAGTGCAACCGTCCTGGCAATGGTATACTTCACACCGAATCTGCATATATTCAAGGTCAAGAGAGACTTAGTCCATCGAAATTAAATTTACTGATTTCGTTTACCTGTCAAGCAGCACCAAAGAAAGTGTGTAGCAACTCCATTGCTCTCGTCATGAGTCCATTGCGACACGCCAAGGCTGGACCATACCATAACTTTCGAATACTTCATGCGATTGCATGCTCCTGGAAGTACATCTGGATACATCCCGGAAAGAAGCTTAGTAAAAATACAGTGACCAGCCTAAATTATGCACTCTGGATAAAACTGAACTTCAACACTGGTGATTGTCCCGCATACGTACTCTGCTCTGCACGGTGACGAAGCTTTCAGATAGTTTTCACGTCCGCCCACAGTGGCCGGTCATTTTATGGTTCCAGGCTGTCGGGAAATCTGCAGCTGACATTCAAACATGCAAAATTCAAAGTTGAGTCGATTGCCAAAAATTCGGATCGCAGACACTTTATTGAAAAGTAAACACGGTCATTGAGGAGATTACCTGAGAACTGCCAGCCAACAGAATGGCAGTGGCAGGGGTCACTGACGATTGAAGCACAACCACGGACCACGAACGGGTGAATTCCAAAAAAGCAGAGCACTGCAATGCCTTTACTGGAACTTCCTTCGCAATACGGAGGCCAATCTGCAAAACTATGAGGCTCTAAATACTTGTTAATAAAGTGAGCACAAATGTCTTACATCCCAGAGAGACTAACACCAAGTAAACCGTCCATGAGCCGAAATCGCCATTGTTACTCATAATTACAGCGTTTGTCGATAAATGGTCAGTCGCAGTACCTTTGCTGCAACGGAAGGGCGATGTGTCGCAGTCCGTAGGCAACGTCCTTTCTTCGCAGTTGCTAGTTGTGGTGGGCGAGAAATCCGAATGCATTTGCCACTAGGATCAATTTATCGATCAAGAGCACTTTTCGCGCACGGGCATTCCTTGACACGATAAATGGACTTGGTGGTTGCAATTGCATTCGGAACTGGTCAATGTCCGTAACGCAAACGTAAGGTGCAAACCTTATCTGCAAGTTCTGCCCACGGTGCGCTAAACCTAAAACTAATACGCAACGTCGCTCCTCACGTTTCCATCACTGACAAGACCTCTAGTGGATATGGTCTAAGGAACCTGTGGGCCAAATTGTGCACTACTGTGCACTGTCCATACTGTGGTATGGAATGTCTAGCTGCTTTCAGATATTGGCCATATGAAGCTTCAGGAAATAAAAATTACCAATCTGTATTCAAGCGGTTCCTTGGACACATGCCACCCTCACCACGAGGCTATTGGCCTCGTACACTCACTCTGAGATGGGATGCTATGAAGCTGGAAGCTGGAAGCTAGAAGCCATTTCTTTGTCGGCCTTGGTCAGTCAAACTGCACCTTGAAGTAGCCCAATCACCTCCAGTTGCCACTGAAAAGTTTGGGATCACATATTTAGTGGTGTGCCGAAATAGGCAGAGAAAAACACATCCATAACAAAGCAGCAAACCAATGTACGCGTTCCCCGCACACGCACCTACCACATACGGATGTCGTGCATTGAGTCTCCTGAAAACCGCAACGCTGCCACAGCTCAGAACTTGTCCATTCAGTGCTAACGAACGAGCTGCGGCCAATACTAGCGCGTTCCACAAGAAATTCAACTCCACACAAAATATTCTCAAAGGCCAAGGGCACCATAAGCTTGCTAAAATACAATTATTGTGAGTACAGTCATTTGCTCACATGAGCTAGAGCTGCAAGTACGTGTGGTGCCAATACCACGTCTTCATCAGCAGAGCTCTTCTGCACTCCACGAATGGCGTATTGCTTGATCAAGATGGAACCATGACACAAACATGACGTAGCGCATCTGCAAATAAACACAAAGGACAGTTTAGTAAACGCAAAATATTTTTTTAAACGAAGGCTCACCTTAGAAGCAGGAACAAGTCAGTATGGCGGCAACGGCACTTTCCTCGAGAAACCTGCTACTAAATGCTGCCACTCGACCGTGAAGTAATCTTCCTGGAATCCCTCAGAGAAGGGTAAAGTGCCGATCAAACTTGCAGATATAGAAGGCCATGCCCACTTCTGCAAAAAGAAAAAGAACAACTCAAGTTTTTCGCCTGCGCTTAGTGCAACTACAAGTCAAATTAGTGCCACATCCACGCCTTCAACAAAAGAGACGTTCAACACACCACGATTGCTATATTCCCTGATCACGATAGTGCCATCAACACAATTTCCTCGTAGCAGATTTCGAAATATAAACAAATGACAGCTTAGTAAAAGCAAAATAATTTTAAGAAATGCTCACCTGAGAAGCAGCAACAAGGCATTCCGGTGGCAACAGCTGTTATCTCGAGAAACCTCATACTAAATGCCTCCACTGGATGGTGAAATGATCTTGTTAGTACCGTTCAGAGAACGAAAGAGCCCAGGCCGATCCTGCAGACATGAAAAGGCATGCCTACTTTATTAAAAGGAAATAAGGTAACTCATATTGTTCACTTTACCAGCAATAGCAAGTCAATGTATGCGATTACCGCTTTATCATCACCAAAGCTCTTTTACATTCTACGACTCGTATATTGCACGGCCACAATGAAAATACCAACACAAAAACAAACCTGTGGTAATTGATCCAAAAATATAGCGAAACAGCTTTGTAAAAGCAACATGAGCAACCAAAGAAATTCATCATAGAATAACCAGCAAGGTACACGGTGGAAATAGCAATTCATCATCAAGAGATAATTACTGTACAACTGCACTGTTCAATGGCCACTGTGGAAAGCTCGAGAAGAGGCTTCATTTTAGACCGAATCTGCTTGTATCTAAAGGTGGGAGTAGCTTCTTAAAACGGAATGAAAGCATTCGAAATTTTTCACCTGAGCAGCAGTTGCAGGGGCGTGAGCTCCAACAGCAGATGTCCATCACCAGAACACTTGTTAACTCCACCAATGTTAATTTCCATGATCTCGATGAAACCATCCAGACAAACACAAGCTCTAGATAGGTGGTCTACAGGTTTAAAAGAAAACAACAGCTTAGTGAAAGCAGAGAACAATAAGTAACGATGCTCACCTTAGCCGAAGTAACGAGGCAATATGGTGGTTACCGCCCTCTTCATGAGTGAATTAAAGCACTGCACGACTGGGTCTTGCGATGGCCATAGTGCAACCGTCCTGCCAATGGTATACTTCACACCGAATCTGCGTATATTCAAGGACAAGAGAGACTTAGTCCATGGAAATTAAATTAACTGATTTCGTTTACCTGTCAACCAGCACCAAAGAAAGTGTGTACCAACTCCATTGCTCTCGTCATGAGTCCATTGCGACACGCCAACGCTGGACCATACGATAACTTTCGAATACTTCATGCAATTGCATGCTCCTGGAAGTACATCTGGATACATAACGGAAAGAAGCTTAGTCAAAATACAGTGACCAGCCTAAATTATGCACTCTGGATAAAACTGAACTTCAACACTGGTGATTGTCCCGCATACGTACTCTGCTCTGCACGGTGACGAAGCCTTCAGATAGTTTTTCACGTCCGCCCACACTGGCCGGTCATTTTATGGTTCCAGGCTTGTCGGGAAATCTGCAGCTGACATTCAAACATGCAAAATTCAAAGTTGAGTCGATTGCCAAAAATTCGGATCGCAGACACTTTATTGAAAAGTAAACACGGTCATTGAGGAGATTACCTGAGAACTGCCAGCCAACAGAATGGCAGTGGCAGGGGTCACTGACGATTGAAGCACAACCACGGACCACGAACGGTTGAATTCCAAAAAAGCAGAGCACTGCAATGCCTTTACTGGAACTTCCTTCGGAATACGGAGGCCAATCTGCAAAACTATGAGGCTCTAAATACTTGTTAATAAAGTGAGCACAAATGTCTTACATCCCAGAGAGACTGACACCAAGTGAACCGTCCATGACCCGAAATCGCCGTTGTTACTCATAATTACAGCATTTGTCGATAAATGGTCAGTCGCTGTACCTTTGCTGCAACGGAAGGGCGATGTGTCGCAGACCGTAGGCAACGTCCTTTCTTCGCAGTTGCTAGTTGTGGTGGGCGAGAAATCCGAATGCATTTGCCACTAGGATCAATTTATCGATCAAGAGCACTTTTCGCGCACGGGCATTCCTTGACACGATAAATGGACTTGGTGGTTGCAATTGCATTCGGAACAGGTCAATGTCCGTAACGCAAACGTAAGGTGCAAACCTTATCTGCTAGTTCTGCCCACGGTGCCCTAAACCTAAAACTAATACGCAACGTCGCTCCTCACGTTTCCGTCACTGACAAGACCTCTAGTGGATATGGTCTAAGGAACCAGTGGGCCAAATTGTGCACTACTGTGCACTGTCCATACTGTGGTATGGAATGTCTAGCTGCTTTCAGTTATTGGCCATATGAAGCTTCAGGAAATAAAAATTACCAATCTGTATTCAAGCAGTTCCTTGGACACATGCCACCCTCACCACGAGGCTATTGGCCTCGTACACTCACTCTGAGATGGGATGCTATGAAGCTGGAAGCTGGAAGCTAGAAGCCATTTCTTTGTCGGCCTTGGTCAGTCAAACTGCACCTTGAAGTAGCCCAATCACCTCCAGTTGCCACTGAAAAGTTTGGGATCACATATTAAGTGGTGTGCCGAAACAGGCAGAGAAAAACACATCCATAACAAAGCAGCAAACCAATGTACGCGTTCCCCGCACACGCACCTACCACATACGGATGTCGTGCATTGAGTCTCCTGAAAACCGCAACGCTGCCACAGCTCAGAACTTGTCCATTCAGTGCTAACGAACACGCTGCGGCCAATACTAGCGCGTTCCACAAGAAATTCAACTCCACACAGAATATTCTCAAAGGCCAAGGGCACCATAAGCTTGCTAAAATACAATTATTGTGAGTACAGTCATTTGCTCACCTGAGCTAGAGCTGCAAGTACGTGTGGTGCCAATACCACGTCTTCATTAGCAGAGCTCTTCTGCACTCCACGAATCGCGTATTGCTTGATCAAGATGGAACCATGACACAAACATGACGTAGCGCATCTGCAAATAAACACAAAGGACAGTTTAGTAAACGCAAAATATTTTTTTAAACGAAGGCTCACCTTAGAAGCAGGAACAAGTCAGTATGGCGGCAACGGCACTTTCCTCGAGAAACCTGATACTAAATGCTGCCACTCGACTGTGAAGTAATCTTCCTAGAATCCCTCAGAGAAGGGTAAAGTGCCGATCAAACTTGCAGATATAGAAGGCCATGCCCACTTCTGTAAAAAGAAAAAGAACAACTCAAGTTTTTCGCCTGCGCTTAGTGCAACTACAAGTCAAATTAGTGCCACATACACGCCTTCGACAAAGGAGACGTTCAACACACCACGATTCCTATATTCCCTGATCACGATAGTGCCATCAACACAATTTCCTGGTAGCAGATTTCGAAATATCAACAAATGAAAGCTTAGTAAAAGCAAAATAATATTAAGAAATGCTCACCTGAGAAGCAGCAACAAGGCATTCCGGTGGCAACAGCTGTTATCTCGAGAAACCTCATACTAAATGCCTCCACTGGATGGTGAAATGATCTTGTTAGTACCGTTCAGAGAACGAAAGAGCCCAGGCCGATCCTGCAGACATGAAAAGGCATGCCTACTTTTTTAAAAGGAAATAAGGTAACTCATATTGTTCACTTTACCAGCAATAGCAAGTCAATGTATGCGATTACCGCTTTATCATCACCAAAGCTCTTTTACAGTCTCCGACTCGTATATTGCACGGCCACAATGAAAATACCAACACAAAAACAAACCTGTGGTAATTGATCCAAAAATATAGCGAAACAGCTTTGTAAAAGCAAAATGCGCAACCAAAGATATTCATCATAGAATAACCAGCAAGGTACACGGTGCAAATAGCAATTCATCATCAAGAGAGAATTACTGTACAACTGCACTGTTCAATGGCCACTGTGGAAAGCTCGAGAAAAGGCTTCATTTTAGACCAAATCTGCTTGTATCAAAAGGTGGGAGTAGCTTCTTAAAACGGAATGAAAGCATTCGAAGTTTTTCACCTGAGCAGCAGTTGCAGGGGCGTGAGCTCCAACAGCAGATGTCCATCAGCAGAACACTTGTTAACTCCACCAATGTTAATTTCCATGATCTCGATGAAACCATCCGGACAAACACAAGCTCTAGATAGGTGGTCTACAGGTTTAAAAGAAAACAACAGCTTAGCGAAAGCAGACAACGATAAGTAACGATGCTCACCTTAGCCGAAGTAACGAGGCAATATAGTGGTTACCGCCCTCTTCACGAGTGAATTAAAGAACTGCACGACTGGGTCTTGCTATGGTCATAGTGCAACCGTCCTGGCAATGGTATACTTCACACCGAATCTGCATATATTCAAGGTCAAGAGAGACTTAGTCCATGGAAATTAAATTTACTGATTTCGTTTACCTGTCAAGCAGCACCAAAGAAAGTGTGTAGCAACTCCATTGCTCTCGTCATGAGTCCATTGCGACACGCCAAGGCTGGACCATACGATAACTTTCGAATACTTCATGCGATTGCATGCTCCTGGAAGTACATCTGGATACATCCCGGAAAGAAGCTGAGTAAAAATACAGTGACCAGCCTAAATTATGCACTCTGGATAAAACTGAACTTCAACACTGGTGATTGTCCCGCATACGTACTCTGGTCTGCACGGTGACGAAGCTTTCAGATAGTTTTCACGTCCGCCCACAGTGGCCGGTCATTTTATGGTTCCAGGCTGTCGGGAAATCTGCAGCTGACATTCAAACATGCAAAATTCAAAGTTGAGTCGCTTGCCAAAAATTCGGATCGCAGACACTTTATTGAAAAGTAAACACGGTGATTGAGGAGATTACCTGAGAACTGCCAGCCAACAGAATGGCAGTGGCAGGGGTCACTGACGATTGAAGCACAACCACGGACCACGAACGGGTGAATTCCAAAAAAGCAGAGCACTGCAATGCCTTTACTGGAACTTCCTTCGCAATACGGAGGCCAATCTGCAAAACTATGAGGCTCTAAATACTTGTTAATAAAGTGAGCTCAAATGTCTTACATCCCAGAGAGACTGACACCAAGTAAACCGTCCATCAGCCGAAATCGCCATTGTTACTCATAATTACAGCGTTTGTCGATTAATGGTCAGTAGCAGTACCTTTGCTGCAACGGAAGGGCGATGTGTCGCAGACCGTAGGCAACGTCCTTTCTTCGCAGTTGCTAGTTGTGGTGGGCGAGAAATCCGAATGCATTTGCCACTAGGATCAATTTATCGATCAAGAGCACTTTTCGCGCACGGGCATTCCTTGACACGATAAATGGACTTGGTGGTTGCAATTGCATTCGGAACTGGTCAATGTCCGTAACGCAAACGTAAGGTGCAAACCTTATCTGCTAGTTCTGCCCACGGTGCGCTAAACCTAAAACTAATACGCAACGTCGCTCCTCACGTTTCCGTCACTGACAAGACCTCTAGTGGATATGGTCTAAGGAACCTGTGGGCCAAATTGTGCACTACTGTGCACTGTCCATACTGTGGTATGGAATGTCTAGCTGCTTTCAGTTATTGGCCATATGAAGCTTCAGGAAATAAAAATCACCAATCTGTATTCAAGCGGTTCCTTGGACACATGCCACCCTCACCACGAGGCTATTGGCCTCGTACACTCACTTTGAGATGGGATGCTTTGAAGCTGGAAGCTGGAAGCTAGAAGCCATTTCTTTGTCGGCCTTGGTCAGTCAAACTGCACCTTGAAGTAGCCCAATCACCTCCAGTTGCCACTGAAAAGTTTGGGATCACATATTTAGTGGTGTGCCGAAATAGGCAGAGAAAAACACATCCATAACAAAGCAACAAACCAATGTACGCGTTCCCCGCACACGCACCTACCACTTACGGATGTCGTGCATTGAGTCTCCTGAAAACCGCAACGCTGCCACAGCTCAGAACTTGTCCATTCAGTGCTAACGAACGAGCTGCGGCCAATACTAGCGTGTTCCACAAGAAATTCAACTCCACACAGAATATTCTCAAAGGCCAAGGGCACCATAAGCTTGCTAAAATACAATTATTGTGAGTACAGTCATTTGCTCACCTGAGCTAGAGCTGCAAGTACGTGTGGTGCCAATACCACGTCTTCATCAGCAGAGCTCTTCTGCACTCCACGAATCGCGTATTGCTTGATCAAGATGGAACCATGACACAAACATGACGTAGCGCATCTGCAAATAAACACAAAGGACAGTTTAGTAAACGCAAAATATTTTTTTTAAACGAAGGCTCACCTTAGAAGCAGGAACAAGTCAGTCTGGCGGCAACGGCACTTTCCTCGAGAAACCTGATACTAAATGCTGCCACTCGATCGTGAAGTAATCTTCCTGGAATCCCTCAGAGAAGGGTAAAGTGCCGATCAAACTTGCAGATATAGAAGGCCATGCCCACTTCTGTAAAAAGAAAAAGAACAACTCAAGTTTTTCGCCTGCGCTTAGTGCAACTACAAGTCAGATTAGTGCCACATCCACGCCTTCAACAAAAGAGACGTTCAACACACCACGATTGCTATATTCCCTGATCACGATAGTGCCATCAACACAATTTCCTGGTAGCAGATTTCGAAATATAAACAAATGACAGTTTAGTAAAAGCAAAATAATTTTAAGAAATGCTCACCTCAGAAGCAGCAACAAGGCATTCCGGTGGCAACAGCTGTTATCTCGAGAAACCTCATACTAAATGCCTCCACTGGATGGTGAAATGATCTTGTTAGTACCGTTCAGAGAACGAAAGAGCCCAGGCCAATCCTGCAGACATGAAAAGGCATGCCTACTTTATTAAAAGGAAATAAGGTAACTCATATTGATCACTTTACCAGCAATAGCAAGTCAATGTATGCGATTACCGCTTTATCATCACCAAAGCTCTTTTACATTCTACGACTCGTATATTGCACGGCCACAATGAAAATACCAACACAAAAACAAACCTGTGGTAATTGATCCAAAAATATAGCGAAACAGCTTTGTAAAAGCAAAATGAGCAACCAAAGATATTCATCATAGAATAACCAGCAAGGTACACGGTGGAAATAGCAATTCATCATCAAGAGATAATTACTGTACAACTGCACTGTTCAATGGCCACTGTGGAAAGCTCGAGAAGAGGCTTCATTTTAGACCGAATCTGCTTGTATCTAAAGGTGGGAGTAGCTTCTTAAAACGGAATGAAAGCATTCGAAATTTTTCACCTTAGCAGCAGTTGCAGGGGCGTGAGCTTCAACAGCAGATGTCCATCACCAGAACACTTGTTAACTCCACCAATGTTAATTTCCATGATCTCGATGAAACCATCCAGACAAACACAAGCTCTCGATAGGTGGTCTACAGGTTTAAAAGAAAACAACAGCTTAGTGAAAGCAGAGAACAATAAGTAACGATGCTCACCTTAGCCGAAGTAACGAGGCAATATGGTGCTTACCGCCCTCTTCATGAGTGAATTAAAGCACTGCACGACTGGGTCTTGCGATGGCCATAGTGCAACCGTCCTGCCAATGGTATACTTCACACCGAATCTGCATATATTCAAGGTCAAGAGAGACTTAGTCCATGGAAATTAAATTAACTGATTTCGTTTACCTGTCAAGCAGCACCAAAGAAAGTGTGTAGCAACTCCATTGCTCTCGTCATGAGTCCATTGCGACACGCCAAGGCTGGACCATACCATAACTTTCGAATACTTCATGCGATTGCATGCTCCTGGAAGTACATCTGGATACATCCCGGAAAGAAGCTTAGTAAAAATACAGTGACCAGCCTAAATTATGCACTCTGGATAAAACTGAACTTCAACACTGGTGATTGTCCCGCATACGTACTCTGCTCTGCACGGTGACGAAGCCTTCAGATAGTTTTTCACGTCCGCCCACAGTGGCCGGTCATTTTATGGTTCCAGGCTGTCGGGAAATCTGCAGCTGACATTCAAACATGCAAAATTCAAAGTTGAGTCTATTGCCAAAAATTCGGATCGCAGACACTTTATTGAAAAGTAAACACGGTCATTGAGGAGATTACCTGAGAACTGCCAGCCAACAGAATGGCAGTGGCAGGGGTCACTGACGATTGAAGCACAACCACGGACCACGAACGGTTGAATTCCAAAAAAGCAGAGCACTGCAATGCCTTTACTGGAACTTCCTTCGGAATACGGAGGCCAATCTGCAAAACTATGAGGCTCTAAATACTTGTTAATAAAGTGAGCACAAATGTCTTACATCCCAGAGAGACTGACACCAAGTGAACCGTCCATGACCCGAAATCGCCGTTGTTACTCATAATTACAGCATTTGTCGATAAATGGTCAGTCGCTGTACCTTTGCTGCAACGGAAGGGCGATGTGTCGCAGACCGTAGGCAACGTCCTTTCTTCGCAGTTGCTAGTTGTGGTGGGCGAGAAATCCGAATGCATTTGCCACTAGGATCAATTTATCGATCAAGAGCACTTTTCGCGCACGGGCATTCCTTGACACGATAAATGGACTTGGTGGTTGCAATTGCATTCGGAACAGGTCAATGTCCGTAACGCAAACGTAAGGTGCAAACCTTATCTGCTAGTTCTGCCCACGGTGCCCTAAACCTAAAACTAATACGCAACGTCGCTCCTCACGTTTCCGTCACTGACAAGACCTCTAGTGGATATGGTCTAAGGAACCAGTGGGCCAAATTGTGCACTACTGTGCACTGTCCATACTGTGGTATGGAATGTCTAGCTGCTTTCAGTTATTGGCCATATGAAGCTTCAGGAAATAAAAATTACCAATCTGTATTCAAGCAGTTCCTTGGACACATGCCACCCTCACCACGAGGCTATTGGCCTCGTACACTCACTCTGAGATGGGATGCTATGAAGCTGGAAGCTGGAAGCTAGAAGCCATTTCTTTGTCGGCCTTGGTCAGTCAAACTGCACCTTGAAGTAGCCCAATCACCTCCAGTTGCCACTGAAAAGTTTGGGATCACATATTAAGTGGTGTGCCGAAACAGGCAGAGAAAAACACATCCATAACAAAGCAGCAAACCAATGTACGCGTTCCCCGCACACGCACCTACCACATACGGATGTCGTGCATTGAGTCTCCTGAAAACCGCAACGCTGCCACAGCTCAGAACTTGTCCATTCAGTGCTAACGAACACGCTGCGGCCAATACTAGCGCGTTCCACAAGAAATTCAACTCCACACAGAATATTCTCAAAGGCCAAGGGCACCATAAGCTTGCTAAAATACAATTATTGTGAGTACAGTCATTTGCTCACCTGAGCTAGAGCTGCAAGTACGTGTGGTGCCAATACCACGTCTTCATTAGCAGAGCTCTTCTGCACTCCACGAATGGCGTATTGCTTGATCAAGATGGAACCATGACACAAACATGACGTAGCGCATCTGCAAATAAACACAAAGGACAGTTTAGTAAACGCAAAATATTTTTTTTAAACGAAGGCTCACCTTAGAAGCAGGAACAAGTCAGTATGGCGGCAACGGCACTTTCCTCGAGAAACCTGATACTAAATGCTGCCACTCGACTGTGAAGTAATCTTCCTAGAATCCCTCAGAGAAGGGTAAAGTGCCGATCAAACTTGCAGATATAGAAGGCCATGCCCACTTCTGTAAAAAGAAAAAGAACAACTCAAGTTTTTCGCCTGCGCTTAGTGCAACTACAAGTCAAATTAGTGCCACATACACGCCTTCGACAAAGGAGACGTTCAACACACCACGATTCCTATATTCCCTGATCACGATAGTGCCATCAACACAATTTCCTGGTAGCAGATTTCGAAATATAAACAAATGAAAGCTTAGTAAAAGCAAAATAATTTTAAGAAATGCTCACCTGAGAAGCAGCAACAAGGCATTCCGGTGGCAACAGCTGTTATCTCGAGAAACCTCATACTAAATGCCTCCACTGGATGGTGAAATGATCTTGTTAGTACCGTTCAGAGAACGAAAGAGCCCAGGCCGATCCTGCAGACATGAAAAGGCATGCCTACTTTTTTAAAAGGAAATAAGGTAACTCATATTGTTCACTTTACCAGCAATAGCAAGTCAATGTATGCGATTACCGCTTTATCATCACCAAAGCTCTTTTACAGTCTCCGACTCGTATATTGCACGGCCACAATGAAAATACCAACACAAAAACAAACCTGTGGTAATTGATCCAAAAATATAGCGAAACAGCTTTGTAAAAGCAAAATGCGCAACCAAAGATATTCATCATAGAATAACCAGCAAGGTACACGGTGCAAATAGCAATTCATCATCAAGAGAGAATTACTGTACAACTGCACTGTTCAATGGCCACTGTGGAAAGCTCGAGAAAAGGCTTCATTTTAGACCAAATCTGCTTGTATCAAAAGGTGGGAGTAGCTTCTTAAAACGGAATGAAAGCATTCGAAGTTTTTCACCTGAGCAGCAGTTGCAGGGGCGTGAGCTCCAACAGCAGATGTCCATCAGCAGAACACTTGTTAACTCCACCAATGTTAATTTCCATGATCTCGATGAAACCATCCGGACAAACACAAGCTCTAGATAGGTGGTCTACAGGTTTAAAAGAAAACAACAGCTTAGCGAAAGCAGACAACGATAAGTAACGATGCTCACCTTAGCCGAAGTAACGAGGCAATATAGTGGTTACCGCCCTCTTCACGAGTGAATTAAAGAACTGCACGACTGGGTCTTGCGATGGTCATAGTGCAACCGTCCTGGCAATGGTATACTTCACACCGAATCTGCATATATTCAAGGTCAAGAGAGACTTAGTCCATGGAAATTAAATTTACTGATTTCGTTTACCTGTCAAGCAGCACCAAAGAAAGTGTGTAGCAACTCCATTGCTCTCGTCATGAGTCCATTGCGACACGCCAAGGCTGGACCATACGATAACTTTCGAATACTTCATGCGATTGCATGCTCCTGGAAGTACATCTGGATACATCCCGGAAAGAAGCTGAGTAAAAATACAGTGACCAGCCTAAATTATGCACTCTGGATAAAACTGAACTTCAACACTGGTGATTGTCCCGCATACGTACTCTGGTCTGCACGGTGACGAAGCTTTCAGATAGTTTTCACGTCCGCCCACAGTGGCCGGTCATTTTATGGTTCCAGGCTGTCGGGAAATCTGCAGCTGACATTCAAACATGCAAAATTCAAAGTTGAGTCGCTTGCCAAAAATTCGGATCGCAGACACTTTATTGAAAAGTAAACACGGTGATTGAGGAGATTACCTGAGAACTGCCAGCCAACAGAATGGCAGTGGCAGGGGTCACTGACGATTGAAGCACAACCACGGACCACGAACGGGTGAATTCCAAAAAAGCAGAGCACTGCAATGCCTTTACTGGAACTTCCTTCGCAATACGGAGGCCAATCTGCAAAACTATGAGGCTCTAAATACTTGTTAATAAAGTGAGCTCAAATGTCTTACATCCCAGAGAGACTGACACCAAGTAAACCGTCCATCAGCCGAAATCGCCATTGTTACTCATAATTACAGCGTTTGTCGATTAATGGTCAGTAGCAGTACCTTTGCTGCAACGGAAGGGCGATGTGTCGCAGACCGTAGGCAACGTCCTTTCTTCGCAGTTGCTAGTTGTGGTGGGCGAGAAATCCGAATGCATTTGCCACTAGGATCAATTTATCGATCAAGAGCACTTTTCGCGCACGGGCATTCCTTGACACGATAAGTGGACTTGGTGGTTGCAATTGCATTCGGAACTGGTCAATGTCCGTAACGCAAACGTAAGGTGCAAACCTTATCTGCTAGTTCTGCCCACGGTGCGCTAAACCTAAAACTAATACGCAACGTCGCTCCTCACGTTTCCGTCACTGACAAGACCTCTAGTGGATATGGTCTAAGGAACCTGTGGGCCAAATTGTGCACTACTGTGCACTGTCCATACTGTGGTATGGAATGTCTAGCTGCTTTCAGTTATTGGCCATATGAAGCTTCAGGAAATAAAAATCACCAATCTGTATTGAAGCGGTTCCTTGGACACATGCCACCCTCACCACGAGGCTATTGGCCTCGTACACTCACTTTGAGATGGGATGCTTTGAAGCTGGAAGCTGGAAGCTAGAAGCCATTTCTTTGTCGGCCTTGGTCAGTCAAACTGCACCTTGAAGTAGCCCAATCACCTCCAGTTGCCACTGAAAAGTTTGGGATCACATATTTAGTGGTGTGCCGAAATAGGCAGAGAAAAACACATCCATAACAAAGCAACAAACCAATGTACGCGTTCCCCGCACACGCACCTACCACTTACGGATGTCGTGCATTGAGTCTCCTGAAAACCGCAACGCTGCCACAGCTCAGAACTTGTCCATTCAGTGCTAACGAACGAGCTGCGGCCAATACTAGCGTGTTCCACAAGAAATTCAACTCCACACAGAATATTCTCAAAGGCCAAGGGCACCATAAGCTTGCTAAAATACAATTATTGTGAGTACAGTCATTTGCTCACCTGAGCTAGAGCTGCAAGTACGTGTGGTGCCAATACCACGTCTTCATCAGCAGAGCTCTTCTGCACTCCACGAATCGCGTATTGCTTGATCAAGATGGAACCATGACACAAACATGACGTAGCGCATCTGCAAATAAACACAAAGGACAGTTTAGTAAACGCAAAATATTTTTTTTAAACGAAGGCTCACCTTAGAAGCAGGAACAAGTCAGTCTGGCGGCAACGGCACTTTCCTCGAGAAACCTGATACTAAATGCTGCCACTCGATCGTGAAGTAATCTTCCTGGAATCCCTCAGAGAAGGGTAAAGTGCCGATCAAACTTGCAGATATAGAAGGCCATGCCCACTTCTGTAAAAAGAAAAAGAACAACTCAAGTTTTTCGCCTGCGCTTAGTGCAACTACAAGTCAGATTAGTGCCACATCCACGCCTTCAACAAAAGAGACGTTCAACACACCACGATTGCTATATTCCCTGATCACGATAGTGCCATCAACACAATTTCCTGGTAGCAGATTTCGAAATATAAACAAATGACAGTTTAGTAAAAGCAAAATAATTTTAAGAAATGCTCACCTGAGAAGCAGCAACAAGGCATTCCGGTGGCAACAGCTGTTATCTCGAGAAACCTCATACTAAATGCCTCCACTGGATGGTGAAATGATCTTGTTAGTACCGTTCAGAGAACGAAAGAGCCCAGGCCGATCCTGCAGACATGAAAAGGCATGCCTACTTTATTAAAAGGAAATAAGGTAACTCATATTGATCACTTTACCAGCAATAGCAAGTCAATGTATGCGATTACCGCTTTATCATCACCAAAGCTCTTTTACATTCTACGACTCGTATATTGCACGGCCACAATGAAAATACCAACACAAAAACAAACCTGTGGTAATTGATCCAAAAATATAGCGAAACAGCTTTGTAAAAGCAAAATGAGCAACCAAAGATATTCATCATAGAATAACCAGCAAGGTACACGGTGGAAATAGCAATTCATCATCAAGAGATAATTACTGTACAACTGCACTGTTCAATGGCCACTGTGGAAAGCTCGAGAAGAGGCTTCATTTTAGACCGAATCTGCTTGTATCTAAAGGTGGGAGTAGCTTCTTAAAACGGAATGAAAGCATTCGAAATTTTTCACCTTAGCAGCAGTTGCAGGGGCGTGAGCTTCAAATGCAGATGTCCATCACCAGAACACTTGTTAACTCCACCAATGTTAACTTCCATGATCTCGATGAAACCATCCAGACAAACACAAGCTCTCGATAGGTGGTCTACAGGTTTAAAAGAAAACAACAGCTTAGTGAAAGCAGAGAACAATAAGTAACGATGCTCACCTTAGCCGAAGTAACGAGGCAATATGGTGCTTACCGCCCTCTTCATGAGTGAATTAAAGCACTGCACGACTGGGTCTTGCGATGGCCATAGTGCAACCGTCCTGCCAATGGTATACTTCACACCGAATCTGCATATATTCAAGGACAAGAGAGACTTAGTCCATGGAAATTAAATTAACTGATTTCGTTTACCTGTCAACCAGCACCAAAGAAAGTGTGTACCAACTCCATTGCTCTCGTCATGAGTCCATTGCGACACGCCAAGGCTGGACCATACGATAACTTTCGAATACTTCATGCAATTGCATGCTCCTGGAAGTACATCTGGATACATAACGGAAAGAAGCTTAGTCAAAATACAGTGACCAGCCTAAATTATGCACTCTGGATAAAACTGAACTTCAACACTGGTGATTGTCCCGCATACGTACTCTGCTCTGCACGGTGACGAAGCCTACAGATAGTTTTTCACGTCCGCCCACAGTGGCCGGTCATTTTATGGTTCCAGGCTGTCGGGAAATCTGCAGCTGACATTCAAACATGCAAAATTCAAAGTTGAGTCGATTGCCAAAAATTCGGATCGCAGACACTTTATTGAAAAGTAAACACGGTCATTGAGGAGATTACCTGAGAACTGCCAGCCAACAGAATGGCAGTGGCAGGGGTCACTGACGATTGAAGCACAACCACGGACCACGAACGGTTGAATTCCAAAAAAGCAGAGCACTGCAATGCCTTTACTGGAACTTCCTTCGGAATACGGAGGCCAATCTGCAAAACTATGAGGCTCTAAATACTTGTTAATAAAGTGAGCACAAATGTCTTACATCCCAGAGAGACTGACACCAAGTGAACCGTCCATGACCCGAAATCGCCGTTGTTACTCATAATTACAGCATTTGTCGATAAATGGTCAGTCGCTGTACCTTTGCTGCAACGGAAGGGCGATGTGTCGCAGACCGTAGGCAACGTCCTTTCTTCGTAGTTGCTAGTTGTGGTGGGCGAGAAATCCGAATGCATTTGCCACTAGGATCAATTTATCGATCAAGAGCACTTTTCGCGCACGGGCATTCCTTGACACGATAAATGGACTTGGTGGTTGCAATTGCATTCGGAACAGGTCAATGTCCGTAACGCAAACGTAAGGTGCAAACCTTATCTGCTAGTTCTGCCCACGGTGCCCTAAACCTAAAACTAATACGCAACGTCGCTCCTCACGTTTCCGTCACTGACAAGACCTCTAGTGGATATGGTCTAAGGAACCAGTGGGCCAAATTGTGCACTACTGTGCACTGTCCATACTGTGGTATGGAATGTCTAGCTGCTTTCAGTTATTGGCCATATGAAGCTTCAGGAAATAAAAATTACCAATCTGTATTCAAGCAGTTCCTTGGACACATGCCACCCTCACCACGAGGCTATTGGCCTCGTACACTCACTTTGAGATGGGATGCTATGAAGCTGGAAGCTGGAAGCTAGAAGCCATTTCTTTGTCGGCCTTGGTCAGTCAAACTGCACCTTGAAGTAGCCCAATCACCTCCAGTTGCCACTGAAAAGTTTGGGATCACATATTAAGTGGTGTGCCGAAACAGGCAGAGAAAAACACATCCATAACAAAGCAACAAACCAATGTACGCGTTCCCCGCACACGCACCTACCACATACGGATGTCGTGCATTGAGTCTCCTGAAAACCGCAACGCTGCCACAGCTCAGAACTTGTCCATTCAGTGCTAACGAACGAGCTGCGGCCAATACTAGCGCGTTCCACAAGAAATTCAACTCCACACAGAATATTCTCAAAGGCCAAGGGCACCATAAGCTTGCTAAAATACAATTATTGTGAGTACAGTCATTTGCTCACCTGAGCTAGAGCTGCAAGTACGTGTGGTGCCAATACCACGTCTTCATCAGCAGAGCTCTTCTGCACTCCACGAATCGCGTATTGCTTGATCAAGATGGAACCATGACACAAACATGACGTAGCGCATCTGCAAATAAACACAAAGGACAGTTTAGTAAACGCAAAATATTTTTTTTAAACGAAGGCTCACCTTAGAAGCAGGAACAAGTCATTACGGCGGCAACGGCACTTTCCTCGAGAAACCTGATACTAAATGCTGCCACTCGACCGTGAAGTAATCTTCCTGGAATCCCTCAGAGAAAGGTAAAGTGCCGATCAAACTTGCAGATATAGAAGGCCATGCCCACTTCTGTAAAAAGAAAAAGAACAACTCAAGTTTTTCGCCTGCGCTTAGTGCAACTACAAGTCAGATTAGTGCCACATCCACGCCTTCAACAAAAGAGACGTTCAACACACCACGATTGCTATATTCCCTGATCACGATAGTGCCATCAACACAATTTCCTGGTAGCAGATTTCGAAATATAAAGAAATGACAGTTTAGTAAAAGCAAAATAATTTTAAGAAATGCTCACCTCAGAAGCAGCAACAAGGCATTCCGGTGGCAACAGCTGTTATCTCGAGAAACCTCATACTAAATGCCTCCACTGGATGGTGAAATGATCTTGTTAGTACCGTTCAGAGAACGAAAGAGCCCAGGCCAATCCTGCAGACATGAAAAGGCATGCCTACTTTATTAAAAGGAAATAAGGTAACTCATATTGATCACTTTACCAGCAATAGCAAGTCAATGTATGCGATTACCGCTTTATCATCACCAAAGCTCTTTTACATTCTACGACTCGTATATTGCACGGCCACAATGAAAATACCAACACAAAAACAAACCTGTGGTAATTGATCCAAAAATATAGCGAAACAGCTTTGTAAAAGCAAAATGAGCAACCAAAGATATTCATCATAGAATAACCAGCAAGGTACACGGTGCAAATAGCAATTCATCATCAAGAGAGAATTACTGTACAACTGCACTGTTCAATGGCCACTGTGGAAAGCTCGAGAAAAGGCTTCATTTTAGACCAAATCTGCTTGTATCAAAAGGTGGGAGTAGCTTCTTAAAACGGAATGAAAGCATTCGAAGTTTTTCACCTGAGCAGCAGTTGCAGGGGCGTGAGCTCCAACAGCAGATGTCCATCAGCAGAACACTTGTTAACTCCACCAATGTTAATTTCCATGATCTCGATGAAACCATCCGGACAAACACAAGCTCTAGATAGGTGGTCTACAGGTTTAAAAGAAAACAACAGCTTAGCGAAAGCAGACAACGATAAGTAACGATGCTCACCTTAGCCGAAGTAACGAGGCAATATAGTGGTTACCGCCCTCTTCACGAGTGAATTAAAGAACTGCACGACTGGGTCTTGCGATGGTCATAGTGCAACCGTCCTGGCAATGGTATACTTCACACCGAATCTGCATATATTCAAGGTCAAGAGAGACTTAGTCCATGGAAATTAAATTTACTGATTTCGTTTACCTGTCAAGCAGCACCAAAGAAAGTGTGTAGCAACTCCATTGCTCTCGTCATGAGTCCATTGCGACACGCCAAGGCTGGACCATACGATAACTTTCGAATACTTCATGCGATTGCATGCTCCTGGAAGTACATCTGGATACATCCCGGAAAGAAGCTGAGTAAAAATACAGTGACCAGCCTAAATTATGCACTCTGGATAAAACTGAACTTCAACACTGGTGATTGTCCCGCATACGTACTCTGGTCTGCACGGTGACGAAGCTTTCAGATAGTTTTTCACGTCGCCCACAGTGGCCGGTCATTTTATGGTTCCAAGCTGTCGGGAAGTCTGCAGCTGACATTCAAACATGCAAAATTCACGGTTGAGTCGGTTGCCAAAAATTCGGATCGCAGACACTTTATTGAAAAGTAAACACGGTCATTGAGGAGATTACCTGAGAACTGCCAGCCAACAGAATGGCAGTGGCAGGGGTCACTGACGATTGAAGCACAACCACGGACCACGAACGGTTGAATTCCAAAAAAGCAGAGCACTGCAATGCCTTTACTGGAACTTCCTTCGGAATACGGAGGCCAATCTGCAAAACTATGAGGCTCTAAATACTTGTTAATAAAGTGAGCACAAATGTCTTACATCCCAGAGAGACTGACACCAAGTGAACCGTCCATGACCCGAAATCGCCGTTGTTACTCATAATTACAGCATTTGTCGATAAATGGTCAGTCGCTGTACCTTTGCTGCAACGGAAGGGCGATGTGTCGCAGACCGTAGGCAACGTCCTTTCTTCGCAGTTGCTAGTTGTGGTGGGCGAGAAATCCGAATGCATTTGCCACTAGGATCAATTTATCGATCAAGAGCACTTTTCGCGCACGGGCATTCCTTGACACGATAAATGGACTTGGTGGTTGCAATTGCATTCGGAACAGGTCAATGTCCGTAACGCAAACGTAAGGTGCAAACCTTATCTGCTAGTTCTGCCCACGGTGCCCTAAACCTAAAACTAATACGCAACGTCGCTCCTCACGTTTCCGTCACTGACAAGACCTCTAGTGGATATGGTCTAAGGAACCAGTGGGCCAAATTGTGCACTACTGTGCACTGTCCATACTGTGGTATGGAATGTCTAGCTGCTTTCAGTTATTGGCCATATGAAGCTTCAGGAAATAAAAATTACCAATCTGTATTCAAGCAGTTCCTTGGACACATGCCACCCTCACCACGAGGCTATTGGCCTCGTACACTCACTCTGAGATGGGATGCTATGAAGCTGGAAGCTGGAAGCTAGAAGCCATTTCTTTGTCGGCCTTGGTCAGTCAAACTGCACCTTGAAGTAGCCCAATCACCTCCAGTTGCCACTGAAAAGTTTGGGATCACATATTAAGTGGTGTGCCGAAACAGGCAGAGAAAAACACATCCATAACAAAGCAGCAAACCAATGTACGCGTTCCCCGCACACGCACCTACCACATACGGATGTCGTGCATTGAGTCTCCTGAAAACCGCAACGCTGCCACAGCTCAGAACTTGTCCATTCAGTGCTAACGAACACGCTGCGGCCAATACTAGCGCGTTCCACAAGAAATTCAACTCCACACAGAATATTCTCAAAGGCCAAGGGCACCATAAGCTTGCTAAAATACAATTATTGTGAGTACAGTCATTTGCTCACCTGAGCTAGAGCTGCAAGTACGTGTGGTGCCAATACCACGTCTTCATTAGCAGAGCTCTTCTGCACTCCACGAATGGCGTATTGCTTGATCAAGATGGAACCATGACACAAACATGACGTAGCGCATCTGCAAATAAACACAAAGGACAGTTTAGTAAACGCAAAATATTTTTTTAAACGAAGGCTCACCTTAGAAGCAGGAACAAGTCAGTATGGCGGCAACGGCACTTTCCTCGAGAAACCTGATACTAAATGCTGCCACTCGACTGTGAAGTAATCTTCCTAGAATCCCTCAGAGAAGGGTAAAGTGCCGATCAAACTTGCAGATATAGAAGGCCATGCCCACTTCTGTAAAAAGAAAAAGAACAACTCAAGTTTTTCGCCTGCGCTTAGTGCAACTACAAGTCAAATTAGTGCCACATACACGCCTTCGACAAAGGAGACGTTCAACACACCACGATTCCTATATTCCCTGATCACGATAGTGCCATCAACACAATTTCCTGGTAGCAGATTTCGAAATATAAACAAATGAAAGCTTAGTAAAAGCAAAATAATTTTAAGAAATGCTCACCTGAGAAGCAGCAACAAGGCATTCCGGTGGCAACAGCTGTTATCTCGAGAAACCTCATACTAAATGCCTCCACTGGATGGTGAAATGATCTTGTTAGTACCGTTCAGAGAACGAAAGAGCCCAGGCCGATCCTGCAGACATGAAAAGGCATGCCTACTTTATTAAAAGGAAATAAGGTAACTCATATTGATCACTTTACCAGCAATAGCAAGTCAATGTATGCGATTACCGCTTTATCATCACCAAAGCTCTTTTACATTCTACGACTCGTATATTGCACGGCCACAATGAAAATACCAACACAAAAACAAACCTGTGGTAATTGATCCAAAAATATAGCGAAACAGCTTTGTAAAAGCAAAATGAGCAACCAAAGATATTCATCATAGAATAACCAGCAAGGTACACGGTGGAAATAGCAATTCATCATCAAGAGATAATTACTGAACAACTACACTGTTCAATGGCCACTGTGGAAAGCTCGAGAAGAGGCTTCATTTTAGACCGAATCTGCTTGTATCTAAAGGTGGGAGTAGCTTCTTAAAACGGAATGAAAGCATTCGAAATTTTTCACCTTAGCAGCAGTTGCAGGGGCGTGAGCTTCAACAGCAGATGTCCATCACCAGAACACTTGTTAACTCCACCAATGTTAATTTCCATGATCTCGATGAAACCATCCAGACAAACACAAGCTCTCGATAGGTGGTCTACAGGTTTAAAAGAAAACAACAGCTTAGTGAAAGCAGAGAACAATAAGTAACGACGCTCACCTTAGCCGAAGTAACGAGGCAATATGGTGCTTACCGCCCTCTTCATGAGTGAATTAAAGCACTGCACGACTGGGTCTTGCGATGGCCATAGTGCAACCGTCCTGCCAATGGTATACTTCACACCGAATCTGCATATATTCAAGGTCAAGAGAGACTTAGTCCATGGAAATTAAATTAACTGATTTCGTTTACCTGTCAAGCAGCACCAAAGAAAGTGTGTAGCAACTCCATTGCTCTCGTCATGAGTCCATTGCGACACGCCAAGGCTGGACCATACCATAACTTTCGAATACTTCATGCGATTGCATGCTCCTGGAAGTACATCTGGATACATCCCGGAAAGAAGCTTAGTAAAAATACAGTGACCAGCCTAAATTATGCACTCTGGATAAAACTGAACTTCAACACTGGTGATTGTCCCGCATACGTACTCTGCTCTGCACGGTGACGAAGCCTTCAGATAGTTTTTCACGTCCGCCCACAGTGGCCGGTCATTTTATGGTTCCAGGCTGTCGGGAAATCTGCAGCTGACATTCAAACATGCAAAATTCAAAGTTGAGTCGATTGCCAAAAATTCGGATCGCAGACACTTTATTGAAAAGTAAACACGGTCATTGAGGAGATTACCTGAGAACTGCCAGCCAACAGAATGGCAGTGGCAGGGGTCACTGACGATTGAAGCACAACCACGGACCACGAACGGTTGAATTCCAAAAAAGCAGAGCACTGCAATGCCTTTACTGGAACTTCCTTCGGAATACGGAGGCCAATCTGCAAAACTATGAGGCTCTAAATACTTGTTAATAAAGTGAGCACAAATGTCTTACATCCCAGAGAGAGTGACACCAAGTGAACCGTCCATGACCCGAAATCGCCGTTGTTACTCATAATTACAGCATTTGTCGATAAATGGTCAGTCGCTGTACCTTTGCTGCAACGGAAGGGCGATGTGTCGCAGACCGTAGGCAACGTCCTTTCTTCGTAGTTGCTAGTTGTGGTGGGCGAGAAATCCGAATGCATTTGCCACTAGGATCAATTTATCGATCAAGAGCACTTTTCGCGCACGGGCATTCCTTGACACGATAAATGGACTTGGTGGTTGCAATTGCATTCGGAACAGGTCAATGTCCGTAACGCAAACGTAAAGTGCAAACCTTATCTGCTAGTTCTGCCCACGGTGCCCTAAACCTAAAACTAATACGCAACGTCGCTCCTCACGTTTCCGTCACTGACAAGACCTCTAGTGGATATGGTCTAAGGAACCTGTGGGCCAAATTGTGCACTACTGTGCACTGTCCATACTGTGGTATGGAATGTCTAGCTGCTTTCAGTTATTGGCCATATGAAGCTTCAGGAAATAAAAATTACCAATCTGTATTCAAGCAGTTCCTTGGACACATGCCACCCTCACCACGAGGCTATTGGCCTCATACACTCACTCTGAGATGGGATGCTATGAAGCTGGAAGCTAGAAGCCATTTCTTTGTCGGCCTTGGTCAGTCAAACTGCACCTTGAAGTAGCCCAATCACCTCCAGTTGCCACTGAAAAGTTTGGGATCACATATTTAGTGGTATGCCGAAACAGGCAGAGAAAAACACATCCATAACAAAGCAGCAAACCAATGTACGCGTTCCCCGCACACGTACCTACCACATACGGATGTCGTGCATTGAGTCTCCTGAAAACCGCAACGCTGCCACAGCTCAGAACTTGTCCATTCAGTGCTAACGAACCAGCTGCGGCCAATACTAGCGCGTTCCACAAGAAATTCAACTCCACACCGAATATTCTCAAAGGCCAAGGGCACCATAAGCTTGCTAAAATACAATTATTGTGAGTACAGTCATTTGCTCACCTGAGCTAGAGCTGCAAGTACGTGTGGTGCCAATACCACGTCTTCATCAGCAGAGCTCTTCTGCACTCCACGAATGGCGTATTGCTTGATCAAGATGGAACCATGACACAAACATGACGTAGCGCATCTGCAAATAAACACAAAGGACAGTTTAGTAAACGCAAAATATTTTTTTAAACGAAGGCTCACCTTAGAAGCAGGAACAAGTAAGTATGGCGGCAACGGCACTTTCCTCGAGAAACCTGATACTAAATGCTGCCACTCGACTGTGAAGTAATCTTCCTGGAATCCCTCAGAGAAGGGTAAAGTGCCGATCAAACTTGCAGATATAGAAGGCCATGCCCACTTCTGTAAAAAGAAAAAGAACAACTCAAGTTTTTCGCCTGCGCTTAGTGCAACTACAAGTCAAATTAGTGCCACATCCACGCCTTCAACAAAAGAGACGTTCAACACACCACGATTGCTATATTCCCTGATCACGATAGTGCCATCAACACAATTTCCTGGTAGCAGATTTCGAAATATAAACAAATGACAGCTTAGTAAAAGCAAAATAATTTTAAGAAATGCTCACCTGAGAAACAGCAACAACGCATTCCGGTGGCAACAGCTGTTATCTCGAGAAACCTCATACTAAATGCCTCCACTGGATGGTGAAATTATCTTGTTAGTACCGTTCAGAGAACGAAAGAGCCCAGGCCGATCCTGCAGACATGAAAAGGCATGCCTACTTTATTAAAAGGAAATAAGGTAACTCATATTGTTCACTTTACCAGCAATAGCAAGTCAATGTATGCGATTACCGCTTTATCATCACCAAAGCTCTTTTACATTCTACGACTCGTATATTGCACGGCCACAATGAAAATACCAACACAAAAACAAACCTGTGGTAATTGATCCAAAAATATAGCGAAACAGCTTTGTAAAAGCAAAATGAGCAACCAAAGATATTCATCATAGAATAACCAGCAAGGTACACGGTGGAAATAGCAATTCATCATCAAGAGAGAATTACTGTACAACTGCACTGTTCAATGGCCACTGTGGAAAGCTCGAGAAAAGGCTTCATTTTAGACCGAATCTGCTTGTATCTAAAGGTGGGAGTAGCTTCTTAAAACGGAATGAAAGCATTCGAAGTTTTTCACCTGAGCAGCAGTTGCAGGGGCGTGAGCTCCAACAGCAGATGTCCATCACCAGAACACTTGTTAACTCCACCAATGTTAATTTCCATGATCTCGATGAAACCATCCAGACAAACACACGCTCTAGATAGGTGGCCTACAGGTTTAAAAGAAAACAACAGCTTAGTGAAAGCAGAGAACAATAAGTAACGATGCTCACCTTAGCCGAAGTAACGAGGCAATATGGTGGTTACCGCGCTCTTCACGAGTGAATCAAAGCACTGCACGACTGGGTCTTGCGATGGTCATAGTGCAACCGTCTTGGCAATGGTATACTTCACACCGAATCTGCATACATTCAAGGTCAAGAGAAACTTAGTCCATGGAAATTAAATTAACTGATGTCGTTTACCTGTCAAGCAGCACCAAAGAAACTGTGTAGCAGCTCCATTGCACTCGTCATGAGTCCATTGCGACACGCCAAGGCTGAACCATACGATACTTTCGAATACTTCATACGATTCCATACTCCTGGAAGTGCATCTGGATACAGCCCGGAAAGGAGCTTAGTAAAAATACAGTGACCAGCCTAACTTATGCACTCTGGATAAAACTGAATTTCAACACTAGTGACTGTCCCGCATACGTACTCTGCTCTGCACGTTGACGAAGCTTTCAGATAGTTTTTCACGTCGCCCACAGTGGCCGGTCATTTTATGGTTCCAAGCTGTCGGGAAGTCTGCAGCTGACATTCAAACATGCAAAATTCACGGTTGAGTCGGTTGCCAAAAATTCGGAAAGCACACACCTTATTGAAAAGTAAACACGGTCATTGAGGAGATTACCTGAGAACTGCCAGCCAACAGAATGGCAGTGGCAGGGGTCACTGACGATTGAAGCACAACCACGGACCACGAACGGTTCAATCCCAAGATAGCAGAGAACTGCAATGCCCATACTGGAACTTTCTTCGGAATAAGGAGGCCAATCTGCAAAAATATGGGGCTCTAAATACTTGTTAATAAAGTGAGCACAAATGTCTTACATCCCAGAGAGACTGACACCAAGTAAACCGTCCATGAGCCGAAATCGCCGTTGCTACTCATAATTACAGCATTTGTCGATAAATGGTCAGTCGCAGTACCTTTGCTGCAACAGAAGGGCGATGTGTCGCAGACCATAGGCAACGTCCTTTCTTCGCAGTTGCTAGTTGTGGTGGGCGAGAAAGCCGAATGCATTTGCCACTAGGATCAATTTATCGATCAAGAGCACTTTTCGCGCACGGGCATTCCTTGACACGATAAATGGACTTGGTGGTTGCAATTGCATTCGGAACAGGTCAATGTCCGTAACGCAAACGTAAGGTGCAAACCTTATCTGCTAGTTCTGCCCACGGTGCGCTAAACCTAAAACTAATACGCAACGTCGCTCCTCACGTTTTCGTCACTGACAAGACCTCTAGTGGATATGGTCTAAGGAACCTGTGGGCCAAATTGTGCACTACTGTGCACTGTCCATACTGTGGTATGGAATGTCTAGCTGCTTTCAGTTATTGGCCATATGAAGCTTCAGGAAATAAAAATTACCAATCTGTATTCAAGCGGTTCCTTGGACACATGCCACCCTCACCACGAGGCTATTGGCCTCGTACACTCACTCTGAGATGGGATGCTATGAAGCTGGAAGCTGGAAGCTAGAAGCCATTCCTTTGTCGGCCGTGGTCAGTCAAACTGCACCTTGAAGTAGCCCAATCACCTCCGGTTGCCACTGAAAAGTTTGGGATCACATATTTAGTGGTGTGCCGAAATAGGCAGAGAAAAACACATCCATAACAAAGCAGCAAACCAATGTGCGCGTTCCCCGCACACGCACCTACCACATACGGATGTCGTGCATTGAGTCTCCTGAAAACCGCAACGCTGCCACAGCTCAGAACTTGTCCATTCAGTGCTAACAAACGAGCTGCGGCCAATACTAGCGCGTTCCACAAGAAATTCAACTCCACGCAGAGTATTCTCAAAGGCCAAGGGCACCATAAGCTTGCTAAAATACAATTGTTGTGAGTACAGTCATTTGCTCACCTGAGCTAGAGATGCAAGTACGTGTGGTGCCAATACCACGTCTTCATCAGCAGAGCTCTTCTGCACTCCACGAATCGCGTATTGCTTGATCAAGATGGAACCATGACACAAACATGACGTAGCACATCTGCAAATAAACACAAAGGACAGTTTAGTAAACGCAAAATATTTCTTTAACGAAGGCTCACCTTAGAAGCAGGAACAAGTCAGTATCGCGGCAACGGCACTTTCCTCGAGAAACCTGCTACTAAATGCTGCCACTCGACCGTGAAGTAATCTTCCTGGCATCCCTCAGAGAAGGGTAAAGTGCCGATCAAACTTGCAGATATAGAAGGCCATGCCCACTTCTGTAAAAAGAAAAAGAACAACTCAAGTTTTTCGCCTGCGCTTAGTGCAACTACAAGTCAAATTAGTGCCACATCCACGCCTTCAACAAAAGAGACGTTCAACACACCACGATTCCTATATTCCCTGATCACGATAGTGCCATCAACACAATTTCCTGGTAGCAGATTTCGAAATATAAACAAATGACAGCTTAGTAAAAGCAAAATAATTTTAAGAAATGCTCACCTAAGAAGCAGCAACAAGGCATTCCGGTGGCAACAGCTGTTATCTCGAGAAACCTCATACTAAATGCCTCCACTGGATGGTGAAATGATCTTGTTAGTACCGTTCAGAGAACGAAAGAGCCCCGGCCGATCCTGCAGACATGAAAAGGCATGCCTACTTTATTAAAAGGAAATAAGGTAACTCATATTGTTCACTTTACCAGCAATAGCAAGTCAATGTATGCGATTAACGCTTTATCATCACCAAAGCTCTTTTACAGTCTACGACTCGTATATTGCACGGCCACAATGAAAACACCAACATAAGAACAAACCTGCGGTAATTGATCTACAAATATAGCAAAAACTTCCTAAAACGAAAATGAGCAACCAAAGATATTCATCATAGAATAACCAGCAAGGAACAATGGTGGATATAGCAATTCATCATCACGAGAGAATTACTGTACGCCTGCACTGTTCAAAGGCCACTGAGGAAAGCTCGAGAAAAGGGTATATTTTAGACCGAATCTGTTGTATATAAAGGTGCAAGTAGCTTCTTAAATCGGAATGAAAGAATTCGTAGTTTTTCACCTGAGCAGCAGTTGCAGGGGCGTGGGCTCCAACAGCAGATGTCCATCACCAGAACACTTTTTAACTCCACCAATGTTAATTTCCGTGATCTCGATGAAACCATGCAGACAAACACAAGCTCTAGGTAGGTGGCCTACAGGTTTAAAAGAAAACAACAGCTTAGTGAAAGCATCCCGGAAAGAAGCTTAGTAAAAATACAGTGACCAGCCTAAATTATGCACTCTGGATAAAACTGAACTTCAACAATAGTGATTGTAGAAGGGCAGCGGATTGGGCGAGTTGGTGTTGCATTGTAACAATAAAATTCAAACAGCGCTAGATCTCAGGACCAGAAAGAGGAGGAGACAAACACGGCGCTGTTAACTAGTGATTGTACCGCATACGTACGGTGCTCTGCACGGTGACGAAGCTTTCAGATAGTTTTTGTGGTCCGCCCACAGTGGCCGGTCATTTCATGGTTCCAAGCTGTCGGGAAATCTGCAGCTGACATTCAAACATGCAAAATTGAATGTTGAGTCGATTACCAAAAATTCGGAGACACCTTATTAAAAAGTAAACACGGTCATTGAGGTGATTACCTGAGAGGTGCCAGCCAACAGAATGGCGGTGGCAGGGGCCACTGACGATTGAAGCCCAACCACGGAACAGGAACGGTTGAATCCCAAAATAGCAGAGCACTGCAATGCCCTCACTGGAACTTTCTTCGGAATAAGGAGGCCAATCTACAAAACTATGAGGCTTCAAATACTTGTTAATAAAGTGAGCACAAATGTCTTACATCCCAGAGAGATTGACACCAAGTAAACAGTCCATGAGCCGGAATCCCCGTTGTTACTCATAATTACAGCATTTGTCGATAAATTGTCTGTCGCAGTACCTTTGCTGCAACGGAAGTGCGTTGTGTCGCAGACCGTAGGCAACGTCCTTTCTTCGCAGTTGCTAGATGTGGTGGGCGAGAATTTCGAGTGCATTTGCCACTAGGATCAATTTATCGATGAAGAGCGCTTTTCGCGCACGAGCGTTGCTTGACACGAAAAAAGGACTTGGTTACATTTGCATTCAGGACAGGCCGATGTCATTAACACAAACGTAAGGTCAGAAGCCTATCTGCTAGGTCTTCCCAAGGTGCTGTAAGCCTAAAACTAATACATAACGTAGCTCATCACGTTTCCGTAACTGACAAGACCTCTAGTCGTTATGGTCATACGGAACCTGAGGCCGAATCGTGCACTACTGCGCATTGTCGATACTGTGGTATTGAATGTCTACTTGCCTTCAGTTATTGGGAGGGAAGAAGACAACGGTGAGCGGACGCACCACACGTCGGCACCACATTCATCTGAAAAAGCACTACGGATCAATGCAGCAAGTCACCGCGATCGTCCTGTAGCCTAATTCAGGTGGGAGGAGCGATTCCTGCGACGTTACGCCTGCACGGCAGCCGTCGGCGGCTTCACCGAATCACCGTCGGCATCGCTTTCCGCGCGCGTAGCTGGAAGAAATTTTAGCAATATGGAAGTATCGGACGAAGGAAAATACGTTGCGCAGGAACCCCACAAGAAAATAACAGGCTGACGTCCGGTGACACGACGTAAAACCAAAGAATCAACGCCACAGCTACAACACGTGGAACCCCTGTCTACGGGAGAAGGCAAGAAGGAGATATAACGGTGTGTACGACAGATCACCAAGGCAAGCAGAATGCCGTGCCTGCCGAAGCAGCAATACAAGATTGTCGTCAACACAAGAGGGTGTTTTCGAGTCTCCGATTACACTAGCACCCACATATTCTCAAACCATCGTCAATGCGGCCAGCCTTCCTGAATAAGCTCAAGGGTAAGACACGATATGCATCAACTATACACAGAACATAATAATGACCCGCACTCCCAGAGAAGAATACGCGCACAAGTACAAGATCCCCTGCATCAGGTGGAATACACAGGATAATGAAGCCGGTGCTTACGAAGCGGCCAAGGACAATACATCCAAAGGAGTGATCCGAGGCGTACGACTGGAAGACAGCGAACAAGATATCGTGAGAAAATAACTCCAAGAAATCATGCAGCAATCACCGCCAAGACAATGGAAAACGCCACAAACATGATTGTTGTGTTCGACGCATACAAGGTCCCAAGCTACGTGAGGTCCGGTACGGTTTTGTTGAGGTGTGCACTATACACGAAACTCGACATGTGCTACCAATATGGACGATTAGAACACAGAACGGACGTGCGTCCCAATTCCGAAGAAAAGATTTCCTGAATATGCGGGTTGGCGGACACTCCCGAAAATCATGAATGGTAGGGAAAGGGTCAGTTATGATATATGGATCACCCTACAGCAGATCAACAATGCAAGGGGAGGTACAACATTCCCTTCCTGGTGAAGAAACGCCGCTGGGAAAGAATTTTACAACAGACAAAGAAGAAAACTACACGACGAAAGATGACCCGCATCACCTAGGCATCCTGAAGAATCGTCCAGAACTTCCTTCAAAACCTTAGAAAGAAGGACGTAGCAGTTGCAGGTTCAGGAGCAAAGCCAGTTCCAAGACTAAGGAACCCCAGATTTCCGAAGGCACGACGCCAACACCAACGATGAGCTGGGCAAGCGCCGTTAAGGGGAAGCTCGCGGAGGCGGAGGCTGTAGCTAATCAGGAGTTAGAGGAACAGCTAGCACAGCTAAAACAAGTCGTTCCAGAAATGAAACCACAAATGTTAGTACGGAGCGAGGAAACTGACCGATTAAAACAAGTTCACAAACACCAAGTTGAAAAACCATAACAGAGCACAGGTACCACAATTCCATTGGATAGAGGGAATATGAACATGTAAGAAAAGACCGATATTCCACATTTTAAATGCAAGTCCGAAAAGAATATTGAGGGAAACGGAACCAAACCCAAGAAAGAAGAAACTGCAAGCATAAGAAAGGAACGTCTAGCAGAATTTGAACCCAGACTTGAGAAACGATAGAAGCGCACATCAGCCAGATGGAAGAATAAATCAAGGCGGCCATGCTCAGCCCAATCGTACGAAAACTACATCCCCTACAGCACTATCTTGAGAATATAAAAGCAAGAGTAACGAGGTTTGAACACAGAATCGACACTCAAGCCCTTGCAAAGGAAATGGAAACAGTTCGGGCAAGTTCCAAGTCTTCCTCACTGCTCAAGCCGTCGATACTAGACCCGATTGCCTCCAAAAACACAACATACTCATGGCCAGGCAAAGAAAAAGAAGAAATACCATATGGCAATGGAATTGCAGAAGATACTGAAATAAAAAGGCGAATCATTATCAATACCTATAAACGAAGGAGAAGACAGCCGTAATAATTTTACAAAAAACGAATGGCACGGCAGAATATCAGGGTACCAAACCATAAGTAATGCCGCAAGAGAAACCTAGGCACTTACCACCCTAGTCAGAACAGACTGTACGCTTGTACAGCATTATACGAAAGTCACACACATAGACAACATATTCATTGAAATTATACCATCAAAGAAGACAAATATATTCTAAACGTATACAGCAGTGCGAAGTTCAAGAAGCACAGATTCTAAACACTATTCAAACGCACGCTAGACATAGCAGGTGACGGGAAGGTGATAATAGGTGGAGACTTTAACGCTGCCCTCACCACGTGGGGTTACAAGTACGTCCACACCAAAGACAATCTATGCCTCGCCTACCAAAAGGAAGGCCTAACCCTCGTCACGGACCCAAAGCCATTATACGGCAACGCAATAGCGTCTGTGACGACTCCACACCAGACATCACCTACGCGAAGAATTTAACATAAATAATTTGACTAAATACACAGGAAGACCTAGGATCCACCACTCCACAATCAAAATCCTGCTCAATGCAGATCCAGACAAACGCACGGGTAATCAACTGAATTACTTGAATAGGTAAAATTCACGAAAAGGAAGGAAGAGAGGCGCATAGAAACCAATACAGCCATTGACCATGATACAGCCTACTTAACAGAGCAAATATCCAAATCAACGCAGGCGATCCCGCAAGACGCTCAGCTAGATGTTATAGACAGCAGGCTCCCGCACATTTGGGAGGCGGAACCATGGCTCTAGAAACGATGCAAAACGCAAAAACATAACACGATATTAAGCAAGAAGATAGCCTTACTAAACAAATAGAACAATATGCGCAACAGCTCGAAGCACGACAATGGCAGGAACTATGTACGAAGATGGATTAGCATCTGAGCACGAGCAAGACGTGGAGGTTACCCAAATATCTTCTCAGCCCAGAGGAAACAAAAGCGGCGCAAAGGCAAAACATGCATAAGATACTATGCGCGTATAAAGGAACACAGCAGGAATTCTTGGAAGAGGTCGAACTCAAGTACATATGACGGGCATCGCACTGGATTCATGCCGAATACAAGGACAACAAAACTCCAACCTCAACGAAGAACAGTTCATCGATGCAGAAAAAACAGCAGACCGGCACAAACTCAAGACCTAATCGGCACCGTAGCCAGACGCCCTTACAAACACGAGACTCAGAAACCTGAACGACGCGTCCATTGGCAAAGTAAGATACTATATCGATCAGTGCTGGAAACAAACAAAGATACCGCAGCAGTGCAAGACGGCACAACACATCCTAACTCCAAAGCCTGGCAAATAACTGCAAATTTGGAATCTAAGTCACATACCGTTAACTTCCTGCGTGGGCAAAATAATGGAGCTTGCCTTCCTCACCACTCAGCAACGGTATAGAAGACAATGAGTTGCTCGCCAACACAATGATAAGATTCCGAAGAAACCTGCCTACACAAGCCGCCATGCTGCAACAGAAACACCAAGTAATAGTCGAACCAGGGAGATCGACTCGAGCCATCTTCGGGCTAGATCTCAAGAAGGCATTGGACAATGTGGCACACCAAACCATACTGCACCAAATCAGCTACCTCGGCTGGGAGGAGCGGACGTACAGCTATATACGAAACTTCTTAACGGACAGGGAAGCAAGAATCACGGTAGGGGATCTCAAGTCAGAGAAAGTGCCTATTGGCAGTGCAGGCACACCGCAGGGACCGAGTATATCTCCTATCCTCTTTCACCTGGCTCTCATTGGTCTTCCTAGCAAACAACAATGAATCCAAGGCCTTAAACACACGATCTATGCAGACGACATACTGCTATGGATAAACGATGGCATTGATTTATGGACTGAACAGAGACTACAAGAAGCATTTGAAACAGTCGGCAAATACCTAGAAGCCACCGGTCTAACCTGGTCGGTCGACATATCTGAGCTGTTGCTGTACAGACCAACGCTAAAGCTAGGCCTCCCAAGTACCCCAACACACAAACCTACAAAGACATACAACTCATGACCCAAGATGGAAAACCCATACCCAAAGTCGAGAAGATAACGGTGTTCGGAGTGACCATAGAAGCATATGCACCAACTCGGACGCTATTCGCAAAATGGAAGCCCAGAATTATCAGACGATGCAATTCATAAAGAGAATCACCAACAGGTACGAGGGAATGAAAGAAGAAATCTCATGAGAATCATCCAGGTGTTCGTCATAAGTCAGATCACATGTGTGGCGGCATACCAGATGACGCAGCAAGTATCAGCGATCGTCCTGACACCAACTTCGGCTGGTAGGAATGATTTCCGACCACATTACGCGTGGGTTGCAACAGTCGGCGACTTCGCCGCTACTCTGTCAACGTGGCTTCCCGCGTGCGTAGCAGACAGGAATTCGGGCAGGAATTGTATCAAGATGAAAGCATTGGTCGAAGGAGAAGACGTTACGCAGGAAGACTACGAGGACAGCCCAGGCTGTCGTCCCGCTATACAACGTAAAGCCAGAGAATCAACGCCAGAGTCACAACATGTGTCACCGCAGTCGACAGGAGAAGGAAAGAAGATATAACGCCTTATACGACAGACCACCAAGGCCAGCAGAATGCCGTCCCAGCCCAAAGGGCAATACAATATAATAGTACGACCAAGAGGAGTTTTTCGAATATCTGACTACACGAGCACCCACCTTGTACAAGGCATCATCAATGCGATCAGCCTTCCTGAAGAGGCTCAACAGCATGACACCATATGTATCAACTATCAAGTGAACATAACAGTGACCAATACTACCACAGAAGAACGCGCCGACAACTACAAGATCGTCTGCATCGGGACAATTTGACAGGAATATGAAACCAGCGCTTACGAAGGCGCCCTGCACAATACATACAAAGGAGTGATCCGAGGCATACGACTGGAAGATAGCGCAAAAGACATCGTGAGAAAATATCTCCAAGAAACCCTGCATCAGTTGCCGCAAAGAAACTAGGGAACACAACTAATATGATTGCGGTGTTCGACAAATACAAGGTCCGAAGCTACGTGATATACAGTGCAGCCTTGCTAAAGTGTGCACTATACAAGAAAATGAACATGTGCTACCAGTGTGGACAATTAGGACACAGACCGGACGTGTGTCCTAACACCGACGACAAGATTAGCTGAAGATGCGGGTTGGCGGACCCTCCCGAAAACCATGAATGCAAGGCTAAGTGCCAGTTATGCTATATGGATCACCCTACAGTCGATCTAGAATGCAAGGCAAGGTACAAGATACCCTTCCTGGTGAAGAAACGTCGCTGGGAAAGAATTAAACAAGAAAGAGAAAAAGAACAAGAAAAGTACACGACGTAAGATGAGTCGCATCGCCCAAGCATCCTGAAGAATCGGCCGGAGACCCCTTCGAAACCTTCGACGCGTAACAGATCCAGGTGTAGGAGCAGAGCCAGGTCCAAGACCAAGGAACCCCTCACTTTTGGAGGCACCACGCCAACACCAACGGTGAGCTGGGCAAACGCCGTCAAGTGGAAGCGCGCGGAGGCGGAGGCTGTAGCTAATCATAAATTAGAGGAAACACTGCCGCAGCTAAAACAAGGCGTTGTAGCAATGAAACAACGAATGGCAATATTGAGTGAGGAGAATAGGAGATTAAAAGAAGAAGTTCATAAACACCAAGATGAAAAACGCGGAACAGAGCGCAGGTACAACAAACACATTGGACAGCGAGAATGCGAACATGGAACAAAACAGCGATACTATACAACTTAAACGCAAGACCACAGAGATTATTATGGACAACGGAACCAAACTCAAGAAAACTAAAACTGCGAGCATAAGAAAGGGACGTCTAGAAGAAATTGAACCCAGCCTTAACAAAAAGATAGAAGAAGGCATGAGACAGATGGAATAATCAGTGCAGGCGGCTATGGTCAGAACAGTCGCACCACTGCAACCCGTACAGCAACATCTTCAGAATATAACATCAAGAGTAACGAGATTAAAAGAAAGAATCGATGCTGTAGCCCTTACAAAGGAAACGGAAACAGTCCAGGAAACTCCCAAGTCTTCCTTACTGCTCAAGCCATCGACACTAGACCCGACGGCTTCTTAAATCGCAACGTGGGTACGTCCACTACAAAGGCAACAATC
This sequence comes from Dermacentor andersoni, assembly GCF_023375885.2. NCBI lineage: Eukaryota > Metazoa > Arthropoda > Arachnida > Ixodida > Ixodidae > Dermacentor > Dermacentor andersoni. The sequence goes on along the minus strand of NC_092824.1, from coordinate 94,390,558 downwards.
AATGGCTCGGTTCCCAACAGCAAGGTCTAACCCTCGTCACGGACCCGGCAACGCCCACACAGCCACGCAATAGCGTCTGTGACGTCTCCACACCACACCTCACCTTCACTAAATATGTACAATCAATAAGATGGCTAAACCCACACGAAGGTCCAAGGATCAACCATTCCCTAATCGAAATTCAGTTCAATGAAGGTCCTGAAAAACGCACGGGTAATCAACTCAAATAAGTTGTTTGGGTGCAATTCAGGAAAGTAAGGGAAGAGAGGAACTTAGAACCCATTGCAGCCATTGGCCATTGGACAGCAAACATAAAGGAAGACATCTGCAAGTCAACGCAGATGATGCCGCAATATGCTCACCTAGAAGCGATAGACAGGAGGCTCTCACACATGTGGGAGGCCAAACCAGGGCTGCAAAAACGATGGGAAACGCAGAAACATAACAAGAGAATAAGAAAGCAGATAGATCAGCAAATGAGGACGAGCCAGACGTCGAGGTTATTCAAATATCTCCTTGACCCACAGGAAACAATAACAGTGCACAGGCGAAACATTCCCAAGATCCTATACGCGTATAAAAGAACAGCGCCAGAAATATTGAAAGAGGACAAACTCAAATACATATCACAGGCATCGCCGGGTATTCATCCCGAATACGAAGGGGCAGAACTTCGACCAGGACGAAGAGTTTAGCGAAGCAGAAAAAACAGCAGTCCAGCACAACCTCAACATCAGATCGGCACCGTGACCAGACGCCCTTAGATACAAGACACTCAGACACTTGGACGACGCGTCCGCTGACAAACTAACAGAATATATCAACGAGTGCTGGAAACAAGCAGAAACCTCAGCAATGGAAGACGGCACAAGTCATCCTAATTCCAAAGCCTGGCAAACAACAGAATATCTGGAATCTAAGACCCAAATCGTTAACTTCCTACGTGGGCAACATAATAGAGCATGCCTTCCTCGCCATTCACCAACAACATAGAAGACAATGAGTTGCTCCCAAACAAAATGATAGGTTTCCGAAGAAGCCTGTCCAAACAAGACGCCTAGCTGCCACTGAAACACCAAGTAATAGGCGAACCAGGGAGATCAACTCGAGCCATCCTTGCGCTAGATCTCAAGAAGGCACACGACAATGTGGCACACCAAGCCATACTGCACCAAATCGGCAACCTTGGCTTGGGCTAGCGGACGTACAACTATATACAAACCTTCTTAATCGATAGAGAACCAAAAATCACTGTTGGAGAGATGATGTCCGAGAAAGTGCGTATTGGCAGTGCAGGCACACCGCAGGGACCGAGTATATCTCCTATCCTCTTTAACCTGGCTCTGATTGATCTTCCTCGAAAACTACAATGAATCGAAGGCCTTAAACACACAATCTAGGCAGACGACATACCGCTATGGATAAACGATGGCATTGATTTAAGGAATGAACAGAGACAACAAGAAGCAGTTGAAACAGTCGGCAAATACCTAGAAGCCACTGGTCTAACATGCTCCGCCGACATATCTGACCTGTTGCTGTACAGACCAACGCTAAAGGAAGGCCTCCCCAGTACCACAACACACAAACCTACAGACATACAACTCATGACCCAAGATGGAAAACCAGTACCCAAAGTCGAGAAGATAACGGTGTTCGGAGTGACCATAGAAGCCAAGCCCACAAATCGGACGCTATTCGCAAGATCGAAGCCAAAGTTTATCAGACGATGAAATTGATAAAGAGAATCCCCAACAGGTACGAGGGAATGAAAGAAGAAATCGTCATGAGAATCATCCAGGTGTTCGTCATAAGTCAGATCACATATGTGGCGGCATACCACAGATAACGCAGCAAGTCACAGGGATCGTCCTGACACAAACTTCCGCTGGTAGGGCCGATTTTCTACCACATTACGCGTAGACGGAATCCGTCGGCGACTTGGCCGCTACTCTGTCAACGTGGCTTCCCGCGTTTGTAGCACACAGGAATTCGGGCAGGAATTGTAGCAAGATGAAAGCATCGGTCGAAGGAGAAGACGTTACGCAGGAAGACTACGAGGATAGCACAGGCTGGCGTCAGGTTATAAAACGTAAAGCCAAGGCATCAACGAAAGAGTAACAACACATGTCACCCCAGTCGAAAAGAGAATGCAAGAAGATATAAAGGCGTATAGGATGGATCAACAAGGCCAGCAGAATGCCGTACCTACCCAACGGGAAATACAAGATAATAGTACAACCAAGAAGCGGTTTTCGAGTCACCGACTACACGAGCAGCCACCTTGCCCAAAGCATAATCAATGCGGCATGCCTACCAGAAGAGCCTCAAGAGCAACACACCTTATCTATCAACTATCAACAGAACATAATAGTGATCAGTACTACCACAGAAGAACAGGCCTACAAGTACAAAAAGATCGACAGCATCAGGACGAATGCACATGAATATGAAACCGGCGCTTCCGAAGCCGCCCTAGACAATAGATCCAAAGAACTGATCCGAGGCATACGACTGGCAGACAACGCCCAAGACATGGTGAGAAAAGTAATCTCCAAGAAATCCTTATGCAATCACCGCAAAGAAGATGGCAACGCAACAAACATGATTGCGGTGTTCGACGGGTGCAAGGTCCCAAGCTATGCGAGATAGTGTTGCAGACTTGTTGAGGTGTCGACTATAAAAGAAACTCGACATGGTGCTACCAATGTGGACGATTAGAACACAGAGCGGTGTTGTGTCCAAATTCCGACAAGATTTGCCGAGAACACGGGATGGCAGACATGAAAAATATAAATTAAAGGCTAAGTGTCAGTTATGCTACATGGATCACCCTACAGTAGATCCAGAATGCAAGGCAAAGTACAAGATCCCTTCCCGGTGGAGAAACGTCACTGGGAAAAAATTAAACAAGAGACAAAGAAGAAGAAAACTATATGACGCAACTTGATCCGCATCGAATAAGCATCCTGAGGAATCCGCAAGAACCCCTTCGAAACCATCGAAAGAAGGGTGTACCAGATTCATGTCGACCACGAGTCCAGCCAGGTCCAAAACCAAGAAACTCCAGATTTCTGGAGTTACCACGCCAACACCAACGGTGAGCTGGGCAAGCGCCGTCAAGGGGAAGCGTGCGGACGGGCAGGCCGTAGCTAATCATAAATTAGAGGAACAGCTGGCACAGCTAAAACAAGTCGTTGCAGCAATGAAACAACAAATGGTAATATTGAGTGAGGAGAATAACAGATTAAAAGAAGACGTTCACAATAACCAAGTTGATAAACAAAGACGGAGCGCAGGTACAACAAGCACAATGGATGTTAAGAATATCAACATGGAAGAAAACAGCGATACTATAGAACTAAAACGCATAACCGCAGATATTATTGAGGACAACGGAACCAAACCCAAGAAAACTAAGACTGCAAGCATAAGAAAGGAACGTCTAGAAGAATTTGAACCAACACGCATGAGCCAGATGGAGGAATCAAGGCGGACATGGTAAGAAAAGGCGGATAGCTGCAACACGCGCAGCAACATTTTGAGAATACAAAATCATGTGTAAGGAGGTTAGAACAATGAATCGACGCTGTAGCATTTGCAACGGAACTGGAAGCAGTCCGGGGAACTCCCCAATCTTTCTTACTGCTCAAGCCGTCGACAGTAGACCCGACGGCCTGAAAAATAACGACATAATCATCGCTACGTAAATAAAAAGAAGTTTTACCATATGGCAATGGAATTGCAGAAGTTACCGAAACGAAAAAGAGAAATTGTAGTATTGAGTGACGAGAATAACAGATTAAGAGAACAAGTTCACAAACACTAAGTTGAAAAACGAGAACACAGCCCAGGTAGCACAACCACAATGGATATCGAGAATATCAACTTGGAAGAAAATAGCGATACTATACAACTTAAACGCAACGCCGCAGAGAGTATTGAGGAAAACGGAACCAAACCCAAGAAAACTAAAACTGCAAGCTTAAGAAAGAAACGTCTGGAAAATTTTGACCCCAGACGTGAAAAAAATATAGAAGAACGCATGAGCCAGATGAAAGAATGAATTAAGCCGGCCATGGTCAAATCAGTCGCATAACTGCAACCCGTATAGCAACATCCTGAGAATATAAACGCAAGAGTAACAAGGTTAGAAGAAAGAATCGATGCTCTAGCTCTTCCAAAGGAAATGGAAAAAGTCCAGGAAGCTCCCAAGTCTTCCTTACTGCTCAAGCCGTCGACAGTAGACCCGAAGGCCTGAAAAATAACAGAAGTCATGGCCAGACAAAGTAAAAGTAGATATACTATATGGCAATGGAATTGGAGATGTTACCGAAAGCAAAAGGCGAATCTCTATCAATACCTAAAAACAAAGGACAAGCCAGACGTAATAATTCAACAAGAAATGAATTCCGGCAGACTATCAGGTTACCAAACCATAGGCAATGCCATAGGTGAAACCTACACCCTCACTACCCTACTCAGAAGAGACCGCACGGTGTACAACATGATAGACGAATCAGAGACATAGGAACCATTCTAATTGAAATGATACCATCAAAAAAGTAAAATATATTCTAAACGTATATATCAGTCCAAAGTTCAAGACACACAGATTCTTTACACTATTCAAACGCACGCTCAACATAGCAGTTGACCGAGAGGTGATAATAGGTGGAGACTTTAACGCGGCCCACACCACGTGGGGGTACAAGTACTTCAACACCAAAGGCATAAATCTATGGCTCGGCTACCAACACGAACGTCTAACCCTCGTCACGGACACAGCAACGCCCACACGGCAACGCAATAGCCGCCTGTGATGACTCCACACCAGACCTAACCTTTGCTGAAAATACACAATCAATAAGATGGCTAAATAGAAACGAAAGCCTGAGGATGGACCACTCCATGATCGAAATCCAGTCAAATGAAGGTCGTGACAAACGGACGGGTAATCAACTCAAATTAGTTGATTTGGTGTAATTCAGGAAAATAAGGGAAGAGAGGCACTTAGAAACTATTGCACACATAGGCCATTAAACAGCAAAGCCAAAGGAAGACAGCTCCAAATCAACGCAGGTGATCCAGCAAGAGGCTCAGCTAGAAGCGATAGACCGCAGGCTCTCCCTCATGTGGGAAGCAAAACCAAGAATGCAGGAACGATACAAAACGCAGAAACATAACACGATATTAAGCAAGATAGCCTTACTAAACAAAAAGAACAATATGCGCAACCGCTACGAACACGACAATGGGAGGAACTATGAACGGAGATGGATTAGCAACTGAGCACAAGCAAGACATGGCGGTTACTCAAATATATCCTTCACCCAGAGGAAACAAAAACGGTGCACAGGCAAAACACACACAACATACTATACGCGTTTAAAGGAACACAACAAGAATTCTTGAAAGAGGTCCAACATAAATACATATGACAGGCATCACAATAGATTCATCCCGAATACGAGGGGAACAGAACTCCGACCTCGATTAAGAGTTTAGCGATGCAGAAATAACAGCAGTCCTGCACAAACTCAACACCTAATCGCCAAAGTAGCCAGACGCACTTACAAACAAGGCACTCAGAAACCTGGACGACGCGTCCATTGGCAAACTAATAGAATATATCAACGAGTGCTGGAAACAAGCAAAGATACCACAGCAGTGCAAGACGGCACAAGTCATCCTAATTTCTAAGCCCGGCAAACAACTGCAAATCGGGACTCCAAAACCCATATCGTTAACTTCCTGCGTGGGCAAAACAACGGAGCTTGCCTTCCTCGCCACTCACCAACAGCATAGAAGAGAAGGACTTGCTAAAGAAGAGAATAATAGGATTCGGAAGAAGCCTGTCTACACAAGACGCCATGCCGCAACTGAAGCACCAAGTAATATACGAACCAGGGAGATCGACTTGAGCAATCCTCGGGTTAGATCTCAAGAAGGCATTCGCCAATGTGGCACGCCAAACCACACTGCGCCAAATCAGCTACCTTGGCTTCGGCGAGCGGACGCACAAATATATACGAAACATCTCAACGCATAGGGAAGCAAAAATCACGGCAGGAGATCTGACGGCCGAGAAAGTGCGTATCGGCAGTGCAGGCACACCCCACAAATTGGTTATGTCGCCTAAGCTCTTTAACCTCTCTCCGATTAGTGTTCCTAACAAATTACACAGAATCGAACGGACCTACACACACAAGAAAACTACACGACGCAAGATGAGTCGCATCGCATAAGCAGCCTGAAGAATCGACAGTAAACTCCTTCAAAACGTTCGAAAGAAGGGCGTAGCAGATCCAGGTCTAGGAGCAGAACCAGGTCCAAGACCAAGGAACCCCTGATTTCTGGAGGCACCACGCCAACACCAACGGTGAGCTGGGCAAACGCCGTGAACTGGAAGCGCCCGGCGGCGGAGGCTATAGCTAATCATAAATTAGAGCAACAACTGGCACAGCTAAAACAAGTCGTTGCAGCAATGAAACAACCAATCGAAATATTGAGTGATGAGAATATGAGATTAAAAGTTCACAAACAAGTTGAAAAACGAAAACAGAGTGCAGGTGCCACAAACACAATGGATAGTGAGAATGTGAACATGGAACAAAACAGCGATACTATAGAACCTAAACGCAAGATCGCAGAGAATATTAAGGACCACAGAACCAAACCCAAGAAAACTAAAACTGCAATCATAAGAAAGGGACGTCTAGAAGAATTTGAACCCAGACTTCAGAATAATATAGAAGCCATGAGCCAGATGGAATAATCAATGAAGGCCACCATGGTCAGTACAGTCGCACCACTGCAACCCGTACAGCAACATCAAGAGTAACGAGGTTAAAAGAAAGAATCGACGCTGTAGCCCTTCCAAAGGAAATGGAAACTGTCCAGAAAGCTCCCAAGTCTTCCCTACTGCTAAAGCCACGGACACTAGACCCGACGGCTTCTTAAATCGCAACGTGGGTACGACCACACCAAAGGCAACAATCTATGGCTCGGTTCCCAAAACCAAGGTCTAACCCTCGTCACGGACCCAGCAACGCCCACACGGCCACGCAATAGCGTCTGTGACGACTCCACACCACACCTCACCATCGCTAAATATATACAATGAATAAGATGCCTAAATACACCTGAAGGCTTGAGGATCGACATCTCCATAATCGAAGACCAATTCAATGATGGTCCTGAAAAACGCACGGGTAATCAACTCAAATTAGTTGTTTGGATGCAATTCAGGAAAACAAGGGAAGAGAGGAACTTAGAAACCATTGCAGCCATTGGGCATTGGACAGAAACCTAAAGGAAGACATCTGCAAATCAACGCAGGTGATCACGCAAAAGGCTCAGCTAGACGCGATAGACAGGAGGCTCTGGCATATGTGGGAGGCCAAACCAGGGCTGCAGAAACGGTGGGAAACGAAGAAACATAACAAGAGATTAAAGAAGACGATAGCCTTACTAAACAAAGAAATAGGACAATATGCGCAACAGCTACAAACACGAATGTGGGAGCAACTATATACGAAGATGGATCAGCAACTGAGGACAAGCCAGACGTCGAGAGTACTCAAATATCTCCATAGCACCGAGGAAACAAAAACGGTGCACAGGCAAAACATGCACAAGATACTATATGCGTATAAAGAAACAGAGCAAGAATTCTTGAAAGAGGTAGAACTCAAATACTGATCACAGGCATCGCCGTGGATTCAACCCGAATACGAGGACAGAACTCCGACATTGACGAACAGTTTAGCGAAGCCGAAATAACATATTCCCAGCACAAACTCAACACCTAATCGGCACCGCAGCCAGACGCCTTAGAAACACGACACTCAGAAACCTGGACGACGCGTCCATTGTCAGAACAACAGAATATATCAACGAGTATTGGAAACAAGCAAAGATACCACAGCAATGGAAGACGGCACAAGTCATCCTAATTACGAAGCCTGGAAAACAACTGCAAAGCGGGAATCTAATACCCATATCGTTAACTTCCTGCGTGGGCAAAATAATGGAGCTTGCCCTCCTCGCCACTCACCAACAGCATAGAAGACAATGACTTGCTCCCAAACACAAGGATAGGATTCCGAAGAAGCCTGTACACACAAGACGCCATGCTGCCATTCAAGCACCAAGTAATAGACGAACCAGGGAGATCGACTCGAGCCATCGCCAAGCTAGATCTCAAGAAGGCACTCGACAATTTGGAATACCAAACCATACTGCACCAAATCAGCTACCTTGGCTTGGGCGAGCAGACGTACAACTATACACGGACCTTCTTATTCGATAGAAAACCAAAAATCAAGGTTGGAGATCAGATGTCCGAGAAAGTGCATACTCGCAGTGCAGGCACACCGCAGGGACCGAGTATATATCCAATCCTCTTTAACCTGCCTCTGATTGATCTTCATCGAAAACTACAAGGAATCGAAGTACTAAAACACACAACCTATGCGGATGACATGGCGCTATGGATAAACGATGGCAGTCATGGATCGATTGAACCGACTACAAGAAGCAGTTGAAACAGTCAGGAAATACCAAGAAGGCACCGGTCTCACATGCTCCGCCAAGATAAGGGAGACCTCCCAAGAACCACAACACACAAACCTACAAAGGCATGCAACTCATCACCCAAGATGGAAAACTCATACCCAAAGTATAGAAAAAAAGGGTATTGGGAATCATGATAAAAACCAACGGCACCAAAAGAAGAAGCCACTCGCAAAATCGAAGGTAAGGTTTCTCAGACAATGCGATTCAGAAGGAGAAACACCAGCTAGTACGAGGGAATCAAAGAAGCAAGCGTCATGAGAATCATACCGGTGTTCGTAACAAGTCAGATCAAGTATGTGGCGGCATACCACAGATGACGCAGCAAGTCACTGCACTCGCCTTGACACCTAATTCAGTTGGGAGGAAAGATTTTCGGCCACATTACGCGTGGACGGCAGCTGTCAGCGACTTCACCGCATCTGTGTCGACGTGGCTTAATCCTCTCGTAGCGGGCATAAATTTTAGCAAAATAGAAGTATCGGTCGAAGGAGAAGACGTTACGCAGGAAGGCTACGAGGATAGCACAGGCTAGCGTCCGGTTATACGACGTAAAGCCAACGAATCAGCGCCAGAGTGACAACACGTGTCACTTCCATAGACAGGAGAAGGCAAGAGGAAGAGATAACGGCGTATACGACGGACCATCAAAGCCAGCAGAATGCCGTACCTACCCAACGGGAAATACAAGATAACAGTACGACCAAGAGGCGGTTTTCCTGTCTCCGATTACACGAGCACCCACTTTCTCCAAAGCATCATCGATGCGGCCATCCTACCTGAAGAGGCTAAGAGCAAGACACGATATGTATCAACAGAACATAATAGTGATCAGTACTCCCACAGAAAAACACGCCGACAAGTACAAGAATATCGTCTGCATCAGGACAAATGCAGAGGTATGTGAAGCCAGCGCTTACGAAGCCGCCCTAGACAATACATTCAAAGGAGTGAGTGATCCGAGGACAACGACTGCAAAATATCGAAGACATCGTGAGAAAAGCAATAACTGACAGAAATTCTGCAGCGATCGCCGCTAATCAAATAGGCAACACAACAAACATGATTGCGGTGTTCGATGGATACAAGGTCCCAATCTACGTGAGATACGGTGCGGCCTTGTTGAGGTGTGCACTGTACAAGAAACTGGACGTGTGCTACCCTTATGGACCATTAGGACACCGACCGGACATGTGTCCTAACCACGACGACAAGATTTGACGAAGATGCGGGTTGGCGGACACTCCCGAAAACCATGAATGCAAGGCTAAGCGTCGGTTATGTATCATGGATGACTCTACGGAATCGAGAATGCAAGGCAGCGTACAACATCCGCTTCCTGGTGAAGAAACGCCGCTGGGAATGAATTAAACAAGAGACAAAGAAGAAAACTACACGACGCAAGATGAGCCACATCTCCTTAAGCATCCGGAATAATCGGCCGGAACCCCGTTCGAAACCTTCGAATGAAGGGCGTAGCAGACCCAGGTCTAGGAGCAGAGCCAGGTCCAAGACCAAGGAACCCCTGATTTCTGGAGGCACCACGCCAACACCAACGGGGAGCTGGGCAGGCGCCGTCAAGTGGAAGCGCGCGGAGGCGGAGGGTATACCGAATCATAAATAAGGGGAACAACTGCCACAGCTAAAACAAGTCGTTGCAGCAATGAAATAACAAAAGGCAGTATTGAGTGAGGAGAATAAGAGATTTAAAGAAGTGCACAAACACCAAGTTGAAAAACGAGAACAGAGCGCAGTTACAACAAACACTATGCATATCGAAAATGTGAACAAGGAACGAAACAGCGATACTATACAACTTAGACTATTGAGGGCAACGGAACCAAACTCGAGAAAACTAAAACTGCAAGCATAAGACAGGGACGTCTAGGAGAATTTGAACACAGGCTTGAGAAAAAGATAGAAGGCATGATCCAGATTGAATAATCAATTAAGGCGGTCATGGTCAGAACAGTGGCACAACTGCAACCCGTACAGCAAAATTTTGACAATATAAAATCAAGAGTAATGAGGCTAGAATAAAGAATCGACGCTGTAGCCCTTGCAAAGAAATGGAAACAGACCATGAAACTCCCAAGTCTTCCTTACTGCTCAAGACGTCGACACTACGTCGACACTAGACCCGACGGCTTCTTAAATCACAACGTGGGTACGTCCACTACAAAGGCAATACTAAATGGCTCGGTTCCCAACAGCAAGGTCTAACCCTCGTCACGGACCCAGCAGGGCCCACACAGCCACGCAATAGCGTCTGTGACGTCTCCACACCACACCTCACCTTCGCTAATTATATAGAATCAATAAGATGGCTAAACACACCCGAAGGTCCGAGGATCAACCACACCATAATCGGAATCCATTTCAATAAACGTGCTGAGAAACACACGGGTAATCAACTCAAATTAGTTGTTTGGGTGCCATTCAGGACACATTTAGCACACAGATGATGCCGCAATAGGCTCAGCTAGAAGCGAAAGACAGGAGGCTCTCGCACATGTTGGAGGCCAAACCAGGGCTGCAGAAACGATGGAAAACACAGAAACATAAGAGATTAAGAAAGCAGATAGCTTTACTATTAAAGAAACAAGACAATATGCGCAACACCTACAAACACGACAATACGAGGAAATATGTACGGAGATACATCAGACTCTAACGACGAACCAGGCCTCGAGGTTATTCATATATCTCCTTAACCCAGAGTAAACAAAAACAGTGCACAGGCAAAACATGCACAAGATTCTATACGCGCATAAAAGGACGGCGCCAGAAATATTGAAAGAGGACGACCTCAAATACATATCACAGGCATCGCCATGTATTCATCCCGAATACGAGGGGCAGAACTTCGACCTCGACGAAGGGTTTAGCGAAGCAGAAAAAACAGCAGTCCAGCACAAACTCAACACCAATTCGGAACCGTGACCAGACGCCCTTAGAAACAAGACACTCAGACATCTGGACGAAGCGTCCTTTGGGAAACTAGCAGAATATATCAACGAGTGCAAGAAACAAGTAGATACCTCAGCAGTGGAAGACGGCACAAATCATCCTAATTCTAAGTCCTGGCCAACAACTACAAATCGGGCATCTAAGACCCATATCGTTAACTTCCTGCGTGGGCAAAATTATGGAGCATGCCTTCTTCACCACTTACCAACTAGATAGAAGACAATTACTTACTTTCGAACGCAATGATAGGATTCTGAAAAAACCTGTCTACACAAAACACCATGTTGCCACTGAAACACCAAGTAATAGACGAACCAGAGAGATCGATTCGAGCCATCCTCGGGATAGATCTCAACAAGGCACTCGACAATGTGGAATACCAAACCATACTGCACCAAATCAGCAACCATGGCTTGGGTGAGCTGACGTACAAATATATACGGACCTTCTTAATTGATAGAGAACAAAGAATCACGATTGGAGAGATGATGTCCGAGAAAGTGCGTATTGGCAGTGCAGGCACACCGCAGGGACCGAGTATATCTCCTATCCTCTTTAACCTGGCTCTGATTGATCTTCCTCGAAAACTACAATGAATCGAAGGCCTTAAACACACAATCTAGGCAGACGACATACCGCTATGGATAAACGATGGCATTGATTTAAGGAATGAACAGAGACAACAAGAAGCAGTTGAAACAGTCGGCAAATACCTAGAAGCCACTGGTCTAACATGCTCCGCCGACATATCTGACCTGTTGCTGTACAGACCAACGCTAAAGGAAGGCCTCCCCAGTACCACAACACACAAACCTACAGACATACAACTCATGACCCAAGATGGAAAACCAGTACCCAAAGTCGAGAAGATAACGGTGTTCGGAGTGACCATAGAAGCCAAGTGCACCAACTCGGACGCTATTCGCAAAATGGAAGCCAAAGATTATCAGATGATGCAATTGATAAAGAGAATCACCAAAGGGTACGAGGGACTGAAAGAAGAAATCTCATGAGAATAATACAGGTGTTCGTCATAAGTCAGGTCACATATGTGGTGGCATACCACAGATAACGCAGCAAGTCACAGCGATCATCCTGACACCAACTTCCGCTGGTAGGACCGATTTTCGACCACATTACGCGTGGACGGAAGCCGTCCGCGACTTCGCCGCTACTCTGTCAACGTGGCTTCCAGCGTGCGTGGCAGACAGGAATTCGGGCAGGAATTGCAGCAAGATGAAAGTATCGGTCGAAGGAAAACACGTTACGCAGGTAGACTACGAGGATAGCGCAGGCTGGCGTCAGGTTATAAAACGTAAAGCCAAGGCATCAACGAAACAGTCACAACACATGTCACCCCAGTCGACAAGAGAAGGAAAGAAGATATAACGGCGTATAGGATCGATCAACAACCTACCCAACGGGAAATACAATATAATAGTACAACCAAGAAGCGGTTTTCGAGCCTCCGACTACACGAGCACCCACCTTGCCCACAGCATAATCAATGCAACATGCCTACAAGAATAGCCTCAAGAGCAACACACCTTATCTATCAACTATCAACAGAACATAATAGTGATCAGTACTACCACAGAAGAACAGGCCGACAAGTAAAACAAAATCGACAGCATCAGGACGAATGCACTGGAATATGAAGCCAGCGCTTCCGAAGCCGCCCTGGACAATAAATCCAAAGAACTGATCCGAGGCATACGACTGGAAGACAGCGCACAAGACATCGTGAGAAAAGTAATAACTCCAAGAAACCGTTATGCAATCGCCGCTAGGAAAATGGGCAACGCAACAAATATGATTGCGGTGTTCTACGGGTACAAGGTCCCAAGCTATGCGAGATACTGTTGCGGCCTTGTTGAGGTGTCTACTATAAAAGAAACTCGACATGTGCTACCAATGTGAACGATTAGAACAGAGAGCCATCTTGTGTCCAAATTCCGACAAGATTGGCCGAAAACGCGGTTTGGCAGACATAAAAAATATGAATTAAAAGCTAAGTGTCAGTTATCTTACATGAATCACCCTACAGTAGATCCAGAATGCAAGGCAAGGTACAAGATCCCTTCCCGGTGGAGAAACGTCGCTGGGAAAGAATTAAACAAGAAAGAGACAAAGAAGAAGAAAACTTCTTATTATTGAGGAAAATGGAACCAAACCCAAGAAAACTAAAACTGCAAGCAAACAAAGAAACGTCTGGAAAATTTTGACCCCAGACTTCAGAAAAATATAGAAGAACGCATGAGCCAGATGGAAGAATGAATTAAGGCGGCCATGGTCAAACCAGTCGCACAACTGCAACCCGTATAGCAACATCCTGAGAATATACACGCAAGAGTAACGAGGTTAAAAGAAAGAATCGACGCTGTAGCTCTTCCAAAGGAAATGGAAAAAGTCCAGGAAGTTCCCAGTCTTCCTTACTGCTCAAGCCGTCGACAGTAGACCCGAAGGCCTGAAAAATAACAGAAGTCATGGCCAGACAAAGTAAAAGTAGATATACTATATGGCAATGGAATTGGAGATGTTACCGAAACCAAAAGGCCAATCTCTATCAATACCTAAAAACAAAGGACAAGCCAGACGTAATAATTCTACAAAAAATTAATTCCGGCAGACTATCAGGGTACCAAACCATAGGCAATGCCATAGGTGAAACCTACACCCTCACTACCCTACTAAGAAGAGACCGCACGGTGTACAACATGATAGACGAATCACAGACATAGGAAAAATTCTAATTGAAATGATACCATCAAAAAAGTAAAATATATTCTAAACGTATATATCAGTCCAAAGTTCAAGAGACACAGATTCTTTACACTATTCAAACGCACGCTCAACATAGCAGTTGACCGAAAGGTGATAATAGGTGGAGACTTTAACGCGGCCCACACCACGTGGGGGTACAAGTACTTCAACACCAAAGGCATAAATCTATGGCTCGGCTACCAACACGAACGTCTAACCCTCGTCACGGACACAGCAACGCCCACACGGCAACGCAATAGCCGCCTGTGATGACTCCACACCAGACCTCACCTTTGCTCAAAATAGACAATCAATAAGATGGCTAAATAGAAACGAAAGCCTGAGGATGGACCACTCCATGATCGAAATCCAGTCAAATGAAGGTCGTGACAAACGGACGGGTAATCAACTCAAATTAGTTGATTTGGTGTAATTCAGGAAAATAAGGGAAGAGAGGCACTTAGAAACTATTGCACACATAGGCCATTAAACAGCAAAGCCAAAGGAAGACAGCTCCAAATCAACGCAGGTGATCCAGCAAGAGGCTCAGCTAGAAGCGATAGACAGCAGGCTCTCCCTCATGTGGGAAGCAAAACCAAGAATGCAGGAACGATACAAAACGCAGAAACATAACACGATATTAAGCAAGATAGCCTTACTAAACAAAAAGAACAATATGCGCAACCGCTACGAACACGACAATGGGAGGAACTATGAACGGAGATGGATCAGCAAGTGAGCACGAGCAAGACGTGGAGGTTACTCAAATATCTCCTTAACCCGGAGGAAACAAAAATGGTGCAAAGGCCAAACATGCACAACATACTATACGCGTATAAAGGAACACAACAAGAATTCTTGAAAGAGGTCCAACATAGGTACATATGACAGGCATCACCATGGATTCATCCCGAATACGAGGGGAACAGAACTCCGACCTCGACGAAGAGTTTACCGATGCAGAAATCACAGCAGTCCTGCACAAACTCAACACCTAATCGCCACAGTAGCCAGACGCCCTTACAAACAAGGCACTCAGAAACCTGGACGACGCGTTCATTGGCAAACTAACAGAATATATCAACGAGTGCTGGAAGCAAGCAAAAATACCACAGCAGTGCAAGACGGCACAAGTCATCATAATTCCGAAGCCTGGCAAACAACTGCAAATCGGGACTCCAAGAACCATATCGTTAACTTCCTGCGTGGCCAAAATAATGGAGCTTGCCTTCCTCGCCAATCACCAACAGCATAGAAGAGAAGAACTTGCTAACAAAGACAATAATAGGATTCCGAAGAAACCTGTCTACACTAGACGCCATGCCTCAACTGAAGCACCAAGTAATATACGAACCAGGGAGATCGACTTAAGCCATCCTCGGGCTAGATCTCATGAAGGCACTCGACAATGTGCCACACCAAACCACACTGCGCCAAATAGCTACCTTGGCTTCGGCGAGCGGACGTACAAATATATACGAAACACCTCAACGCAGAGGGAAGCCAAAATCACGGTAGATCTGACGTCCGAGAAAGTGCCTATTGGGAGTGCAGAAACACCGCAGAGATTGGTTATGTCGCCTAAGGTCTTTAACGTCTCTCTGATTAGTCTTCCTAGCAAATTACAAAGAATCAGATGGACCTACACACACAATCTACGCAGACGACATCACGCTACGGATAAACGATGGCAGTGATGGATCGATTGAACAGACTAAAAGAAGCAGTTGAAAATGTCGAGAAATACATAGAAGGCACCGGTCTAACATGCTCGTCCGAAAAATCTGAGCTGTTGCTGTACAGACCAACGCTAAAGGGAGACCTTCCATGAACCACAACTCACAAAGATCCAAAACTCATACCCAAAGTCGAGAAGATGAGGGTGTTGGGAGTGATCATAGAAGCCAAGTACACCAATCGAGACGCCATTCACAATATCGAAGCCAAAGTTTCTCAGACGATGCGACTGATCAAGAAAATCACCAACAGGCACGACGGAATGAAAGAAGCAAGCGTCAGTAAAATCATGCCGGTGTTCGTCATAAGTCAGATCACGTATGTGGCGGCATACCTCAGATGACGCAGCAAGTCACCATGATCGCCTTGACACCTAATTCAGGTAAGAGGACCGATTTTTGACCACACTGCGCGTGGATGGCAGCCGTCGGCGGCTTCGCCACTTCTCTGTCGACGTGGCTTCCCGTGCGCGTAGCGGGCAGGAATTTTAGACATATCGAAGTATCGGTCGAAGAGAAGACGTTACACAGGTAATCTGCGACGATAGCACAAGCTGGCGTCCGGTTATACGACGCTAAGCCAAGGAATAAACACCAGAGTGACAACACGTCTCACCCCAGTCGACAAGAGAAGGCAAGAAGACATAACGGCGTATACGACGGATCAACAATGCCAGCGGAATGCCGTACCTACCCAACGGGCAATACAATATAATAGTACGATCAAATAGCTACCTTGGCTTCGGCGAGCGGACGTACAAATATCTACGAAACATCTTAACGCATACCTATGCGTTATGGACACAGCAACACCCACACGGCAACGCAATAGCCGCCTGTGACGACTCCATACCAAACCATCGTAATAGGACCAAACCCAAGAAAACTAAATGATGCCTGGACAAGGCATCATTGATGATGCCTGGACAAGGCATCATCAATGCGACCAGCCTACCTGAAGAGGCTCAAGACCAAGACACGATATGCATCAACTATCAACCGAACATATTACTGATAATACCACCAAAGAAGAACACGCCGACAACTAAAAGAAGATCGTCTGCATCAGGACAAGTGCACAGGAATATGAAGCCAGTGCTTGCGAAGCCACCCTGGACAATCCATTCAAACGAGTGATCCGGGGCATACGACTGGAAGACAGTGCAAAACACATCGTGAGGAAAGTAACAACTCCAAGAAATCCTGCAGCAGTCGCCGCTAAGAAACTGGGCAAAACCACTAATATGATTCTGGTGTTCGACCGATACAAGGTCCCAAACTACGCGAGATACGGTGCGGCCTTATTGAGGTGTTCACTATACAAGAAACTCGACATATGCTACCAATGTGGACGAATAGAACACAGAGCGGACGTGTGTACTAATTCCGACGGCAAGATCTACCGAAGGCGCGGGTAGGCAGACCCTCCCGAAAACCATGAATACAAGGCTAAGTGTCAGTTATGCTATATGGATCACCCTACAGTGGATCGAGAATGCAAGGCAACGTACAAAATACCCTTCCTGGTGAAGGAACGTCACTGCGAAATAATTAAACAAGAGACAAAGAACAAGAAAACTACACGACGCAAGATGAGTCGCATCGCATAAGCAGCCTGAAGAATCGACAGTAAACTCCTTCAAAACGTTCGAAAGAAGGGCGTAGCAGATCCAGGTCTAGGAGCAGAACCAGGTCCAAGACCAAGTAACCCCTGCTTTCTGGAGGCACCACGCCAACACCAACGGTGAGCTCGGCAAACGCCGTAAAGGGGAAGCGCGCGGAGGCGGAGGTGATAGCTAATCATAAATTAGAGCAACAACTGGCACAGCTAAAGCAAGTCGTTCCAGCAATGAAACAACAAATGGAAATATTGAGTGATGAGAATAAGAGATTAAAAGTTCATAAACAAGTTGAAAAACGAAAACAGAGTGCAGGTAACACAAACACAATGGATAGTGAGAATGTGAACATGGAAAAAAACAGCGATACTATACAACTTAAACGCAAGACCACCAAGAATATTAAGGACTACAGAACCAAACCCAAGAAAACTAAAACTGCAAGCATAAGGAACGGACATCTAGAAGAATTTGAACCAAGACTTGACAAAAAGATAGAAGGCATGAGCCAGATGGAATAATCAATGCAGGCGGCTATGGTCAGAACAGTCGCACAACTGCAGCCCGTACAGCAACATCTTGAGAATATAAAATCAAGAGTAATGAGGTTAAAAGAAAGAATCGACGCTGTAGCCCTTGCAAAGGAAATGGAAAGTGTCAAGGAAACTCCCAAGTCTTCCTTACTGCTAAAGCCGTGGACACTAGACCCGACGGCCTCTTAAATCGCAACGTGGGTACGACCACACCAAAGGCAACAATCTATGGCACGGTTCACAACAGCAAGGTCTAACCCTCGTCACATGCCCAGCACGCCCACACGGCCACGCAATAGCGTCTGTGACGACTCCACACACCTCACCTTCGCTAAATATATACAATCAATAAGATGGCTAAATACACCTGAAGGCTTCAGGATCGACCTCTCCATAATCGAAGTCCAGTTCAATGATAGTCCTAAAAAACGCACGGGTCATGAACTCAAATTAGTTGAATAGCTGTAATTCACGAAAATAAGGGAAGAGAGGAACTTTGAAAGCATTGCATCCATTGGCCATTGGACAGCAAACCTAAAGGAAGACGTCTCAAATCAACGCAGGTGATCACGCAAGAGGCTCAGCTAGAAGCGATAGACAGGAGGCTCCCGCAAATGTGGTGAGCGAAACCAGGGCTGCAGAAACAGTGGGAAACGAAGAAACATAACAAGAGATGAAAGAAGACGATAGCCTTACTAAACAAAGAAATAGGACAATATGCGCAAGTGCTACAAACATGACAATGGGAGCAACTATCTTCGGAGATGGATCTGCAACTGAAGACAAGCCAGACGTCGAGGGTACTCAAATATATCCTCAGCACGGAGGAAACAAAAACCGTCCACAGGCAAAACATGCACAAGATACTATATGCGTATAAAGAAACAGAGCAAGAATTCTTGAAAGCGATCAAACTCAATTACTGATCACAGGCATCGCCGTGGATTCATACCGAAAACGAGGGGAACATAACTCTGACCTCGACGAACAGTTTAGCGATGCAGAAATAACAGCGTCGGCACCAAGTCGGCAAAGCGGCCAGACGCCCATACAATCAAGACACTCAGAAACCTGGACGAAGAGTGCATTGGTGAACTAACAGAACATATCAACGAGTGCTGGAAACAAGCAGATACCGCAGCAGTGGAAAACGGCACAAATCATCCTAATTCCAAATCCCGGCAAACAAACTACAAATCGGGAATCCAAGACCCATATAGTTAACTTGCTGCGTGGGCAAAATAATGGAGCATGCCTTCCTCGAACCGCTCACCAACAGCATAGAAGATAATGAGTTGCTAATGAACACAATGATAGGATTCCGAAGAAACCTGTCTACACAAGACGCCATGCTGCAACTGAAGCACCAAGTAATAGACGAGCCAGGGAGATCGACTCGAGCCATCCTCGGGCTAGATCCCATGAAGACACTCGAAAATGTGGCATACCAAACTGTACCACACCAAATCAGCAGCCTTGGCTTAGACGAGCGGACGTACAACTATATACGAAACTTCTTAATGGACAGAGAACCAAGAATCACGGTTGGAGATAAGATGTCCGAGAAAGTGCTTATTGGCAGTGCAGGCCCCCCCAGGGATCGGTTATGTCGCCTATGCTCATTAACCTGCCTCTGATTGGTCTTCCTATCAAATTACAAAAAATAGAAGTACTTAAACACACAATCTATGCAGACGGCATACTGCTATGGATAATCAATGGCAGTGATTTATGGACTGAACAGAGACTACAAGAAGCAGTTGAAACAGCCGGCAAATACCTAGAAGCCACCGGTCTAACATGTTCGGTCGACATATCTGAGCTGTTGCTGTACAGACCAACGCTAAAGGGAGGCCTCCGAAGTACCACAACACACAAACCTACAGACATACCACTCATGACCCAAGATGGAAAACCCATACCCAAAGTCGAGGAGATAACGGTGTTCTGAGTGACCATAGAAGCCAAGTGCACCAACTCGGACGCTATTCCCAAATCGAAGCCAAAGATTACCAGACAATGCAATTTATAAAGGGAATCACCATCAGGTACGAGGGAATGAAAGAATAAATCGTCATGAGAATCATCCATGTGTTCGTCATAAGTCAGATCACATATGTGGCCCCATACCACATATAACGCAGAAAGTCACAGCGATCGTCCTGACACCAACTTCCGCTGGTAGGAACGATTTTCGACCACATTTCGCGTGGACGGAAGCCGTCGGCGACTTCGCCGCTACTCTCTCAACGCGGCTTCCCGCGTTTGTAGCACACAGGAATTCGGGCAGGAATTGTAGCAAGAAAAAAGCATCGGTCGAAGGAGAAGACGTTACGCAGGAAGACTACGAGGATAGCACAGGCTGGCGTCAGGTTATAAAACGTAAAGCCAAGGCATCAACGAAAGAGTGACAACACATGTCACCCCAGTCGACAAGAGAAGGCAAGATATAAAAGCGTATAGGATGGATCAACAAGGCCAGCAGAATGCCATACCTACCCAACGGGAAATAGAAGATAATAGTACAACCAACAAGCGGTTCTCGAGTCTCCGACTACACGAGCAGCCACCTTGCCCAAAGCATAATCAATGCGACATGCCTACCAGAAGAGCCTCAAGAGCAACACACCCTATCTATCAACTATCAACAGAACATAATCGTGATCAGTACTAACACAGAAGAACAGGCCGACAAGTACAAGAAGATCGTTAGCATCAGGAAGAATGCACAGGTATATGAAGCCAGCGCTTCCGAAGCCGCCCTGGACAATAGATCCAAAGAACTGATCCGAGGCATACGACTGGAAGACAGCGCGCAAGACATCGTGAGAAAAGTAATAACTCCAAGAAATCCTTATGCAATCGCCGCTAAGAAAGTGGGCAACGCAACAAACATGATTGCGGTGTTCGACGGGTACAAGGTCCGAAGATAGGCGATACACTGTGGCGGCCTTGTTGACGTGTCTACTATAAAAGAAACTTGACATGTGCTACCAATGAGGATGATTAGAACGCAGAGCGGTCTTGTGTCCTAATTCCGACAAGATTTGCCGAAAACGAGGGTTGGCAGACATGAAAAATATGGATTAAAGGCTAAGTGTCAATTATGCTACATGGATCACCCTACAGCAGATCCAGAATGCAAGGCAAGGTACAAGGCCCCTCCCCGTTGGAGAAACGTCACTGCGAAAGAATTAAACAAGAAAGACACAAAGAAGAAGAAAACTACATGACGCAACTTGATCCGCATCTAATAAACATCCTGAGGAATCGGAAGAAACCCCTTCGAAACCATCGAAAGAAGGGTATACCAGATTCAGGTCCACGACTACGAGGACAGGCAGGTCCAAAACCAAAAAAACCCAGATTTCTGGAGTTACCACGCCAAAACCAACGGTGAGCTGGGAGACCGTCATCAATGGGAAGCGTGTGGACCTGCAGGCCGTAGCTAATCATAAATTAGAGGAACAGCTGGCACAGCTAAAGCAAGTCGTTGCAGCAATGAAACAACAAATGGTAATATTGAGTGAGGAGAATAACCGATTAAAAGAAGACGTTCACAAGCACCAAGTTGATGAACAAAAACGGAGCGCAGGTACAACAAGCACAATGGATGTTAAGAATGTCAACATGGAAGAAAACAGCGATACTATACAACTAAAACGCAAGACCGCAGAGATTATTGAGGACAACGGAACCAAACGCAAGAAAACTAAGACTGCAAGCATAAGAAAGGAACGTCTACAAGAATTTGAACCAACACTTGAGAAAAAGATAGAAGAACGCGTGAGCCAGATGGAGGAATCAAGGCGGACATGGTCAGAAAAGGCGCACAGCTGCAACACGTGCAGCAACATTTTGAGAATACAAAATCAAGAGTGAGGAGCTTAGAACAATGAATCGACGCTGTAGCATTTGCAAAGGAAATGGAAGCAGTCCGGGGAACTCCCAAATCTTCTTTACTGCTTAAGCCGTCGACAGTCGACCGGACGGTCTGAAAAATAACGACATGATCATCGCCAGGTAAACAAAAAGAAGCCTTACCATATGGCAATGGAATTGCAGAAGTTACGGAAACGAAAAAAGAAATTGTAGTATTGAGTGACCAGAGTAACAGATTAAGAGAACAAGTTCACAAACACCAAGTTGAAAAACGAGGTCAGAGCGCAGGTAGCACAACCACAATGGATATCGAGAATATGAACATGGAAGAAAACAGCCATACTATACAACTTAAACGCAAGACCGCAGAGATTATTGAGGAAAACGAAACTATACCCTAGAAAACTAAAACTGCAAGCATAAGAAAAAAGCGTCTGGAAAATTTTGACGCCAGACATGAGAAAAATATAGCAGAACGCATCAGCCAGATGGAAGAATCAATCAAGGCGGCCATGGTCACAACAGTCGCACAACTGCAACCCCTACAGCAACATCTTGAGAATATAAACGTAAGAGTAACGAGGTTAGAAGAAAGAATCGACGCTGTAGCTCTAGCAAAGGAAATGGAAAAAGTCCAGAAAGCTCCCAAGTCTTCCTTAATGCTCAAGCCATCGACAGTAGACCCGACGGCCTGAAAAATAAATAGTCATGGCCACACAAAGTAAAAGTAGATATACTATATGGCAATGGAATTGCAGAAGTTACCGAAACCAAAAAGCGAATCTCCATCAATGCCTAAAAACAAAGGACAAGCCAGACGTATTAATTCTACAAGAAATGAATTCCTGCAGACTATCAGTGTACCAAACCATAGGCAATACCATAGTTGAAACCTACACCCTTACTACCCTACTGAGAAGAGACCGTACGGTTTACAACATGATCGACGAATCACAGACATATGAAACATTCTAATTGAAATGATACCATCAAAGAAGACAAATATATTCTAAACCTAGACAGCAGTCCAAAGTTCAAGAGACACAGATTCTTTACACTATTCAAACGCACGCTCAACATAGCACGTGACCGGAAGATGATAATAGGTGGGGACTTTAACGCTGCCCACACCACGTGGGGGCCCAAGGACGTACACCAAAGGCAACGATATTTGGCTCGACTCCCAAAAGGAAGGTCTAACCCTCGTCACGGACCCAGAAACGCCCACACGGCCACACAATAGCGTCTGTGACGACTCCACACCGCACCTCACCTTCGCTAAATATATACAATCCATAATATGGCTAAATACACACGAAGGCCTGAGGATCGACTACACCATAATCGAAATTCAGTTCAATGGAGGACCTAACAAACGCACGGGTAATCAACTCAAATTAGTTGATTGAGTGAAATTCAGGAAAATAAGGGAACAGGGGAAAGCAGAAACCATTGTCCAAATTGACCATTGCACAGCAATTGTAAAAGAAGACATCTCCAAATCAACGCAGATGATCCAGCAAGAGGCTCAGCTAGAAGCGATAGACAGCAGGCTCTCCCTCATGTGGGAAGCCAAACCAAGCCTGCAGGAACGATGCAAAACGCAGAAACATAACAAGCAAGATAGCCCTACTAAACAAACAGAACAATATGCGCAACAGCTACAAGCACAACAATGGGATTAACTATGAACGGAGATGGATGAGCAACTGAGCACGAGCAAGACGTGGAGATTACTCAAATATCTCCTTCACCAACAGGAAACAAAAACGGTGCACAGGCAAAACATGCACAACATACTATACGCCTCTAAAGGAACAATGCAAGAATTCTTGAAAGAGGTCCAACACAAATACATATGACAGGCATCACCATGGATTCATCCCGAATACGAGGGGAACAGAACTCCGACCTCGACGAAGAGTTTAGCGATGCAGAAATCACAGCAGTCCTGCACAAACTCAACACCTAATCGCCAAAGTAGCCAGACGCACTTACAAACAAGGCACTCAGAAACCTGGACGATGCGTCCATTCGCAAACTAACAGAATATATCAACGAGTGCTGGAAACAAGCAAAAATACCACAGCAGTGCAAGACGGCACAAGTCATCCTAATTCCAAAGCATGGCACACAACTGCAATTGGGGACTCCAAGACCCATATCGTAAACTTCCTGCGTGGGCAAAATAATGGAGCTTGCCTTCCTCGCCAATCACCAACAGCATAGAAGAGAAGAACTTGCTAACAAAGACAATAATAGGATTCCGTAGAAACCTGTCTACACAAGACGCCATGCCGCAACTGAAGCACCAAGTAATATATGAACCAGGGAGATCGACTTGAGCCATCCTCGGGCTAGATCTCAAGAGGGCATTCGACAATGTGACACAAAAAACCACACTGCGCCAAATCAGCTACCTTGGCTTCGCCGAGCGGACGTACAAATATATACGAAACATCTTAACGCATAGGGAAGCAAAATCACGGTAGGAGATCTGACGTCCGAGAAAGGGCCTATCGGCAGTGCAGGCACACCGCACAGATTGGTTATGTCGCCTAAGCTCTTTAACCTCTCTCTGAATAGTCTTCCAAGCAAATCACAAAGAATCGAACGGACTTACACACAAAATCTATGCAGACGACATCACGCTATGGATAAACGATGGCAGTGATGGATCGATTGAACAGACTAAAAGAAGCAGTTGAAGATGTCGAGAAATACATAGAAGGCACCGGTCTAACATGCTCGTCCAAAAAATCTGAGCTGTTGCTGTACAGACCAACGCTAAAGGGAGACCTTCCAAGAACCACGACTCACAAAGATCCAAAACTCATACCCAAAGTCGAGAAGATGAGGGTGTTGGGAGTGATCATAGAAGCCAAGTGCACCAATCGAGACGGCATTCGCAATATCGAAGCCAAGGTTTCTCAGACGATGCGATTGATCAAGAAAATCACCAACAGGCACGACGGAATGAAAGAAACAAGCGTCATGAGAATCATGCCAGTGTTCGTCAAAAGTCAGATCACGTAAGTGGCGGCATACCACAGATGACGCAGCAAGTCATCACGATCGCCCTAACCCCTAATTCAGGTAAGAGGACCGATTTTTGATCACACTGCGCGTGGATGGAAGCCGTCGGCGGCTTCGCCACTTCTCTGTTGACGTGGCTTCCCGTGCGCGTAGCGGGCAGGAATTTTAGCAAAATGGAAGTATCGCTCAAAGAGAAGACGTTACACGGGAAATCTGCGAGGATAGCACGTCCGGTTATACGACGTAAAGCCAAGGAATCAACGCCAGAGTGACAATACGTGTCACCCCGTCGACAAGAGAAGGTAAGAAGATATAACGGCGTATACGACGGATCAACAAGGCCAGCGGAATGCCGTACCTACCCAATGGGCAATACAATATAATATTACTACCAAGAGGGGGTTTTCGAGTCTCCGACTACACGAGCACCCATCTTCTACAAGGCATCGTCAATGCGACCAGCCTACCTGAAGAGGCTCAAGCGAAAGACACCATATGTATCAACTGTCAACTGAACATAATACTTATCAGTACCAGCAAAGAAGAACACGCCGACAACTACAAGAAGATAGTCTGCATCAGGACAAGTGCACAGGAATATGAAGCCAGCGCTTGCGAAGCCACCCTGGACAATCCATTCAAAGGAGTGATCCGGGGCATACGACTGGAAGACAGTGCAAAACACATCTTGAGAAAAGTAACAACTCCAAGAAATCCTGCAGCAATCCCCGCTACGAAAGTGGGCAACACCACTAATATGATTCTGGTGTTGCACCGATACAAGGTCCCAAGCTACGTGAGATACGGTGCGGCCTTGTTGAGGTGTTCACTATACAAGAAACTCGACATACGCTACCAATGTGGACGAATAGAACACAGAGCGGACGTGTGTCCTAATTCCGACGACAAGATCTACCGAAGGCGCGGGCAGGCAGACGTTCCCGAAAACCATGAATGCAAGGCTAAGTGTCAGTTATGCTATATGGATCAACCTACAGTCAATCGAGAATGCAAGGCAACGTACAAGATACCCTTCCTGGTGACGAAACGTCGCTGGGAAAGAATTAAACAAGAGACAAAGAACAAGAAAACTACACGACGCAAGATGAGTCGCATCGCATAAGCATCCTGAAGGATCGACAGTAAACTCCTTCAAAACCTTCGAAAGAAGGGCGTAGCAGATCCAGGTCTAGGAGAAGAAGCAGGTCCAAGACCAAAGAACCCCTGATTTCTGGAGGCACTACGCCAACACCAACGGTGAGCTGGGCAAACGCCGAGAAGTGGAAGCGCGCTGAGGCGGAGGCTATAGCCAATCATAAATTAGAGCAACAACTGGCACAGCTAAAACAAGTCGTTGAGGCAATGAAACAACCAATGGAAATATTGAGTGATGAGAATAAGAGATTAAAAGTTCATAAACAAGTTGAAAAACGAAAACAGAGTGCAGGTACAACAAACACAATGGATAGTGAGAATGTGAACATGGAACAAGACAGCGATACTATACAACTTAAATGCAAGACCGCAGAGAATATTAAGGACCACAGAACCAAACCCAAGAAAACTAAAACTGCAAGCATAAAAAAGGGACGTCTAGAAGAAATTGAACCCAGACTTAAGAAAAAAATAGAAGGCATGAGCCAGATGGAATAATAAATGCAGGCGGCTATGGTCAGAACAGTCGCACAACTGCAACCCGTACAGCAACATCTTGAGAATATAACACCAAGAGTAACGAGATTAAAAGAAAGAATCGACGCTGTAGCCCTTGCAAAGGAAATAGAAGCAGTCCAGGAAACTCCCAAGTCTCCCTTACAGCTCAAGCCGTCGACATTAGAACCGACGGCCTCTTAAATCACAACGTGGCTACGTTCACACCAAAGGCAACAATCTATGCCTCGGTTCCCAACAGCAAGGTCTAACCCTCGTCACGGACCCAGCAATGCCTACACGGCAACGCAATAGCGTCTCTGACGACTCCACACCACACCACACATTCGCTAAGAATTTACAATCAATAAAATGGCTAAATACACACGAAGGTCTGAGGATCAACCACTCCATAATCGAAGTCCAGTTCAATGAAGTTCCTGAAAAACACACGGGTAATCAACTCAAATTAGTTGAATGGGTGTAATTCAGTAAAATACGGGAAGAGAGGAACCTAGAAACCATTGCAGCCATTGGCCATTGGACAGCTAACCTAAAGGAATACATCTCCAAATCAACGCAGATGATCCCGCAATAGGCTCACCTAGAAGCGACAGACAGGAGGCTCTCGAACATGTGGGAGGCCAAACCAGGGCTCCAGAAACGATGGAAAACGAAGAAACATAACAAGAGATTAAGGAAGACGATAGCCTTACTAAACAAAGAAATAGGACAATATGCGCAACAGCTACGAACAGGACAATGGGAGGAACTATGTACGCAGATGGATCAGAAACTAAGGACGAGCCAGACGTCGAGGTTATTCAAATATCTCCTTAAACCAAAGGAAACAAAAACGGTGCACAGGCAAAACATGCACAACATACTATACGCACATAAAGGAACACAGCAAGAATTCTTGACTGAGGTCGAACTCAAATACATATGACAGGCACCGCCATGTATTCATGCCAAATACGAAGGGGAACAGAACTCCGACCTCGACGAAGAATTTAGCGATGCAGAAATAACAGCAGTCCTGCACAAACTCAACAACAAGTCGGCACCGTGCCCTGACGCCCTAAACACAAGACACTGAGACACTTGGACGACGAGTCCATTCGCAAACTAACAGAATATATCAACGAATGCTAGAAACCAGCAGATACCAGAGCAGTGGAAGACGGCACAAATCATCATAATTCCAAATCCTGGCGAACAACTGCAAATCGGGCATCCAAGACCCACATCGCTAACTTCCTGCGAGGGCAAAATAATGGAGCTTGCCTTCCTCGCCACTCACCAACAGCATAGAAGAGAAGGACTTGCTAACAAACACAATAATAGGACTCCGAAGAAACCTTTCTACACAAGACACCATGATGTAACTGAAGCACTAAGTAATAGACGAAGCAGGGAGATCGACTCGAACCAACATCGGGCTAGATCTCAAGAAGGCATTCGACAATGTGGCACACCAAACCATACTGCGCCAAATAAGCTGCCTTGGCTTGGGCGAGCGGATGTACAAAAATACACGAAACATCTTAACGCATAGGGGAGCAAAAATCATGGTAGGAGGTCTGACGTCCGAGAAAGTGCCTATCGGCAGTGGAGGCACACCACAGGAATCGGTTATGTCGCCTACGCTCTTTAACCTGGCTCTGATTGGTCTTCCTATAGACAACAATGAGTCGAAGGCCTTAAACACACAATCTATGCAGACGACATACCGCTATGGATAAAGAATGGCAGTGATGCATGGATTGAACAGAGACTACAAGAAGCAATTGAAACAGTCTGCAAATGCCTAGAAGCCACCGGTTAAACATGCTCGGCCGACATATCTGAGCTGTTGCTTTACAGACCAACGCCAAGGCGAGACCTCCCAAGAACCACAACACACAAACCTACAAAGAGATACTACTCATGCCCCAAAATCCAGGTCCAGGAGCAGAGCCAGGTGCAAGACCAAGGAACACCAGATTTCTAGAGGCACCATGCCAACACCAACGGCGAGCTGGCCAAGCACCGTCAGGTGAAGAGCTCGGAGGCGCAGGCTATAGCTAATTATAAACTAGGGGAAAAGATGCCACAGCTAAAACATGTCGTCGCAGCAATGAAACAACCAATGGTTTAGTACTGGGTTAGGAGAATAAGAGATTGAAAGAAGTTCGTAACCAACGAGTTGAAAAACTAAAACAGAGTGCAGTTACAACAAACACAATCGATAGCGAGAATGTTAACATGGAAGAAAACAGCAATACTCCTACACTTAAACGCAAGACCGCAGAGATAATTGAGGACAACAGAACCAAACCCGAGAAAACTAAAACTGAAAGTGTAAGGGAACATCTAGCAGAATTTCAACCCAGACTTGAGTAAAATATATAAAAATACATCAGCCAGATGGAAGAATCAATTAAGGCGGCCATGGTCAGCACAGTCGCACAAGGACTACAACCGGTACAGCAACATCTTGACAATATAAAAGCAAGAGTAACGAGGTTAGAAAAAATAATCTACGCTGTAGCTTTAGCAAATTAAATGGAAGCAGTCCACGCAACTCCCAACTCTTCCTTACGGCTCAAGCCGTCGATACTTGACCCTACGGATTATAAATCAGAACATAATCATGGCCAGGCGAAGAAAAAGTAGATATACCATAAGGCAATAGAATTGCAGAAGTTACCTAACTAAAAAGACGAGTCTGTACTAATACCTAAAAACGAAGGACACGCTAGGCGTAATAATTCTACAAGAAACGAATGGTCCCTGCAGACTATCAAAGTACCAACCCATAGGCAATTCCGTAGTAGAAACCTACGCCTTTACCACCTCAGTTAGAAGAGTCCATACGGTTGTACATGATACACGAGTCACAGACAAAGACAACATACTAAGTGAAATTATACCATCAAAGAGGAGAAATATATTGTAAACGTATACATCACTCCAAAGTTCAAGAGAAACAGATTCTTAACCCTATTCAAACGCACGCTCAACATATCAGGTGACCGGAAGGTAATAATAGATGGAGACATTAACGATGCCCACACCACGTGGGGGTACAAGTACATCCACACCAAGGCAAACATCTATGGTTCCACTCCTAACACGAAGGTCTAACACTTGTCACGGACGCAGCAACGCCCACACGGCAACGCAAAAGCATCTGTGTCGACTCCACACCAGACCTCACGTTCGCAACGTATATACAATCATAAAGATGGCTAAATACACACGAAGGTTCAATAGATGGCGAAATACACAAAAATTTCACCAACTCAAATTAGTTGATTGGGTGAAATTCAGGAAAAGGGCAGAAGAGAGGAACATAGAAAGCATACCAGATATTCACCATTGGACAGCCAACTTAAAGGAAGACATCTCCAAATCAACAATGGTGACCCCGCAAGAGGCTCAGCTAGAAGCGATAGACAACAGGCTCTCGCACATACGGAAGGCCGAACCAGGGCTCCAGAAACGATGCAAAACGCACAAGCATAACAAGAGATTAAGGATGAAGATAGCCTTGCTAAACAAAGAACAATATGCGCAACAGCTACAAAAACGACAATGGGAGGAACTATGTACGCAGATGGATCAACAACTGAGCACGAGCAAGACGTGGAGGTTACTCAAATATCTCCTTAACCCAGAGGAAACAAAAACGGTGCACACGTAAAACATGCACAAGATACTATACGCGTATAAAGGAACACAGCAAGCATTCTTGAAAGAGGTCGAACTCAAACACATATGACACACATCGCCGTGGATTCATCCCGAATACGAGGGGAACAGAACTCCGACCTCGAGGAACAGTTCAGCGATGCAGAAATAACAGCAGTCCTGCACAAACTCAACACCAAGTCGTCACCGTGGCCAGACGCCCTTACAAACAAGACACTCAGAAACCTGGACGACGCGTCCATTGTCAGACTAACAAAATATATCAACGAGTGCTGGAAACAAGCAAAGATACCACTGCAGTACTAGACGGCACAGGTCATCCTAATTCCGAAGCCGGAAAAACAACTGCAAATCGGGAATCTAAGACCCATATCGGTAACTTGCTGCGTGTGCAAAATAATGGAGCTTGCCTTTCTCGCCACTCACCAACACCATAGAAAACAATGACTTGCCCCCAAACAAGACGATAGGATTCCGAAGAAGCCTGTATACACAAGACGCCATGCTGCAACTGAAGCACCAAGTAATAGACGAACCAGGAAGATCTACTCGAGCCATCTTCGGGCTATATTTCAAGAAGGCATTCGACAATGTGGCACACCAAACTATACTACACCAAATCACCTACCTTGGCTTGGGCGAGCGGACGTACCACTATATACGAAACTTGTTAACGAATAGAGAAGCAAGAATCACGGTAAGAGAGCTAATGTCCTAGAAAGAGCGTATTGGTAGTGCAGGCACCCCACAGTGACCGGGTATATCTCCTATCCTCTTTAACCTGGGTCTAATTGGTCTTCCTAGCAAATTACAAAGAATCGAAGGACTTAAACACACAATCTATGAAGACGACATCACGCTATGGATAAACAATGGCAGTGATGTATGGATTGAACAGAGACTACAAGAAGCAGTTGAAACAGTCTGCAAATGCCTAGAAGCCACCGGTTAAACATACTCGGCCGACATATCTGAGCTGTTGCCTTACAGACCAACGCCAAAGGGAGACCTCCCAAGAACCACAACACACAAACCTACAAAGAGAGACTACTCATGACCCAAGATCGAGAACCCATACCCAATGTCGAGAAGGTAAGGGTGTTGCGAATTATGATAGAAGCCAAGGGCACCAACGGTTAACTCGCAAAATCGAAGCCACAGTTTCTCATACGATGCGATTGATCAAGAGAACCACCAACAGGCACGAGAGAATAAAAGAAGCAAGCGTCATGAGAATTATCCAGGCGTTCGTCATAACTCAGATCACGTATGTGTCGGCATACCACAGATGAAGCAAGTCACCGCGATGGTCGTGACAACTAATTCAGGTAGGAGGATCGATTTTTACCAAATTAGGCATGGACGGCTGCCGTCGACGGCTTCGCCGCGTCCCTGTCGACGTGGCTTCCCACTCGTGTAGCAGGCAGGAATAGTTGCAAGATGGAAGTAGCGGTCGAAGGAGAAGACATTATGCTGGAAGACGACGAGGATAGCACAGTCTGGCATGCGGTTGTACGACGTAAGGCGAAGGAATCAACGCTACAGCGACAACACGTACGCGAGAAGGACTTAGCAGATAAAGCGGCATATGCGACAGAACACCAAGGTCAGCAGAATGTCGTACTTACACAAGGAGCAACACCAGATAATAGTAAGACCATGAGGGGGTTTTCGAGTCTCCGGCTACAGAAGCACGGACATTGTCCAAAGCATCATCAATGCGGCCAGCCTACCTTCAGAAGCTCAAGAACAAGACACGATATGTATCAACTATCAACAGAACATATCAGTGATTGCTACTCCCACAGAACACGCCAACAAGTGCAAGATCGTCTGCATCAGGATGAATACGCAGGAATATGAACCCAGCGCTTACGAAGCGGCCCCGGACAATACGTCCAAAGGAGTGATGCAAGGCATACGACTCGAAGACAGCGCACAAGATATCGTGAGAAAAGTAATAACTCCAAGAAATCCCGCAGCAATCACCGCCAAGAGAATGGGCAACGCCACAAACATGATTGGGGTGTTCCACGGATACAAGGTCCCAAGCTACGACAGATACTGTGCGGCCTTGTTGAGGTGTGCACTATACAAGAAATTCGACATATGCTACCAATGTGGACGAATAGAACACAGAGCGGACGTGTGTCCTGATTCCGACGACAGGATCTGCCGAAGGTGCCGGTTGGCGGACCCTCCCGAAAACCATGAATGCAAGGCTAAGTGTCAGTTATGCTGCATGGATCACTCTAGGGCAGATCGATAATGCAAGGCAAGGTACCTGATCCCCGTCCTGCTGAAGAAACGTCGCTGGAAAAGAATTAAACAAGAAAGAGACAAAGAAGAAGAAAACTACACGACGCAAGATGAGCCGCATCGCCTAAGCAAACTGAAGAATCGGCCGGAACCCCCTTCGAGACCTTCGAAAGCAGGGCGTAGTAGATCCAGCTGTAGGAGCAGAGCTAGGTCCAAGATACCAAGGTACCCCAGATTTCTGGAGGCATCACACTAACATCAAGGGTGCGTTGCGCAATCGCAGTCAAGAGGAAGCGCGCGGAGGCGGACGCTGTAGCTAATCCTAAATTAGAGGAATAGCTAGCACAGCTAAAGCAAGTCGTTGCAGCAATGAATCAACAAATGGCACTATTGAGTGAGGAGAATAACAAATTAAAAGAAGACGTTCACAAACACCAAGTTGAAAAACGAGAACAGAGCGCAGGTACAACAAACACAATGGACAGCTGGAATGTCAACATGGAAGAACACAGCGATACTACACAACTTAAACGCAAAACCGAGGAGATTACTGAGGACAACGGAACCAAACCCAAGAAAACTAAAACTGCAAGCGTAAGAAAGGGATGTCTAGAAGAATTTGAGCACAGACTTGAGAAAAAGATAGAAGAACGCATGAGCCAGGTGGAGGAATCAATTAAGGCGGCCATGGTCAGAACAGTGGCACAACTGCAACCAGCACAGCTACACCTTGAGAATGTAAAGGCAAGAGTAACGAGGTTAGAAGAAAGAATCGACTCTGTAGCCTTTGCAAAGGAAATGGAAACAGTCCCGGAAACTCTCAAGTCTTTCTTACCGCTCAAGCCATCGACACTACACCCGATTGCCTCTAAGATCACAACATAATCATGGCCAGACAAAGAAAAAGTAGATATACCATACGGCAATGGAATTGCAGAAGTTGCCGAAATAAAAAGTTGAATCTGTATCAATACCTATAAACGGAGTACAAGACAAACGTTATATTTCTACAAGAAAAGAATGGTTCCGGCAGACTACCAGGGTACCAACCCATAGGCAATGCCGTAGGAGAAACCTAGGCCTTTACCACCCTAGTCAGAAGAGACAGTACGGTTGTACAACATGATACACGAGTCACAGACATAGAGAACATACATACTGAAATTATACCATCAAAGACAAATATATTCTAAACGTATACAACAGTCCAAAGTTCAAGAGACAGAGCTTACTACAACTATTCAAACGAGCGCTCAACAAAGCATGTGACCAGAAGGTGATAATAGGTAGAAACTTTAACGCGGCCCACACCACATGGGGCTACAAGTACGTCCACACCAAAGGCAAAAATCTATGGTTCCACTCCCACCAGAAAGGTCTGACCCTCGTCACGGACCCAGCAACGACCACACGGCAACCCAATAGCGTCACTGACGACTCCATACCAGGCCTCACCTTCGCTAAGAATATACAGTCAATAAGATGGCCAAATACACACGAAGACCTGAGGATCGACCTCTCCATAATCGAAATCCAGCTCAATGGAGGTCATGACAAATGCACGGGTAGTAAAAATTGTAAAATAGTAAAATTAGTAAAAATGGAGTGACCAGTCCAACTTACGCACTCTGGATAAAACTCAACCTCAACACTAGTGACTGCCCTGCATACATACTCTCCTTTGCACGGTGACGAAGCTTTCACCTTGTTTTTCACAGTTTTTCAGGTGGTCCGTTCACAGTCCCAGTAATTTTCTGGTACCAAGCTGTCGGGAGATGTGCAGCTGCCATTGCAACATGCAAAATTCAAGGATGAATCCATTGCCAAAACATTCGGAAAACAAACACCTTAATGAAAAAGTAAACACAGTCATTGATGTGATCACCTGAGAAGTGCCAGCCAGCAGAATGGCGGTGGCAGGAGTCACTAACGATCGAAGCACATCCTTGGACCACGACCGGTTACGTCCGAAAATAGCAGAGTACTGCAATGCCCTTACTCGGACCGTGTTCGGAGTGAGGAGGCCAATCTGCAAAAATGTAAGGCTCGAAATACTTGTTAATAAAGTGAGCACAAATGTCATATCCCAGAGAGATTGCAGTCAAGTAAACGGTCCATGAGCCGAAACCCCGTTGTTATTCATAATTACCGCAATTGTCGATAAATGGTCAGTCACAGTACCTTTGCTGCAACGGAAGTGCGATGTGTCGCTGACCGTAGGCAACGTCTTTTCTTCGCAGTTGCTAGATGTGGTGGGCGAGAATTCCGAATGCCTTTGCAACTAGGATCAATTTATCGATCAAGAGCACTTTTCGCGCACGGGCATTCCTTGACACGATAAAATGACTTGGTTGCAAGTGCATTCGAAACAGGCCAATGTCCGTAACGCAAACGTAAGGTGCAAACCCTATCTGCTAGTTCTGCCCAAGGTGCGCTAAACCTCAAACTGATACACAACGTAGCTCCTCACGTTTACGTCACTGACAAGACCTCTAGTGGATATGGTCTAAGGAACCTGTGGGCCAAATTGTGCACTACTGTGCACTGTCGATACTGTGGTATGGAATGCCTAGCTACTTTAAGTAATTATCCATATGAAGCTTCAGCTAATGCCAATATTATGTATTCAAGCGGTTCCTTGAACGCATTTCACCCTCGCCACGAGGCTATTGACCTCGCACACTCACTGTGCGATGGGATGCGATGAAGCTGGTAGCTAGAAGCCAGTTCTTTATCCGCGTTGTTCAGTCATGCTCATTTGAAGTTGTCCAATCGGCTCCTGTTGCCCCTGAAAATTTTGGGACCTGATTTATTGGCGCGCCGAATTAAGCGGAGAAAAGGTCAAGTTCAAGAAATATCAACTTCTTTCTACAGGAACACCTTTACAACAAAATAAGTCTACTCTCTTGCCCGCCGCAAGAGTGCTCCTCCCTTGGATCTGCTATTCTCCTTAGATGAGCTGACAGCAGCTATTCTCAATACAACGCTACTATAGCTCCAGATCACACTCCAGCAATACACCAGAAATACACCAGCTCAATACAACGTTACTACAGTGTCAGCCTTCAGGTAATTGCTAAACTCTTCACGCACAAGCGGTGAAGCGTGCCTGCAGACTGGGAAGTGGCGAAAGCCATTCCAATTCTCAAGCCTGGAAAGCTGCCTACTAAGCATCATTCAGACCTATAGCCTTGCTCAGCTGCCTGAGAAAACTGATAGAAAAAAAAAACTGTCCATAAGATAAAGTCATACTTCTTTGAAAGTAGGCGTCCATACCCGCAAGAGCTCAATTAATTTCGTGCAATCTTCTATCGCCATTTTTTATATAGTGTGTTTCACTAAATTTAGCTTCACGACGCTCGTGTGTAATATAGTCCTTGGGAGACGACTCTACAGAACAGTCGCGCATTATTCGCAACGACATCTATTTACGAGCACTCTGAAATGCTCTACGTCCTATTACGCCGCTGAGAAAGGTGTGCCTCGGGGCGCAGTGTAGACCCACTTATTGCATCTTATAAATGTAACGGCAGTCCTGCCACGTGTTGTGCATGTGTAACTGTATGAGGGTGGAATCTGCATTTGGAGCGAGGCGTCGCGTTCGCTCTACACCAGCCAACAGCAACTCCGGAAAGCACTGGCCGACACAGCGGCTTCTTCGAGACCCAGAGGCAAGACCTCTCCGCAGATTGTTGCAATAGCGTTTACACGGACGCACGTGGATCGGTGCCAGCTGGTACTCGGAAGCCGCGCACTTCCATTTGTGAAAACTCAAAGGTTCCTGGGTGCAGTGGACGACAGAAGTTTGATTGGCGCATCCACTGGTAAAGAAGCGGTGCGAGATGACCTCCGCAGTATGTCATATATTCAGATACACGGATGGATCGCAATGGGGCAACAACAGCAGATCAATGGTGCTTGTATCGTCAATGTACCATCAATGTAGACGGTACATTGCACTGCTGCCCGCCCATTCTTCGTTTAATCTTTATCACGAATAAAACAAAGCTTAAAACAGCACATAATAACTGTCTGAGACTATCTCGGTCTTTCGAAAGGTTCGTCATGCCGCGTCAAAAGCGTGATGCTTACCACTGTTGAAGATATCTGTTGCAGACGTGTCCGGTTGCCGTCCAAGCCAAGCACCACATCTCGTAGCATCGAATTTCACCCATAGGACAGGTTCACCTTTTGATTTTGGAGAACTGCACCGGGAATCAGTCTGAAAAAGAACATGCCTCAAGTCAGTATCCTTCAAAGTGCCCTCTGCTATGTCATCCAGCATTACTCTCATATGACCCATATCGTTACTGATGATTCCTCAAGCCAGTAGAGCTCTTGCGGCGTTTTTATTCCATCAAGTGACCAACAGCCCTCGTACCGCCTTGAGAGTGCAAGGTCAAGTACAACGGCAGAACTTTGTGTAATGAAGAAAGCCGTTCGGAACATAATACGGCAGCCGCCAGGTCATTGGGCTGTATTTGCAAATAATTTCAATAGCAGCTCTCCAAAACGCTAAACATAAACAGGACTCGGAACCATCATCATGTGACTCGAGATACTGGCTACCTTCGTCAACCAGCGAACGTTACTAGCCATCCGATTACATTCCAGTGGGTTCCAGGACACTGCTCCTCACGGAAATGAGAGAGCCGAGGAAGCAGCCCGCAGGGTTGTTCAGTACAATACGTGAAGAGATACTTTGCGAAAAGCGATGCATCGGTGATGGCGAAAAGTATAGATGTGTGAACATTCCAGAAGTTCTAATATTACCGAATATTTTATTTTTATTTGTATTCGATTCGAACAAAAAATTATATGCGAGAATGTTCGAAGATTCGGCTGGATGCGATTATTCGCATCAAAATAAATATATTGCTGGCTATGCGGGAGTAAACATTATTCTTACAATTTGTTTCTATCTAATCTAACAACACTGCGGCGATTTCGTGCTGAATGTCGTGACGATTTCGCGATGCCAGCGAAATTTCGCCTGTAAAGCACACTTCTCCACCATGCTTATCTCGTTGCGGGAAGTCCAGCCTCTCAATGGTAATTGGCGCGGGTTTGCGGACATCGAGGGCGCTTTTTCTTTCACGTCACTCAATCTAAGCTTATTGCTTGACAGCAAGTGCGATAAGTGACGACCGGCAAAGGGTCAAATGCCACCGACTTAAAGGCTTTTCTTGCTGTATAAAAAGTCACAGGCTGCCAAGGACAGCTAGTGGGAATTACAACATTTTTTTACATTAACGTGAGGTAAATTCCCAATTCTTAAGTATAACGGTTTCCTAGTCCACTTTTTCAACATAATGCTTTTGCAATGCTCCAGCATTACAAATTAACCCAACTTGCTAATAAATCCATGTGGATATCGTTATTCGACATTCGATTCGATATTATAAGCTAAATGTTCGTATTCAATTTGTATTCCAAAATTTTGATATTCGCACTCCTAGCTCCAAGTCATGCTCCAATGCTCCAGCGTACCTTCCTTCACTCGGTAGATCGAAATTTGAGATCAAAAGTGCTACATATATGCGTTATATTGACCAAACTTCCTAGACTACCTTTTCAATGCGACACACTGAACATCATTTTGCATGTAAATACCGAGTCGATATTTCTCACGCCTTTTTTTTTTTTCCTTCCACCCTCTCGCGAGTCTCCGCAAGGGTCCAACCAAGCGGACTTTTTCTACATGTGCTCTCAATTCAACCTGAAATTCCGGCACGTTGTCACCTCGAAACGCCAGAACATCTCTATTCGACGCAGCTCGAGAAGGGCACTTCAGAGAGGCCACCCGAAACTCTGCAGGTTCGTTTTTCACAAAATTACTCATCCTGAAAGTAGCAAGACATCGGCCGCCCAGCTAAGCCTACTGAGGATTGCCAAGCCAGCGCCTCTTTTAGCTAGATCCCTGGCATGTCGCTTCCTTTCCTATTGGAGGCACCCTGCAGCGTTTCGCGAGCAGAAACCGATGGGTAACGTTCGCAACCGTACCACTGTATACCACTCGAGACACGCGACTCCCGTCGGCGCAGACTAATGCCGGCAGGCTGGGTCGGCAGCGTCCGCACGGTCTGGTTAGGCCTAAGTTGATCGAGAACACTTGGCACGAAAACTGGCTTCAGCAGGCGCTTTGCAAGTATTTCCTTTGTCCACAGCGTGCAAGTGCTGACTGCACATTACACAGCACTGCAGGGTAACTCGACGGCACTCAATCCTTACTGGAAATTGCCTTAGCCACTGATAAGGCAGACTGCCGTCGGAAGGTACTTCGTAGAAACACACTCCCGGGTCGCCTTTTTTCTCTGACTAGGCGAGCATTGTAGCATGAAGCAATGGTGCATTACTTGGCGATTAATATGTCATAAGGCTCAATAAACATGCTCGTGCATGAAACCATAAAGGCAAGGCAAGAGACTTACTGGAAACAGCAAGCGGCAGTAAGCACCAAGCTGAGGGGCGAAGAAAACTTACTGTGTCTGGCTGAGAATAAGCACGTCTGCAAGCTAGGTGAAATCATTTGGCACTTTTCATCAAACTGCGCCCTTTATTTCTTTATGTTATTGTTTTTGTACACCAAAAGGTACGGTTGTAAGCTGAGTGAACGAGGAACAAACATGAATTTTGTTTGCTTACGCAAAGATCACAACGTGCGGTCGTCGTCTGCTCGGGATTTAGCGGCGGCGACACAGCGGCAGCGGCCGGTGTAGCAATTGTCCACCGCAAGGAGTTCTAGTAACCGTACAAAGTGAAAAGGCGGGAATGGTAGGGCAGCAAGTTTTTGGCTCACGTCGTAGGCAAAGAGGTTGTATACTAAGACGGTTATGTAATGAGGCTTCTGGAGTGGCAGCCGCTGCGGCCGCCTAGGAGAGCGACTGAAGCCACCGGTGGCCATATTGCCGAGGGCAAGAGAAACCGGGCCAAGTACACATTCCGCGCCCGAAATGGAGTGCTGCTTTCGGTTCCCCGGCCCTGTCTACATAAAGATGGGTCGGGAGCCGCGACACTCCCCGAACTTCAAACATCGCTGACACGTGTGACGCATTAGGCGAGTTGCAAACCAAAGGCACGATGCGACTTATTGCGAGCCGGATGGCACATGACACCCCCTATGTGGCGCTGAAGAATGCGTAAATTGAACAAACTAA
Organism: Dermacentor andersoni; assembly: GCF_023375885.2. NCBI lineage: Eukaryota > Metazoa > Arthropoda > Arachnida > Ixodida > Ixodidae > Dermacentor > Dermacentor andersoni. The sequence continues at coordinate 94,350,680 of NC_092824.1, read as the reverse complement.
ACATCATGAGTAAGAAAGCTACCAAGACTGCACTGGGAATTCCCGAAAAAGCATCTGCGACACGATTCTAAAACATGACACGTCAGGCACGAGTCTAAAAGTAATCAAATATTTAGCTGGAGTAATCAGTGATCCTTCATACGCTCAATACAACAGCAACAACGACACACATGTAACGAGAAAAGGATCAGCGTCGGGCTGCAGTTGATATAAGCGAAAAAAAAAAAAAGACATCACAGTGCACCGCCATTCATCCTCGATAGATGCGCACTCACAGGAGAAGCAGCCAGCATCATATTCGACACAAAAGAGAACAGCCGTGGCAAGCCAAGAACGTGGCAAGCCAAGCGGGAAAAAAATGAAAAAAAGAAACCAGCCAGAAATAGATCACGAAAAACGGCAAATTACGGCATATTTCAAATACAAGCGTACACAACACTTAATGCAGCACGTTAACAATTACTAACATGTGCACAGACCTAAATATTGACGTCAAAGTGCGGAACACAATTTCCTTAAGCAGTTTTTCACATTAAGACACACGTTGTAATTTAGGAATTGTAGGCAGTAAGTTCTCAATTTGGCACATCCGCGTGGGAAAATTTTTGAAACTAGCACAAGTTTTAAGATCAGCGCTGTCAAACGCGAGAAAAAATTCTTTGCTCCACTTTTTTTACAAGGTTTTTTAAGCAGTAAAGGTTAACAATAAAGAATGTCAACGTTTGTATTTCGCCACACCGTTTTGGGAAAGCAGACACTCACAATCCTTTCCAAATGGACAAACCTTGCCAACTAACCGGCTACAATTCGTAATATGTAATAATGTGTGTAATTCGTAATATGTACTGTAAAGCAAATAAATTAAGTTATTATTGGATTACTGATTTTGATTTCCGATGCGATTCGCGATTCACGGATCGCGATTGCAAATGACCGTGTAGAAACACTCGGCCAGGATCAAGCTCAATCCGGATCAGCCCCGATCGCGATCAAAAGTGTACGCGTGACACTGGCACAGCACGTACGAACAACCCTTGCTAATCACGCATGAATTAATATCGAACACGAAAGTACGAATAATGCATCACGAGCAAGCGCTCATCCCAAAGGAAAATGGTCGCGAATGGCATTATGATTCAGGTAGTGCCGTGAGCTCCGTGCTGGCAGAAATTTCTAAGTTTGACTGCGCCTCGTCGTCCGCGATACGAAAGCATACGCTCCTCCAGCAGCGGCGTCCAAACGCACCACTGTGGGGATGCACCCCTGTGCGACCATCACTACTGGTGGGCAAAGGCTCACGGCAAGGCCGATCAAGTTAGCGCGGCCGCCGCACTCAGCTAACCGGGTGGCGATCTACCAAGCACGAGAAGTCTTCGAAGCCCAGCCTGCAAGCGTCTGCCGCGCTCAGCAGTGCATGCATGCAGAGGTGCGGAGCTCGGGGGAGAGGGCATCCAGGAGCAAGCCCGGGGACGCGCTGTGATGACGTGTGCCCGCGGCGACCAATGAGAATGCGTTCCGGTGATGTTTTCCCGCGCATTCTTCGCGAGGATGGAGACGAACAGTTTGCGCGGGAAAATATCTCTGCCGAGCTAACCATGTCCGCCATGTTTCCACTGAGGCGACGATTCCACAAGAACGAGCTTGGCAAGCGACCGGCACTACGTACGAGCAGGGCGCTGAGGTACAGGAACACACCTCGATATTCGCAAGCGCAAACGTCAAGGCTCGAGCTGGCGAGCCCTGCTATCTTTCCGCTATGCCTGAAGCTACAAACACGCGCAGCAGTCCCTCCGCGCGCGTTCAACACAGTAAAAGACTTTATCGACGGTATTAGAGTAATCACTGCCTGGATTTAGGTTTACTATACCTAAGTTTCGTCATGCGGCGCTCACACTGGTTCCACATAGTTTGCCACTAAGTGCCCGCTAAAGAAACAAACGGTTTCATGATCTCAATCACCGCGATGTGTAGCATCCTCACTTACCGTTGCTGATTTTCGCCGCTTGCAGTAAGTCCTTGAAGTCAGTCTTTTTCGTCATTCCGAGGTATGAAGTCAAGTGTTCCACAATATCCAGCAAACAGTTCGGTACTGGCAAACGACGCGCACACTGTCCCTTTCTGAATGTCCGTTGTGCGGAGAGTCCGTTTCCCGCCAAGAGTTCCCGCCAAAAGGTCCCGCCAGAAGGTCCCGCCAAAACTGCGGGTTCCCGAAGGCACGCATATTTATACCATTTCGAAGTCTGCAGCTTGTGATCAGTTCGATTCGCCGGTCCCCAGCACGTCTCCGGTGCTCCGAGCCTCTCCCGCCAGACGACAAACAAGCGAGAGCTTGAAATTGACGCGAAAACAGTCCCGCAAGAGTCTAAGTCCCGCAACAGTGAAAGTCCCGCATCCTCTCCAATTCTCCGTCAATTTCCGACGTGGCGGCCTCCAAGCGTATTCCGGCGATCCAGTTAAGCACTTTTTGACGACGTGCGGCACAGCCTGGCGCGATGAACCACTGCCGACGACCCGACCGATCACCCGACGCACCAGCCAGCTCGAGCGCCCAGCGCCAACTGACGCGCCGAGACTGCGGTCTTCGCGCGCTTTCTAGATATGTCCCTATATATAGCTACCTAGGGACCATGGGCTTGACTGTAATACTCCGCTGTGGGAGCAGGTGCAGACAGCATCCATCTATTTTTCTTCCCCAGTAGCTTCCCCTTTCGCTGCTTAGACCGACATAAAACCACAACAGTCTGGTTGTCCGTCGTGCATCGTTGGGACAAACGGGCTCGAACAGTGACAATCGGTGTTCATATTGAAGACGGGATTTCAACTCGCGGTCTGGGATTACGTCAGCCTGCATCAAATCCGCTGCCAATTTCTCCCATCCCGATGCCCAATGCCGGGTCGTTCTAACTGTGCCGCACGCACCAGTGCGACTTATTTCAGTTCGCACCTCCTCAAAAGCAAGTACGTGGTTTGCAACTGGTCCCAGTATTAACCTAGAGCATCCAGTTTGCAACTACCGCTGCACACAAGAAACTGCAGCGCGCACGACTGGTAGGATAAGCATGCTGGCACGTTAGCGGCAGACGTGCAAATAGCCTCCGAAGCCGTGCGTGTAAAGTCGGCTGCACGCGAGAGGTGTCCGCCGGACTGACGGGCCATTCGACGACAGCGAAGCTCCGCATCGCCAAGGCGTCGGTGCGAGATACACATTGCCTGCAGCTTCTTTTCTAGGCAAAAATAATGGGCGCCAGAATAAAGCGATCCCTAAACTGTGCCATTTATGAAAAGCGCTGATCACCGTAAGAAAAGTTTAACGTGCATAACGAGGGCGGCAATGCAAGTGAAATTCAACCGCAGTGCAAGGCTGCATATCGGTGCGCGGCGAACGTACTGGACCGTGTAGTCGACGGCGCCGCGAAATTTCTCTTCTTTTTGCGAAATTATTGCGATTGGATCTCGTGAGCGGCAGGGGATCTCTCCCAAGTGCAGGCCGCTAGAGCTACAAAACAAACCGGGATGAGCCTGGCGACGATATCGGCGCCGACTGCGGCACCAACGCCGCGCGTCGACTGGTCGCTCAAGTTTTCCAGCCCTGCTCCGCCCGTTCGCACGGGTTCAACACAGCAAAGACTGCAACGATGGTATTAGAGGAACCATTGCTTGATCTTAAGTCGAGAGAACTTACTTTTGCCGTGCACTGGGAACGCAAACTGCGCGCAGGTTGCCCGTAAGTGCTGCGAAAGAAACAGCCGGCTTTCGGAAATCAATCACCGCGAAGCTTATAGCATCTCCACTTACCGTTGCCGTCTTCCTCCTCCTGGAGCGAGTCGAGCAATTCCGTCTTTTCTGTGGTACGCCAAAGTGTCTCATCCAGCGAACAGCTAGCTCGGCACTTGCAAACGACGCGCACAATGTCCCCTTCCTAATGGCCGTCGCGCAGAGCTCGAGTTTCCCGCCAAAAAACGATCTCGATCTGGGCCGCGACTCTCCTAAGAGTCTCTCCTAAAAGACTTACGGTAAACAGCCGGGCGCCAACCTCACGCGCGTTTCAAGCCGATCGGAAGTTTGCAGCTCGGTGTCAGTTCCTTTCGCCGATCCTCGACGCCGACTCTGGTACTCCGAGTGCATCCCAGCTGACGACGGAGACGCGAGAGCTCGAAAAGGGGCGCTCAAATTCTTCCGGCATCCGAGACCGCATCCTTATTCACCAGTTCTCGGTCAATCTCGGGCACAGCGGCCGCCAAGCGTATTCCGACGAACCAGCCAAGCAATCTTCAACGACTTGCGGTACATTTTCGCGCGATGGATCACTGTCGGCGACCCGATCGAGTTTCTGCAGCATGCAGAGAGCCCAAGTCGCGCTGACGAGCGCCTCCAAGAAACTGGCGGGAAAAGAGCACGGCTCGCACGGCTATACCGGCGTCCTCTGCGTGTCCCCATGGGCGATTGTCTAGGGACAACGGTTTCAACCGCAAGACATGACATCGCGCGCAGGCGCGGACAGTCTCCGTCCGGAAGATTTCCCCAGAAGCTTCCCTTACCGTTATTCGAGCCTACGTGAAACCGCGACCCCACGCGTTGATAACTCCTCAGGCTCGTTGTTGGTTACGTATTCTGAGAATAAATGTGCTCCAACGGTAATAATGAGTCCTCTTCGTAGTGTAGGCAGAGATTTAGCGGCCCTTTTTTGACGATTCTTTGTTTTTTTTTTTCCCTCTGTTGATGATTTGTTTTTTGTTGTTGTTTTTTTTTTTTGAGCTTCTCATCGTTGTTTTGGACGATGCTCGGACGCAGCCATCGCTGGAACAGGCGACTCGGCGCGACGCAATGAAATTTGCGAACGACCTGTTAGAAACTGTGCAACTGTGACTGTTTCGTTTTATTTTTTCTGTGCCCTTCGTTGACAGTTTTGTACCGTAACATATACCGCTCGGTTTGCTGTCTTTGTCTCGCTGCATCCCGAGCTTTCTGAAACGACAGTCGAAGGCTTGACAATCGCAGCAGTATTTTACTGCGCAATCGCTGCGGCTGCAGCAGCGAGGTACGCCGCCATTCCAACTAACATGCGCCATATATATTTGATGAATAAGTTCACCTTTGCAACAAAATTTGTCTCGCCTGCGAACAGCGTTACATAATCCTGGAAATTCACAACGATATTTTTTTTTAATATATGCACTGGGAAAGCAAGCAGGCCCTGAAGTATTGTTGTTTTTTCTGTTCATTCGTTCATCCGTTATACAAGATTGGGTACTTCTATTGCAAGAAGGATGGCTCGATGACATAATTGTTAGAAAGCAGTGATGGTGGTGAGGGGGGGGGGGGGGGGTTCTTGGCGCCAGCGTAATAATTTCTTTTTCTTTAGGTACGATATGCTATCTCTCAGGAATTTTATATAGGTGGTTGAGGAACTGGCGGCGGAGTCGATGCACTCCCACAGCGGGTGGTGAACCGTTGGGGCTGGCGCTCGCTACCGTTGCAAGCCGAACGTGTCGGCGGAAAGATCTCTCACCTTTGATGCAGGTCAGGCGGTTCTCTCTAGGATGCATTTGACGAGGACGTCCTCTACGGTGCGGGCCCCGTGTATATTCTGACCAACTACACATGCGCGTCTGGTACAGACCTGGTCGTGTATGCACGAGGGCGCAGAACTCGTTTGGGTGCTCGTGCAGTCGGCGTCTGTCCGCCTATGTAGTGGACTGCATAACTGTTTCGCTCGATGGGTCGCGATCCGATGATGTGTACGCTCTTTAAAAAACAAAGCTCGCATCCTTTGGGGCTTATCTTGTCCCACAACGATAATCGCCGTCTATCTATCTTGCCCACATTTCGCCTCGTTAACGCTGCGTGCCCGGTACTTGCAGGTCATGCACGAACGGCATGCGCGTTATCAGCGTGACATGGCATTCTCGACAAGAAAGCAGCGAGCGCAGACTTCTCAAGAAAGGAAACGTAAGCAAGGCAGATGAAGATTATTGCAAGTTGTGGGACAAGATACGCCAGAAAGGGCGCAAACCTTTTTTTTTTTTTTTTAAGAGTACAGGGGACTGCGACGCCAGGGCCTAAGCGGGTACGGCAGCTTGCTCGCGCTCCCACACGCGCGAGCACGGCCTCCCCGCTTCCGCGGCTGTCCACATACGTGTCCAGATGTCCAGTTGACTCACCTGAATTTTCCTCGCAGTGAGGAGCTTAGTGCAGAGATTCCTAATCCGCTGGCTCGCAGGGGGTCTCCGCTCGTGGTGTGTCTTGCCTACGAGTGCCTCTCGGCAATCTGTTCCAGAAATGCACTGTTGCGGACTGGTCGGTTCGTTGAACAAGAAAACGTATACTGCGCATGTGTTTTGCGCAGCAAGTAACTTGCTCGGTAATCTTTGTAGACAGCAAGGCGGGCAAGCGATTTTTTTTCCTCTTTATTTATGTCGTACTGCAGGCCCCCCCTGCGTCGGTCCAATTGCTGGAGAGGCATAAGTTACATAAACACCAAAAGGAAAACATACGTAAATGCAAAACATAAGGACAATACATATGAAAAATTAAACAATCAAATGAAGAGTATGAGACAGAGCAAAGGAAACAAAAATCGCAACGAAGAAAGCTTTGCGAAATCGTGCAACAACGTGATACCACTAAAACAATGTACCTATGAAAAACAAAATGTTTCTGCTCCAACCTATGGGTTTGTAGCTTCCAGCTTTCGTTGGTTTTGTTGTTGAACTGTGAGGTCGAGGCGCAATGGTGCTGGTCGTGAAAGTAGGCGAAGGCGGCTCACTTTGCCTCGGCGCACTATGTAATGCTTGTCGTTGTACGAGTTGATGCGTACATGCCATGGTATGGCCAATATATAGCCGGTACAAAACAATATGTGGGCATGAACAAATACAGGCACGAACAAAGACGTTTGTTTCTGTCCTTATCATTTTCCTTCGTGCCGGCTACACCATGTGGTACCAAGAAATGTCCGTGAAGACTGTGTTCTTTACAACAGCGTCAGTGCGTGTTGCGAGGGAGGTCGTTTCTTCCGTGTTGTGTCGTCTTAGCTTGGCCTGCCTAAGAGGTGGGTCCGCCATAACAGTGCGCGCGTCACACAAGAACACTCGAACGAAATGACGTGAAACGTTACAGTATTTTATGTATCAACCTATTACGTTAAAAAATGTTTTTATTTCATATGACGCGTCGAGCAGAAAATCTGTGCCACTACGCATACGTTCCGCCCTTTATACACAAACAGTATCCTTTAATATCCGGCGCTAGTCTGAATCGAAGCCGCGCTACGCGCGGGCTTCGCGGCGGCGCCGCTAGGTGGCAGAGCGCATCCAGTGGTATGCGCGAGAGGAGCCCGGCTGCGTACATGTTTCGGCGTTGGAAATATACGGTGTATCGCTGCATTGCTTCAATGCTAATCGCATTAACGCCGGCAGTCATCGTAAGGTGGGTCCTGCAGGAATGTGGTTTTTAATATAATCTACAAGCTCAGTTGTCCGGTCGCCTAATTGCGAAAAGCATTACATAGATGTGTCAATATATTAGTTTTTGCATTGTGTTTGTTTTTTTTATCAAATGTAATCCACCAAACTTCATATTTCCTGTTGCTTTAGAGTAGAGAAGACGTTGGATTCGATAGTCGGTGGTATTTTTTTTTCGAATATTCGTTATCAAATTGATTCGGAAATTTCAATATTCGGACACCACTAAATACCTTGTTTGCTATACTTTCAAAGGTAGCTTTGAGAAGTTTGTGTACTTGTTTATGTTTTATGAGCAGGCACCTAAGCGTCATCTTAACCGCCCCCTTCCACGCATACCCTGATCACCCCAGAGCAAGCCTACGCGCCAGCCTTCTCAGTAAAGGTTTTAAGGGTTATTTCTCATGCGTAGTTATGCCCTTAATACAACCTCTTTTAGTTGTAATTTCCCTTACTTCATTCCGCGTTACTTCTATTGCTTGCTGTTTTCTTCATGACCGCGCACTCCGGGGGTCGACTGAAAAGCGAGATTTACTACACATATTACCGCGCCATATTCCTTTCATTGGAAAGGAATATGGCGCGGACCCTCTATGGCCAGACTTCAGTCTATAAGGGCAATGATTTTATCCATTTTCCCTTCCTTGTTGCGATAAACTACTCGTACTACTAGTGCTACTAATGCTACTTACGTTTTCCAGGTGTCGTGACGTCTGTCGCAGGTGCAATCATCGTGTGCACTGTCTATAATGTCACCTTGCAAGAAGTCGATACCGGTTCCGCGACGTCTGTGCCGTTGTAGTCGTCATCGTTGTTGCCTTCTAAATTTGGCACTTATCTATGTTATAGTCGTGCCATTGTCGTTTCTCTTGTTGTCATCGTCGGTCGCGCTACCTAAATTTCGAGTGACTCTTGAGGCGAAGTTTGTATCGAAGCTTGTGCGCGCTGGTGCTCGGCCAATATGAAAGGGAACACTTCACCTGTGTTCGAACGGCGATTCCTGCAAAATTGCTAGTCAGAAGCTCCTTCAGTGCTATTTGGCAAGTTGTTCTCCTGTTGAAGAATCACATGCTCATGGAACGTTTCCTCATTACAAGCACACACGCGGTAAATTACCGGCTTTGAACACGAATCCGCGGTGTTCCCCTTCATGTACATCTCGATGGTGGCGCGCACCCACACACAAATATGACGAATGGAGGCGTTGGTGGGGAGGCAAGAGTCCTCTCCTAACCTGCATTCAAACAACCCGCTCGCGCTGCCTTTATCCCACAAGTCCCTTGGCGTCCTCTTTCCACGTGCACGGGTGTGTCACCGCGGCGTACCGATTGTTGCTGAACAATTAGGGTACCTCGATCCTCGTCGTGCCGGTGGTCTCACCAATTCTGTGCAGTGCACAGAAAGCTGGGGCTCGTGTCAGTCAAATCAGTGACGAAAGCCGATTGTGCGGGAAGGGGGGAGGGCTCGCCCATTGTGGCCTGCAAATGATCCCTCCGACAGGCTTCGATTCAGTCGGCGTCGCGCGGTGAGCGACTGCTACGCGCGGACAACGGAAGACGATGGCCTTTCTGCTGGTTGGCTGACGGCGCCACATAGCTTCCGCTGGACTGCACGGAATTGGCGAGACCAGGGTGAGACGGAGTATAAGCGCGGGAGCGCGGAGGGGCGCTCTTTTGAGAAGTGACTCTCCTGCACTCTCGACTTCTCAATAACGCGACAACAGCGCGTCGCATTCCTTAACGTGTCGCGGTGGACCTGCCGTATATTACGGCGAGTTGGCCTGGCGCGCTTATATATACGTGCGGGTTTTCACCTTTCCGCACAGCCCCGCACGCCGTCTTTGTTACGGGCAAATAAATATTATTAGAACCATGAGTTTATGCATAAGGCGCGTCCACCCCCGTCGTACAATTCGGCGTCCGACGCGTCGTATCGGACGCCGAACGTCGTATCGGACGCCTGGCGTGCGACGAAGTGGGCACGCGGCGTCGATACGACATCCGATGCGACTGAAAGATGGCTGCACTGCTGACTTCTCCAGCAGTTGAAGCCTGATCGAGCGACGACACGTTCGGGTAAACTTATTGGATGCAGTCGTTGTAAGTCGTTGGTACCAGCAGCGCATCCTATATACGTGCGTACTAGCCACACGTTGGGTTAACGAATCCGCGTCAAATCCATCCGATTCGTCGGACGACGCATCGGAAAGATATACGGCTGTTTCAGCTGTCGTAAACCTAACGCAAATTTTTTGGACGGTTTGTCGGTATACGAATACTCGCGCAATGGATTGGATGACCTTTTAGGCTCCAGGTTTTTGCTGTAAGCAAAGGCTGGCCGCACTGAAAGCGGTGCGACCAACGGAGTTGGTTTACCTAACCAGAAACCTCACCCAGCTGCCGCCTTTACGTCACGCTGCACCACTTTACTTGCTTACATGTGGGGAAGCCTACTTACTACAAAGCGCATAACAGTGAAGCCAGACGAACGAGTGAAAAATAAAGGTGTAGGTGGGGGGAGGAGGAATCGCATTGTATGCATTTGCGAGGTGCAATGTAGAATGAGCTACACTTTTAAACTGCGAGTTCCCAGAAAAGAAATCGCGCGACATATCTCTGCAAATACGGTACATTTGTATAGTTGTGTAAGGTTTTTTTTTTTTTTTTTTTTTTTCTAGCTGCAATAATTTTTCTAAAGGTTACCTATGGCAGAGAGCGCAATTCTAACCCTTGATCAAAATTACTCGATGAGGCGGTCATTACTTCTACGAGAAATCAAAATGTTCAATTGAATAATTAACGCAATTACGCTAATAAGGTTTTCTAAATTTAATTACTTTACACCACATATTTTGACCTACGAATTATAGCCATTGAGGTTGCATGGCGTATCCACTTGGAACGAGTTCTCTGGACAGCACCAGTTCCGAGATATTAATTTTCCCAGTGTCCGTCGAAATGCATTGGTGTTCGAGTTACTTTTGTGCTTCAATACATAAAACAGTAGTTTCTTTAAAAAGTAACTTTAAAACCCAGACGAACTTGATCGTTACCTGGCACAAAACACCCCGCATTAAGTAGAGGTTTCTAGAAATGCACAACCCAACCATCTGTTTGAATTCACTATTTCGCTTTGTAGTGCCCATTAATTCAAACAGATACACTACACGGGACATATTTCAACGTATATTTGACTTAATGTTGCATCACCGTGGCGTCATCGGGATTATGCTGTAATCCTGACCAAATGTGTGTTTCGATAATGTACCAAAAGGCTGGAGGGAATAGGGTGCGCAGTTACAGCAAGCCACAGTGATAATTGCTGCCCACAAATCAGAGCCTTATGTAGCCATAATTACTTTCCAGTAGAACCTGTCATGACCTTGCAGTGCCACTGAAACCATGGAGTGCACCAAAGTGATTGGCTACTCCCAGTTATGACCATCTCCCTACATACCTATTCATAATATCAAACTGATCCAAAAGATTCCATAACAGCTACCTACATAGAAGATACACCAAAGCCAAAAATGCATATGGAACAATGTTTATGTGGTTGCCACTTAACGTGACACCATTCACACTTCGCTTGAAAACAACAAAAATATGTACCTCTGCAGGTACGGACACTGGTACAAGGTGAGGCCAGTTGTTAAAAGCTCTACATTCTGAAACAGTTCACCTGTGCCCGTCAGCGTCACCTCACAATTTCTTGTTGCACTGTCACAATGCAAGGAGCTCGGCGACAACTGTCTCGGCTATTAAAAACAGAGGATTTGACATCAAATACTTTTCTCTAACCAAAATTCACCTGAGTGGTGCGTGCCATGAAATGTAAAGCTGTGCAACTGTATTTCTTTTAAATATAAGTAAGCAAAAGGAAAGTAAGAAAATTACTGCTGGCCATGCTTCGAACGTCTAGCTACATTTGCTGACACCTTAACGATGGTCAGCAGTGGGGATGAGACTGACATAACACAAATGAACTTTTAATTAACCCCTTCCATTACACCCTATCATTTGAAACTCCAACCAAAAATGGCTAAATTTCTTTATTTTGAAATTCCTTATGAAACACACTGCAGACAATGTTTTAAGTGCTTATTTATTAAAAACCTCAACCATTACTGTAAAACTGGAGCTTAACAGCACTGTACCATATACTGTGCCACAGGTATGAAAAGAGAACATGGAACTCTATGTTCGCCTGCAGAGTACACATTGAAATACTCCAATGGTCAGCTGTGTCCTCCACATAAATCGTCTCACCTAGAGATGCCAAAAATGAAAAGCAAGACAGGTAGGCAGCAGGAACTATGTATACACCGAGTTCGCAGCATGGCTTTGTGACGTCGAATTCACCAGAAGCACCGCTCTAAGAAATCGAGTTGTGTACATCAAGAATCTCGGTGTCTTCTTCGCTAGAAACACAGTATATACTTCATCTTCAGATTAATCGCTGAAGTCAGCTCTTCTTTTTCACGGAGGAGCCAACGAAGCTTGAGTTGCTAGTGATACTATACTTAAAGACTTTATTTGCCAAATTGTTTTACTTCCTCCATAAAAATGAACTCATTCCTACATGCTCTGCCCCATGGATTGTGTGCAGCCATCTATAAGAAGCATGACAAAGCACTTAGACGAAACCAGCTCATCCATGGCATCGCTAAAGAATGAAATGTACCATTGATGAGCACAGCTCGTCCTAGACCGTTTTTACCAGGTACATTTTTACCAGAAGCACAGCTCGCCCAAGGCACAGAAGGGGTTAATGACTCAGCACATGTTGCATTTCGGAAATTGAAGCCTGTCAATGGTCAAGACAAGTCAACTCAGCAGTGATTTTGACAACACTGCCACTTTTGAGATAATGGTCCCTGAAATCAGCGATGAAAAATAGGTGTTCAGGATTACAGAAAGCTGAGAAAGTTGGTAGGGATTCATGGCACAGAATGCCAGGCATACAAAATGCGGACGCAAGAACAACACAAAACACTGACTATCAGTTTAAAGGTCACATGGGTGGAAAAAGAAGGAAGACACAAAAACTATCTGTGCTCATAGGAAGGTAGCGTCTACCCATCAATCGGTAGGCACTCACAAAAGATAATGTGACGATGATTCCTTGTTGTGCAAGATAACCAAGAGCTGACTTATACAAATGCTACTGCCATCACTGATACGACATGCTTCAACCACAAGACGCACTTCTTAATTTCCATGTCTCAATAGAATCGCACTATGTTCAAATTTTGGAGTGCACTTGCTTTCCCATGAGCATGTGCAGAAAGCTTTTGTCTTCATTCTTTTTCCACTCCTGTGTGACATTTCCATTGACAATGGTGTTTATGTTGTCCCCCTTGGTTTTCTTGTGTGCATGTCTTGTACACCTGCTTTTCCATGCACATGTGTTCGATGAAGTTTTGTTACATATTGCCCAAAGGCTTGTGAGAAAACTACGAGTAGTAGAATACCAATGCAACTTGCAGAAAGTAAGGGGACGGTGGTCTTGGAAGTGGCGCAAGTCTCAGATCTTTGTTGTGTGCTTATGGCTTGAGCAATGGCAGGCTTACATTCTGCAATTGCATTACTTGCACTACAGTAATTAATAAGATAATGAATAAGAATAAGAGAAAATAAGCTAATAATTTTTATCTGTGGTCATCATGCAAATTCTGAACTCTACCACTGCTGTGAACCTCAGCCAGTAAAATTCACCACATTGACTCGAAGCTCATGTCATGGACCCATGGAAACAGTCTCACTTAAGCAACTTGCACATATGTAGTTATCGCAAGAAGCTGGCAAGATCAAACCTGCCTGTGTAATGCTTTGAATGTTCTCATAATTGTTGAGCTCAATAATGAAGATAGTTGATCTCAGACAGCCTTCTTGTGCGTGTGACAAGTCATGATTAGCAACATCATGATTAGCTGCATCAAGAACATGCATGTAAAACTTTGCATTTTATGTTCATCGTTCTCTGCAAAACAGATTTTCCTGTTTGCAAAAAGCTTGCACTGTTGCTACGGTGACATGTAATTGCGTGAGCAAGTTTATGTTGTAACTTCCCACCGTCACCCTCTTTCTTGCTAACAAGAGTGACGGATATGTATTTTATTATCATAAACAAGTAAAGAGAAAACAATAGCTATGTATGCTACATTTTTTTACCTCTGCAAGTAACATTAAACCAACAAAGCTGAAGCTTTGAGGTTGCCCCATTTGATTTAGTAAAGTATCAAACCTTTCAAGGCTTTTGCAGAGAATTTTACGTGCCTTTCACAGGTTTTATCATCGGCTTACTGCTGCAATGAATAATGTAATCACTCTTTCTGTCCACTTACACGACCTCCGAATATTGCAGCATGCATATTACATAACTCAGTATGTTGCTGCTGAAAGTCCATTGTCGCCCATGATGTAGCTCTTTATATCTACAAGGGCAACACTTACTTGGAAAGCATTATGCTTGACAAATATTTTTAAACCGCAAATAAGAGACACGGCACATAAGGAAGGTCATACCAACTAGGCCCACAGAAAGTTCTTCTAAAGCATTATGCTATCACCATAATGCACCTGTGCTCCTTGTGAGGCAGCAGCAGTTTGCTTCTTAATTAAAATGGCATAACACAAAGAACTACCCTGCACCATCCGCATAATTTGTCTACTGCAGGATGACGGCATCTACAGCAATGCCCAGTTATCCTCATCCCAAGACAGGAAGCACCATTCTAGACCTTTTAACTGCATCAGCCCATCATTATCCCTAATCTTTGCTGTCCTGAACCACATTCTTCCATAGGCACCCTTATAGGCACCCCTATAACAGACATCTAGTTACCTGTTTTACACATTACATAAACAGCTCAACTCTACTCCTTGTTAATCTTAACAATAATGTCAGCTTCCAATATTCATTCTCTAATATGTACCATAGGCATTGTTCTTCCTATCTCTGTACACAACCAAGCAACAAGCCTTGAACCCACATCTACTACCCTTTTGAAAATGGGCAAACCAAAACAAATAAACTTTTAAATAAACCCAAGTGACACAATGATAATGGATAAACTAAACTAAGATACATTTTGTATGATGACGACAAACAGGATGAATGCAATTCCGAAATGGGACAGTGTGAGAAACCGGTGTGCAGCCAAGAATCTGTGAATGCCAGTAATTTATGCAGAAACTGCCATGTGCTGAGAGAAAGAAGTTCGTTTCAATGTGTAAAGCTTCATAGGAGTGCACATAACCTTATGTGAATCTTCAAAAAGTTGATCCACGTTGCTATAAGGTCACCAAGCATCAAATACACAGTAGTATTTTGAAAGAGGCCAGACTAAAACAAACAAAAAGAAAGTGTCAGCAGAGTGAGAGACAAAAAAGATGGCTAGTGTCAGGGTTTCCAAGTCCCAAATTCAAGACGTGGCCATAAAATTCTCCGAGGTAACCAAAAGCAGGCACTCTGGGCTGCACATCGGAGAAAAGCAGCCAAATAATGACTTAATGATGGTATAAGAAACCCATACTCCACGCTCCTCTATGTGGATATAAAAGACATGTTCAAATGATGACCTCGGAATTCACTTCAACGTCACGAAAAACAAAAAAGTGTCCAACAATTATGGTACTCACTAATGCGAAATTGGAATGCAGCTCGATACGTGTTTTCATTTTGCAGTATATTGAGGCAAAGAATTTGAGACCGAGATCACCATACCAAGTGGCAGCGAGCCAGTGCCGTCAGTGCCTTCACAGAGGGAGAGGCAGTATGGGAACGCTGGCGTGATGAACAGCAGTGAAGCCAGCTGTAGAAGACGACGAATACGCGAGCAGTGACACGAGCGCATTTGCTCAGTTACGCCGAGGGACGCTGACGTTCAACCCAGGAACAGGCACCCAAGAGTTGTGCTCTAATATGAGACAAGTAGCTCAATGCGTACTGTATACACAATATACGACTGCTCATGAGCAGTTTTGTTACTACCAAAATATTATGGTACCGTTGTGATACAATCAAACCTCAATATAACATGGATATAGGAAATTATTAAATACAATGCAGTAACTATAAAAAGCTGCTCTCTGATATCAATCAGCCTATAACAAATATATGCTTATAACGAATATACGCTATAATGAAGCCATTTTCATGTTGACTGCGACTTCTTTCTGGTTAAACTGTACCTGATCTTGTTTTTAAAAAGTAGTAAAGCATGTTGTAGCTAACACAACTCAAAAGTAATCAAAAATAAATACCGAGAAGAAAATCAGCACACATGGCAAAACTCAATACACTCCAAAACAAAGTACAACAAAAAGTGGCTGCCACAGCACATCAGCCCTGTACAGATGACCCACTAGGTGTCAGGACAGAGCATTTTTTTTTTCATGTGAAATTTATGCATGTTCATATCCTTTGCGTTGCTTGGGCTCATTGACGAGTTGCCCTGACGGCAAGCGTGTAGCCAAGCAGCACCAAAGCCACCACTCCGAGAATCACGTAGCACATGAGCCGGCGGTTGGACCTGTTGGACTTGAGCATCTTGTTCACGCGGCCCATGCTGCCCGAGAGAATGCCTTGAGATCCATCAAAGTCCCAGCCCTGGAGAAAAACGGAGAAAGAAAGCTTATACTGCTAAAATTTTGCTTTCAAACCTTACTTTAATTACTTTGACAGAAGAATGTTGATCATTGCTAGAGCAAATAAAGGCCATACTTTAATTATTTTTTTTTTCACACTGAAACCTCAACACTGTTAAATCAACATGGCATCACGGATGTCCAAGTATTTTTTCATAATTGGGCCATTTTGATACAGCAAAAGTTATTAAATCTTGCTATATGAAGCCATTGGATCCTTTATAATGCAATGTGGTCTTTCTTTACCAAGAATAGTTGACCAAGGCTGAGGGTACACTGTCGAAGTACATGAAATCATGAATGAGTTGAAGCAGAAGCTGCAATGTACTGTCACCACCTGTATTTCATCATTTATGGCTTACCAATCCTTCTATCACAGCAAGAGTGACCATTTTGCTATCGCAGAAGTGTAACTCCCTAAAAAAACTTCACATAGTGTGTGCTTTGTCGTAGTGCCTTTTAAAGTGATGCTATCAGCATGTATCAAGTCAAGCTATACAATATACAAATTTTCCACCAAGTTCAGGACACTGCCTCTACCAAAAACAAAGCTTTCCTAAATGAGGAAATCATGCATACACAGGAGATAACTGGCATTACCAATGAAAGGACAGGGCAGCAACTCCAATGAATTAACAGACCTCATTTTTAATTGTTGTTGTCGTTTATTAACTGCGACAGTACAGAAAGTTTGGTTACTGCAGAGTCCACTATCCTAAAATCATAGCTAAACACACACATACACAAATGCAAAGAAAAAGCATGCTAGACGAGATAACAATATGAACAGACAAAAAAAGAAATAATCAAAAAATAATCAAAAGCATTCACAATCACTTAGAGTTGGAAAAAAAAAGAAAGGAAACACTACACACATTTTTAGTTGGTAGTCACTGCTAATGACACATTTATTACCCTGCATTTAAACGTAAAAGAGAATGCTATTTGAACAACTTTATTGAATTTCTTGGCAGAATAATTCACTGGTGTTATTTCTTCAGACTGATTTGTCATCGATATTTGTAAGAGTTTGGCAGCCTCTATGAGTGAGCCTGCGACTCAATACAGGCAGTAATGCCTGGATGACTATGGCCTCCCAGATTGTCATCGCTACTGTGCAATCGTCAGGCCACCTCCTCAGCTTATGGCTCAGCTTCACCACAGGATGAACAAAAAGATTTTAAAATGTGCAAATTCTATGTAGCTGACAGAACCAAGGTAATGTTGTTTGCTGCCATTTGGAGATACTCAGATTATTTTTTCCCACCTAATTGCATAATTAGTCTTCATTAATTAATCAACTTCTCAATTATTATAGTTAGATGAAAAGTGTCAATGAGAAAATTGTAGACCAACATGAAAAGCTCCCGATTCAGCTTTCTGTTGCTCAATACGTGCCACCTCCGAGTGTGAAAGAAGCCTGCAAATTCACGTCAAAGTGCCACGCGACTGGCCGCTCTAGGCACTTAGCGTGCATTCCGACCCAATGGAATGTGGCCGCCGCAGCCAGCATTGAACCTGCGACCTAAGCTCAGCAGAGCAATGCCGTAGCCACGGGGCTATCACACCACACCCCTGTTATTCCAAACTAGAATTTTATCTACCTGTGTCCAAGATTGAATAAATACTGCTGCCTTCCTTTCTCCTAACCGTCACACCTACCACCTTTCCTTCCATCGCTCTTTGCAAGGTCCGTTCAGTTTCCATTCAAGTTTCTCTGTTGTCCTATGAGTTTTTAATGTACCTGTTAGCACTGGCTGAGTCCGCATATTATATACTTCACTACTTACCTTTTCAACTATACTGGCCTATCATTTACTGCCAACCATACCTCGCTAAAACCCACTATCACTCAAGCCCTGCAATACCGTTTCTTCAAAACTGACAACACACTTGAGCGAGCGAAATGCCTTTCAATTAATGCATTCCCTCAGGAATTCTTTAAAAGCAGCTAATAACAATGGAGATATGCAGAGTGCAATGTTTACTTTCCCCCTTCCTCCACAACACATTTCCTGGGGCAGTGGCAACAGCAATGCCACACCTATTGCTCCGGTCTTTTTGTTCCTTACGTGGTGCACTTAGGGTAACCCTTCAAGGGCGATGAAGGAGCGTTAAGAAGATGGGTGTGACATATTAACGAACATCACCTTCTTGTTTGCTAGAAGACTGTATGAATGTGCATGCAAGCATGCGCTTTCACTCGGAAGTAACTCAGGAATATGAACATTCCTTCAATGGCTGGTGTCTGTCAACTGTCGTGCAGGTCTGTGATGCCATAGGATCAGCATAAGAACATAACAGAGGGATCTTCAAAAGCTGAAGGAGAGAGTGAGCAGTCCTTTATACAGGATCTTGGGCTCCTTGCTGCATGCAGCAGAAAAATATTTGGCTCACATGTTCATGGTGGCGTCCTCTACAGATCGTAAAGGTTTTCTTACCGTGTTCAAAAAGTATTGCAGTGTCCCCACAGAGCCCCACGTAAGCATAGAAGGCATTGCGTATCAGCATTAATAAAAAAACTATTTATATAGTACTTGCTATAGATTATCCCCTTCAGGTGCCAATTAATTTTCTCTATTGAATGTTTAGGTCGAACACATTTATTTCATCTTGAGTATCACTTAAAGACGAGCTGCAGCAGAACAGGTTTGCAATCCTGAAGTTTCAGTGAGTTTTGGCGTGTCCACAAGTATCAACTCCACACATGAACTTCTAAGAATACTTCAGGCGCAGGATTCATGTAGACGATTTCATGTGAACTGTATTTAAAAAACAGCAATATTCTTCAGCAAGTCACCTGGTAGAAACCATTACTGTCAAAAGCTAAGAAAGAAGAGCCTTCCTACATGAAAACATACTAGCGTCGCAGAAAACATAGACATAACTCTCTGTAATCTTGTAAATCTTTTCAGTAATGCACCTAGTGCACATAAATCAATTTTAGAGTTCAGGTACAATCAGAAATGTCTCGCGATTTACCTTACATTTTAAAACATTACCTCCATTATTTTTTCTTATAGCGAGGGGTTTTCTTGATCTATATAGTTGTATCAACAGTACCTGAAAAGGTTATACATGGAGTCCAGGCAAAGCTGCTGCTTAGCTATGGCAGGCAAAGGCATGTGGTGGGATAAGAAAAACTTCCTGGGTAAAATTTGAAAGATTTACAAATTATTATATCCCAAGGATAGCCCACTCTTGAAAAAAACTTGACTGCCTCCTTTTAATAAGTCATAGCATCTCAGAAATTTCTGAAATATGACTCACCAGTCCTCCAAGTAGGCGGTTGTGTTCTTTGGTCTCCAGTTCAATGTCATAGGCCAGCTAGGGATAAACAATGTGGAGTAGGTTAACGCAACTATGCTGAGAAAAACACACCACATCAACACAAATTTATCATAAAAGTAACACCCTTGCTATTATTCGCCACAGGACGGAAACAATTTTATGGCACACTTCAGCAACAATCGTTTCCTATTATTAAAAATAGCAGGATTCAAGAGAAGTTAATTTTGCTGGCCAATACTCATATTGTTCCCACACATCGGAGATGTGATATCTGCCAGTAATATTATTAATTAATCAATTTTTGCCAAATAACATCTGGTAACTTTAATGCACATGCTGAAAGTGCACAGTTCAAATCAGTCAGTGCTCAAGACATGTCTACTAAGAATTTTCAGAAAGCACAAGTTCCAAGATATCTACCCCCAAAGTGCATCGATTCTTTTTTTTGTGTGTTTGTACATGTGTTTAAACAGCTTGCTCTTCAGCTTATACGATATTTGAATGAAACTGTGAAGGCCCTGGTCATGTAAGAATTATAGTGGCTTTTGAGAAGTTATTATCCATGTTCTAACACACATAACTGTCTGTACGATCACGTCGTCACTTGGCAGCACTTAAATTTTTTCTCGTGTGGCCTGCTTTCTACTCAATGTTTTTTCATAAAGCACCAGTTACCCAATGTGGGACATAAGCATGTAGAACAATGTATCCCATTGTGGTTTTAGGCATAATTATCTAGTAACACATGGTACCCTTATTATTACTAAGTGAAACCACTTAGCGTAGTGACTGCCTTCAACTCTACAATTCAGCATGCTTCCTGAAATAGCTATATCAAATATAGTTAAAATGGGTTAATATGGTGACATAACTAGCACTTAGCACCCTTATTTGGTTGCTGGCACTACTATGAATAAAGGCCAGCAAAACTAAAGCTTTTGTTGTGAATTCTGCTTTGGATAATGTTGCACATTATATAACAATGCCGTCTCCTAAACAAAAAGTGACAGTGAAATTTTTGTAACAGTGTGTGCAACAATGCAAAAACAAAATCGGGTAGATCATCTGTACTAGCCCATGTACAACAAAGTTTCACAGTATTCATTTGCAAGAAACTTTTACAGCTGTTGAAGTGGCATTACAAGAGTGCAGCAGTTTGTTCCCTTCCTGCAGTAGTTTGTAGCACTTCCAACTTGAAGCAGACTAACGTCATTAACACAAAAACAAATAATTACGACAGAACCGATCTTGCAATGAATGTCGACGTTAATGTGATTAGCACCAAGCCAATCTGGCAACACAAACTTATTTCCAAATTTATGTAACAGACTTTTTTTAATTTCATGTTATCGGCATCTTCACTTCTCCACGGCTCAATTCTTCTCACTCAATGCACACTCTAGTCCCATTTTGTTCCCTTCACTTTGTTGTCCACGCTCGGATGCTTTTGATGCAGACTTCTTCCATTCTCTCTAGCCTACTTCTTCACTCCTTGCCTCTTGCTCTGCTTGTCTATGTGGGCACCCACTCAGTGTCACATACCTATTCTGGAAGATTGGTGAAGAATGTTCAAATGCCAAGTGTAACATGCCCAGTTGCATGTACCCAATGACCCAAGTTATCTATTCAGGCACCTAGCCAGTGGAACATATCCAGTGGCCCAAGATTTCTTTTTTAATACAGAATTGGCTATACATGTACGTGTACAGTGTCCGAAGTTGATGTGAAAGAGGTTATATATGGATGGATATAGTGAAAAAAGTTTTAAGTTCCCAAAGAATGCTAATTTCATTAAAAGCAGATCTTTTAACGGCCTTACAATCGTACTCTGTTTGTGCAAAGTGTGGACATACTTCGCAAGACAGGTGTTATCACTGCTTCTGGGCCTGACAATGGTGTAACACGAAAGGGTCCCTGAAATGATTTTTGCTGTTATCTAAGTTTGTTGTACCTTAACATAGAGTGTATCTTTTATATAGAATGCTATCTCACAAGAATTTTATGTCACCTCACTATATCAAACGGACTACACACACAATACAAGAGGTTGAGCACTGCCCTACTCTCAAGCCATGGCATTCCCCCTCAACTCTTAATCGGTGCAACAATCGCACTGTCTTGCCTTTCTGGCCACAACAGTGTTGTCTACTTCTGGTTGATTTGAACCGAGTGCGTTCCTACGTCTCTTTCCGACACAGATTTTTTTCCTTACTCTGATGGCGGTAACTTGAAAATGAATTGTGCGTACAGCACTCGTCGAAACGGCGAGCACAGTGCAGCGGTGGTGGCACCATTCACGTGTCTGGCACCAGAAGACACCGCTGTACTTATGTTCATGCGAGATAATCCATATGCGTCCCATCAGCAGCCATCGCCACTATACAATATATTGTTAAGCTTTGTCACATTCGCATTCACCCTTCCCCTTGCTATGTGTAGCCTCGCAAAACTCCCACAAAGCCCAGCTTCTCGGAAGTAGTTCTCTGTTCCTCTCCTCCCCTCACCTGTGCATAAAATGTACAGACAACCGCAGTAGCAGATGATTCGTATTTCCAGGCAGCAGTGCAACGTTCATTTGAAGAAAGGTCTACATTTACTGTATCTGCGTATTCATTTTTGCAAGTACACAACTTTGCATACATATGCTATCTATAAAAAGTAAGCTTAATGGAGTGGCACGCTGCAAGTGTTCCTGATGATGTCATGTGGGAAGCCAATCAGACTACTTGCACGAGTGACATCACTCACCCATTCTATGTAGAATGGCCAGAGGTGGCTAAAAACGCAGGGAAGCGGTGCAGCTGTGATATGCAGTGATGTGAATGTTCAAAATCAAATAATTACACCGTTTGTGCAGAACACCTAGATTTCACCGTTGATAACCACAAGGGACCGGTCCTTGCGGTTATCAAGGCTCAGTGCCCTTGTACAGAATTGATGAAACAACTTTTATTGAAAACTGCAAGTGTCATGAAGAGTTTATCTCCCCTCCCTTAGATGGCGGCTAGGAGCCCTTGGGTCTTAGCAGCATCTTCGGCTTGCCTGATGACTTGTGGTTGGACCATGCTGTCCGAGCTGAGCAGCGCAGTCTCCCACTGCTCTGTGTTCGCATATGTGTTGTTTGGCCCCTGCACTATGTTGGGGCAAGCCCAGATTATGTGTATGAGGTCCTCTCACTGATTACAGTCTTTACATCTATCTGAATAGTGTTCTGGGTAACAGTGATAATAAGTGATCGGCTTTAGGAAGGTGTTCGTTTGTAATAGGCACCATACTGTCACCTGTGGTTTAGTTAATGAGGAGTATGGTAAGGGTTAATACTGCTTCACTAATCTGCAGTGTTTGGTGATTTCATTATATTTGACCATGCAGTCTCTCTCTGCACTCAGGCTCCACACTGCTCCTGCCCCTGCTCGGCTCGCTAACTCTCAAGCTAGGGTGTGTGTGATTTCGTTGCCCGGGAAGGGAGTGAGCGGGCGTCCGTATGACATGAACATCACGCTCCCCACTAAAGTTATTTGTCAAAATCGTTTCAGGGCCTATTTAACTGATGGAGTATTGCATCCTGAAGCTGTACAGTAGACTATGAGCTGGGTTCTGCATGTTCAGTGTTTATTTTTCGGCAAAATTGAGGATATTGTTTTCTCATGGTAATCGAAGCTTTTCTTTACAGTGCAACAAAATTCCTAGTTTTCTGGCCTTTGATGCTGTTAGTAATCTTTAGTTTTCCCGCCCATACCCCAAAGACAGCTCTGTTAGAAAAAAATACATTTCTATTTATATTTAACATTTAGAATGGCAGGAAGGTTTATCACCTTTACAATTCACCATAATATATATACGCATATTAACCAATTTTCGTGGCACACTTTTATTTACAGAAAGAAACACTGCGAATACCCTTTCAACATTCGCACCGGATATAGAAAAGGCCAGTAGGTTCAGAATAGGATGTGAAAGGATGGGCCGGTCTCGGCCGAGGACTCTCCGGAAAACTACAGCATCGATTTCTTCAACAGCATACACATGGTACTCTAAAAAACCCCTTGGCAGCAAGGTGTTGCCATGCTGCAGTGGTAAGATGGCAGAGAACAAGTTTGTGCGTGTCAAATGCTGTTAGCACTTCCGCCATCATGTTTGGGTTGAGAATCTGAGCGCAGTACCAGAATGACTCGCTGGTGTACTGAAACTTCTGAGTGTGTTTCGCTGCTTGGTGCGTCTTCACTTACAGCATAGTACTCTTGGAAGCTGGACTTCGTGGTGCATCTCCTCACCTGTTACGCCAAACATGCTGTCGATGTCCGCACAAAGTTATTTGCATATGCATCATTCCACTGACTTGGTGGTGCCTACAGGCGCACATAATGCGGAAAAGTATGGACTCAGGCTCTGGTTCTTCAATTATTGAGATGCATTCAGGAACCTCAACTCGACGACCAAGTTGCAAGAGGAGTTTGCTGTCATGATAAAGAGCTTCAGCACTTTTTCCTCAAGTGTAGTCGTGGCACAGTCATAGGATTTCAACTGTGGGCCCCAAAATTCAGAATTTTCCAGATAAATCCAAACTGTAAATTTTTTTAGCCGGCTAGTGTTCTTCAGTTTTTATCAGATTAATCCTAAAACGCAGGAACCCTAGCTATGACGGAGGCTGTAGCAGAGTGCTTCAAACTCATTTTGACTGCCTTGGCTTCTAACATGCTCCCAAATGCACGCGAGTGTTCCTGCTTTCCACATCGATCAGATTGCAGTCGGGAATCAAACCCCCTGGCCATCAGCCACAGATCACCATATCTAGCCATCTAGTGCAGCATGTAATGATAAATGTGTGCAGTTCACATAGCTAGAATAAATGGATAAGCTTTTAAGTTTGTGAAGAAAGCAGCTTACACGAGAAGGGGAAATGCAAGAGGTCAGACAGATTGAGTAATCTTACACTCTTGAGATGAGACACCTGATTGGACAGTTGGTCAGCCAAGCGCCGGTTTTCCGTTTCAAGCCGTTCTTCCTCCATTGTTCTGAAAATCGACAGAAACACAAGGTTGGCTGTCAGGCCACGGAGCTTTTCCCTCTGCAGTCACGACTTATCAATCTGGCTGTTTTTCAGCATCTGAGCTCTGGAACATTCTTCGGTACACGATGCATTTCTAACAGTATAATTGGAGGAAAGCACAACTTATTAGGCAGCCTTGTGCACAATTCACTGTGTATGTTGAACACTGTTACAATGCCGTTAACATAGGCTGGACCCTTTAATGCAGTTGCTTGACTTTCTCGCAAGCACTGTATCCAAGGCAATTCTCAGGCACTAAGCAATGCTGATCTATTGAGATGGAATAGCTATGGCAAAACTACACTCAATATGTTGCCCAGCAACAAACAGGGTAAACAGGCTTGCTTCACCCCATCCACAAATTTAAAATTAACTGAGAACGCAGTACTTCAGTCTTTCCTTTATTGGCAACAACATTTGTACAGACAGTTCATGGCAGCCACATGCATTTTTTTTTTTTTCTTGCAGTGATGCCTTTCAACACAATTGCAGCTGTCTTGCTCACGGGCAGCAGTCACTCCAGCATTTTTCACCGTTCCTACTTCAGGCACAATTACATCTGCTAATAAGCACCACAGAGCAACATACAACTGCTCACAGACTGTGAAACAATTATCACAGACTTAGGGCTAATATGCACTGCAACGTCAACAGCCCAACAATGCAAAACAATGAAATGTCTAGGAAATGAAGAATGCATAGTGCTTAGCACTTGGCTAAGAGGTGGTAAATTGCCTAACAAAGCAAGCAAGCTTAAAATGCATCCATAAACTTGAAGCAGGCTTTTGTGCACAGCCACCTTAATGAGCTTTTCAACCCTCTACACTGCTGGGCTAGTAAAAAAAAATGAATTCAGCAACTCTTGCCAAGAGTTTCCTACGTCAGAGGTGCAGTACCATGAATAAACTCATGAACCCTGTCATTTTTCGGCCCTATGTCAGTTATGGTACCTCTGACTTCTCAGACGACAGAGTTATGGCACGTACACGCGGCCACCTAATTTAATTTTTTTTTTTTTCACTTCCGGTCGCCATGAGGGGATGCATCGGGCAAGCTGGCGTCTTTGGGATAAAAGTCTCTCTCCTTCGACTCTAGCAAACGGGCACCACTGCGAGTTTGTTCGTGTATGAAACGATGGCACTTTAAGAGGCGTCGCCGTGAACCATGAACTGGCTCGCCAGCAGGGGCTCGGCGGCGTCATTCGCGTTCTTCTTGGATCTGACCTCCTTGTGGCCGCGGCAGTTGGGGCAGTCGTCCGCCTCGCTGTCCGACGAGCTCTCGCCGAACTCGTGCCTCTTCTCAAAGATGCAGCAGCACTTGGACTTGCGTTTGTTCATGTTCTCGTTGTCGACCGTGTCGGCGGCCCAGGCGACGTGGCGTCTGGAGGCCGGCGGCGCGCCCGCCGCCGCCTCTTCGGCGCCTTCGGCCATCGTCCCCGCGGAAGCCGTCGTGACGGTGCCAGCGGGCGCCGCCGGCTTCTTGTTCCTCTGCCTGCGCTCGACGTGGCCGCGGCAGTGCTCGCACGCTTCGTCCTCGCTCGAGCTCGAGCTCTCGCCGAACTTGCGCGGCTTGACGTACACGCAGCAACACTTCGACTTTCGGCGGTTCATGTGCTCGTTGTCGACGGTGCCCTCGGTCCAGGCGACTTGTCGCCGGTTCTTGGTAGCCGGCTTCCTCAGCTTCAGCACCACGCGGGCGCTGCTGGGAGCATCGGTCTCCGATCCTTCCGAGGTGTGCACTTTAGTTTGCGACATGGTGGCCATCTTTCTCTCGGCGGCGCGCACCCTGTTGTGGCCTCTGGTCGGAGAACGGACTCAAACGCGCAGCGCCTTCCTTTTTCGTGGAGCGGTGAAAGCACGACGCGTCGCTGAGCGCCGCCGTGACGCTGTCTGCGCAGCTGCTTCGTTCAAAGAGCTCACACGGATGATGGTAAACAGTTAGCGATGGAAGAGATGCCTTTACCAGATTTCGGAGGATAGGGTCTGCGCTGCCTCCTCTTCAGCTGTTCGAAGCGCTCCTTCTGTTCCCACGGTAGCTGAAGGCTCTAATTGCGGGTGAGGACCGCTTTCAGTTTGACCCTGCGTAAAAAAGATGCTGCGTAGGGGCTCATCGCGACGACGACGCACGTTCACAATTCGCCATTTTGTATTCGTCAGCGGATGACGGACGCGATGGGGATGCCGCTTCTTGTAGCTTCCGCGAAGACAACAATAAAAGAGAAAGAAAATTAGAGAAGGTTACAACATTGACGGTAAAATGATGGGAAAAGATGTGATTCCTGGCTTGAAGTGCCCATGGTAGTACCAGAGAGCACCTATTAGTAGTAGTACAGAATGTCAGAAATAGGATCGAGGAACCCGCGAAATGATCGACCCTTGGGTCTTGAAAAGAAGAAAAAAATAAGCAGGAACAAACCAAAGAACCAATTAACCAACCAAATTAGCGACATCTCGGTATCGCGAAAGCGAAGTAGAAGCAGACACTTGACAGTCATTTGGTGTCTTGGGCAACATCTCGCCGTGTTGCGCTTGCCGTATCTTTCTCGTGCGCGCATGTGGTCGCCATTAATCGCAAACTGTGTGTGGTCTGACCATGGCTAGTCTAGTCTAGCTCAGTCTGGCTACTGGTCTAGTTCACTGTGCGACCTAAATGTAGCTGGTTCTTTGTTCCACCCCCATTTTAGCAATTGCGTAACCAACAGGGGGTGGCGCACCAGACGCGTGCACCCCCCCCCCCCCTCGAAATTTCTGGTAGTATGTGGCATCCCCAGACCTCCACATTCCTCTGCCCCTAAAAAAAATCAGTCATGAATTAAAATGAATGAAAGTCAAGTACATATATATTTTATTCCAACGTGCTACAGATTCGTTGGGGGAAAAGAAAAGATGATAGGAAAATTATTTCTGCATTTTGGTGCTACTTCTCGTAACTCTCGAGTAATTACATTGAGGCTTAGTGCACAATCAGTATAACATTGCAGTAATTCTTCATAAAAAGATATGAATTAATGAAACCACATATACAATTTAATTGGCTGCAGGCATATAATGAGGAGCAAAGAACTACTACTTCGCCATTCCCGATGGAACACATACAGCACTTTGAACATTCTGTCGAACTCATAGATTGTGCCTTTAGTAATGTGCTCATATGTACACGTGTAGCAATACTCTGCAGTACGAAATGAACTGGAGTAACATTAGGTAAGCGGAGGGATCAGTTGATCTGCAGCTCAGTTTTTGTGGTTTCTTTCCTTGCTACTATACTGGACAGAGTTGGCAAAAATAATTTGCATCCACAAATGTGGCCACCGTGACTGATCCTGTAACGGGACCACGGCACAGGCTGTGCCAAGAGCTTCCGAACAGGGGAATGTTAAGAAGCATCTCTGATGCCTAAAGTAGTGTGGAAACAATTGGACCAGATATGTGGAGTGCAAATATAAGTAGGTACATTAAGTTCCCTTGCGACCTATGCCCTCCACTTTTTGAGGTGTAAATAAACTGATTCCCTGATTGATTGATGTCATACTTGTTGCCATGACAATATATATTTCAAATGGTTTCATCAATGATAAATGTGTGCGTGCATGTGAACGCATGACAGTCGGTATGTGTTTCACTGAAGACAATTATTAAAAGCAGTGTGCTAAAAATAGAAGTTACGTTTTTTTCGATAGCACATTATTCACAGCCATGAGAACTGGGAACATCCAGCAAAGTGTTTTGTTGACCAAATTTCACCAAATGACTTTTTTGTACATGTAGTAATCATGGAATAGAAACCACTAAGTATTCAAGGTGTCCATTAAAAGCAGTTACAATTATCAGATAATGTGTTAATTAGTAAGTGCACGCCTGATAAATGAAGAGCTTATTGACGATCATGTCACAATCCATAATAATCCACTGCAGAAGATAATGTGTATTCGAGATACAGTAAAAGAAACATGTATTTGTCCCTACTGCACTATTTCTTATATATTTGGCTTAGTCAGTGCGGGCATGTTGTTGCCACTTACGAAGTGCCACTCAGGATCATTCAGGGCATTGAAAAAGGCTGCTTCTCCGAAAGGAACACACAAACGACACAGAATAAATAATCATCAGGTAGGCTGAACCGTGGAGCCATTGTAAATGAACTGTACACAAATTCGAGCACACTCACACATACAAGTTAATTTTACCCCCACTGCATTCTTCATGATCCTGCATATAAAGTCCTTCCATAAACACAAGGGTGTTGCAAGGCTATGAGAGTTGCGACATACTTTATGTGTGGGTAGTATAGACCTGTGGGCATTTCTGTGTCTGCTGGAAATTTTGTGCCTTTTTGGCTTAATAATTTCCTGAAAAATGACAGCATGCAATTTCGTAAAGGTGTGTAAAAACAATTCAAACAATATAGAGGTCCAACCAACTCACCTGAACCTGAACTATTTTGTCAAGTGAAGAGTGAATTGAATGAGACTAGTGCACGTCAGAAATAGGAAAAATCTGAAAGTACCAATGACATGTGCCTCTTTGCAAGGGTAGTTAAAATGCAACACAACTTACATGTAAAAATGAAAAGAGTTTGGATATACATGAAAGAATATAAGTAGAATTTTATGTGTCCATAAATGCATGCCTATAGATTCTTCATTGCAGGAAACTCATTCCCGATTATTTTGTATGCGTTTGTTTAGATGCAACTGCATATTTTCAAAATGACTGTTATGTGACAAAATGTTCTAGATACATTGATGTAGCAAAAATGTGACAATAAGACATAATTTACTGATAAGCACATATCATGGAAGATAGTAGGATTTTGTCGAAAGGTGGTTTAGGTCAGGTTAGACTATTGTCAAGCATATCTGGGAAATTTAGCATAGAATCTGGCCCATATTTACACCATTAGTGATTGATGGCTTAAAAAATTATAGAGCCTTTCTAACATAACTACATTCTATAAACAACACTGAATAACCTTTGAAATGTACAGCCTGCATGGCCTGAAGAATGAAGAATTATGACTGTCTTATAGGGCTATGTAATCCTAAGCTAATCCTTTCAGTCATCTGACTTTCCTTGTGCTTAAACTACTACCATGAATTCGTTGTTTAGCTCTTCCATACAGAACCACACCCCGCAGTGGCTATGGAGTTTTGCTGCTGAGTGGTTTCAAGTACCATTTCCAGGCACTGCAGCACATTTCAATGGGAATGAATGACAATATTGAGTGCATGTTTAGAAATCCTACACGATCTTTGAAATTAATCCAGAGCTCATCACTAGAGCCTCTCTTATAGCACCTCTGTTGCTTGGCAAACTCAGACTCAGTCAATAAACCAATCACACACAGAAACTTACCTTGTTGAGAAAAGTGACTGTTATTGAAAGAAATAAAATGGTAAGAAGCCTATAAACATATTTATTTATTCATTTCGATTGGCAACTTTTCCTTGTGGCATAAAACATGTAAAGCATGTATATGTACATTTATAGTTTGTTGTGTTTGATGAAGTCTAATTAAGATATGGGAGTACCTTAGGCTCACATATGTAGACCCACTTTAGACAGGTAGTGGTGCCTTGGTAAGCGCAGTCTGGGACAACTCCGTAAGAGTTGCGGGGACAACTTCGTAAGAGTTGCGGTAGATCTGCGAGAGCAGCTGGATGAAGGCAGAAGGGATAAGTCATGCTGAAGACTGGCAAATGGTCCACAGCCCATAGACAGGTTGCAGTTGGCATCAATGTAGCACCTAAGCGGGTTCTTCCTAATGCAACCTTCTTATGGCAGGAGAGACCAGGTGGGAGGTCTGATCCACACAGAGTTACCACCAGAGTGTGGAACGGTGAAGGGTTCGTTTCCTTCTTAGATAACCGAGCAAGTGCTTGGCGTTTTGGGAAAAGTGATAATGGATATATCACTGTATGTTTGTGATTGGCTGCACCTGCCTGGACGTGAACTGGTGAAGACAAATCGGGTATCCAGAAAAATTCATATCGTGCATGGGAACAATGACACTTTGGTATGAACTTTGTCTGCGAAAGTTGATCCGTTCAATACTTTGCGGAGGTCTTTTTCCGCTTGGACCAAATCTGTGTATATAACTAGTTTCTACATTTCTCGTGGAAGTTTGGATCACAAGGGATCAATGCAGCATAGATGACCTCCAGCTCAACGAATAGCGAGTGAGTAGCAAGGGGAGTGTGGTAGAGGTGTGTTTGAGAAGAGATTAAGGGAGGACTGCTTAAAGCAGTTGACACCAACTGGCCACTGACGCTAGCATCAACAAAAGCCTGAACTTGGTCAATGTCTTCACTCGCAGATGCCAGCTGTAGGGTCAGCTGCAGATTTGGAACACGGATGCGGCCAAATGGCTTGCAGTATATTAGCTACTTGCACTGCAGTAGTCATAGGTTGCTAGGGCCTGTGTGAAAAATGATGTACATGTAGTTTCATGTAATGGAGGAGGGCTTGAACTGATGGGCTAACTGAAACCTTGAGACATTGTGACTAGTACCACGTCTGTCTAAATTTCTGTATCAGGCAAGAAATGGCGTGAAAGTAGTTTTTAATGTTACCAACACAAATTTGAATGCCTTAAAGTTAGATTAAAATAGTTGTCTTCACAAAAAAATAATTTGGGGTGTAGAAGGTTGACTGAAGCCATGGCTTTGTTTGGCAAAACAAGCTTGTCTGATAAGGAACTTGCCACAATTACTCACATTTGTCTTTAGCACTGATAAGCAACCTTACTGCCTCGCAGCACCAAAACGAATTCCATAAGCATTATGTAAAAACTTGCTAAAGGTAGCAACATACATCTCTCAGGTCTAATTACTACAACATAGATGCGCTTGATGGGCAATGTTCTGCACAGGAAATGGAGACATGACTCCTGATAAAGAAAAAACAGTACCTTTACTTCCACCAAGTTGCAACAAAACAAATCACAGGATCACTAAAGCAGCTGCATAAATGAGACGTGTTCATGAGTGTAGATTAAAATGTTGTGCATGCACAGCAAAATGTTGCGTTATAACAGAACACACCAGCTAGTTCGTACCAAGTGGTTTGTGAACGCAACAAGAACAACAGAAATAGATCCCAAAGAAACTGTGTGGCCGTCGATTATCATTTACAACAAGGTGACCGCTATGACAAAATGACACTGCCGTACTTTTCATGCACAGAAGTGACTCCCAGAAAATAGAAAGTGCACCTTTGAATGTCAGAAGCAAATGCATGTTTATCACAGCACAAAAAACATAATAAGCTATACACGTTCACACTTAATAGGTGTAACAAGTCCCAGGTGGGATGAATACATGTAACACAATACTGAAATACGCCATTTTCACAGGTTCATATACATGGCCATTGACATAACCAAAAACAAATGCTTT
Source organism: Dermacentor andersoni (assembly GCF_023375885.2). NCBI lineage: Eukaryota > Metazoa > Arthropoda > Arachnida > Ixodida > Ixodidae > Dermacentor > Dermacentor andersoni. The sequence continues at coordinate 94,318,829 of NC_092824.1, read as the reverse complement.
CTTTTTTTTTTATGGTAATGAGGCCTTGGAGTGTCCATCGCTTGAAATGATGTTCTACGACTAGCTGTATGCAGTCGGTAAAAGTAAAATGAACAATCTCCAGCACTACACATGTGTGTATCTTGTATTGCTGCAGGCAGATCTCACCTAGTAAAACCATCAAATTTAAGAGGAACAGACGAAACAGTTGCATTTTTGAAAATCGCACACGGTAAGTCACATTGTTAAAAAGCTATTGCACATATATACAACACATCTAAGGCTCTGACATCTCGTAGTTAATACCTAACCTAAGCTCACACGTCTGTCTTGTCCAGAGATAACTACAAAACACAACAATAAAAGCAAAGTCACCTACCAATTCTTGCCCCTAACAGAGACAAACTGTACAGCATGTTGAAATCAACATTCTGAAAAAATATAATGCTTCGAGATTTGCTATGCAGTGAGAGGGGAAAATGGTTGTATTTGTTCATTGTGGCTTTCGCTCACACGTGGAGCTGTGTTTTGAAATGCAGTACAAATGTATCGGGATATATGATTAATCTGTTTCCACTATGCTTATATCTATATGACTTTGCTAGTTGTCAAGTGAGCAAGCTTACTAACAAAACGTCTCTCAACAGAGATCAGACTCTTAATTTTCTTGGATTCAGCGGACAACTTGGACAACATGCAAAAAAAGAATAAGACTGTACACCGGTGGACTACCAACTACAGTCGGCTGTAACTTTTACGAACTTTTCTTTTTTTGTAATTCCTACGAACAGCTGTTCTGAGAAAACATTGAATTTCCTAGCAGTTTGTGACTGTAGTCAGTAAAACTGAACAGCGATATACTGTCTGCATATGTCAACACAAGTCAGAAATCTAATAAGAGATTGCGTGCCCATACTGCAGAAATATTCAGCCTTTCCTGGGATCTAGCAGTCTGTGAAGTTTTTATGCTGACTCTACACCTTTAATGATGAGGTCTTGAACCGTAGATGTGGGACTGCGAAAAAAAAACAAAACAATTCTAATGCATGTATTAATGTTCTAGTCCGATAAAACTGTGATGGTAATCTTTTTTTCTTGTTATGGCAAAAAGTGTGTGAATGCCTGATCAATCAACTTGTCAAAGAATGACAGGGGTTACCTTCAGGTCTGGTTGGAGTGATGGTGTTTAGAGACATATGGATCAATGTTTATCTTTATTCTGCCACTATTTTTCACATACACCTCACGGTCATCATTAAAAGTTTCGCTAGTAGCTCAACGTAATTAGTCCATTTTTTTTCATACATTTATTGAAGTTGTCTGCTGAATCTTCAAAAAAAGAAAAGCCATCCCACCCCCTCTTTTATTGTTTGTGGAGGCTTTTAACACTGCTTTTATATAAATGCTTTTGCTAAATAGACCATCTAGAAATCGTTTCCTCTCCCTTTTTGTAGGTAGCCTACAGCAGCAAAGGGCTGTTACAACGATGCCATATTCTTGTACTGAAGCCTTGTGGTCAGGATACATTAGCTATGTAACAATGATAACATTCTATGATGCAAATGCGCTGTACAGACAGACCTTAATACGCAGAACTACCAGTATGGGTCTTGGGCAAACGACAAGATCCCTACAGGTCTGTGGAGTGGTGCTGACACCATGATGACACTTGCTAGCTTTTTCCGTACAATATTTGCCTGCCTTCAACCCAAGTGATGGTTAAGACTACTTAAACAAGCACACTAGAAATTTTCAGCCCTCAACAACCTCTTCACAAACAACCTTTTTACAATCAGCTCACTCAATAGCTGAGTCATACGCTAGTGCTACCTACACACTATGCTCTGTGCTATGGCAGTAGGAAATGTACGGCTGCATTGTAAAGCGAAATTAACGAGCTCCGCTGGCACTCATAACACGGATGTAAACTCTTATAAGTTGCAACCAGCATAGGCCACTATACTGTCAAAACATTGTAATGTGGTCACTAAACGACGACTGCACAAACTTTCTGCACTAGTACTTGAGAAGTAAAACTGGCTCCCACATAAAGTGCACCAGTGTATAAATACAAGCACATACCTACATATAAGGGTACGCACCTTTCCTCTTATAACGCAGATTGAAACAACATGTGGTGATCGCCAAAACTGTAAGCTAGACTTAGCACAGCATATGCTTAACAGCGAATTAAATATGAAAATGAAGGAATTAAATGTAACTGAAGATTTAGGTGCAAGCATAAACTTCATAAACTTCCTGCACACACTTCTATTAAAGGATAAATTGCTTCCGGTCGTCAATATGGAGCACAATGTATCCATAATATGCTGTATCAGTTGCATATATCTTGCAAACGTCATTATTCTCCAGTGACCTTGTCAGCACGTGGTATTGAACTACTCTGCCAATCAATTACAGTTGGAACATGAAATTAACTGAACTGAGTTAAAACAAATTGAATATTCACCAAGTGATTAAAAATGATTACACTTATATTTTTATTGCAGGAAATTCCCTTTTACATTAAAAATGATTCCACTTATACCTTTACTGCAGGGAATTCCCTTGTGCATTTAGAGTACAGTCCCGTCTTTGCCATCAGGAGTAGCTACTGCTTTTAATGCAATTTGTTGTTCCCATCAAGTGCTGGTGGTACCATTATATTGTGGTAACAGAACAGTTTTGTACCAGGAAAAAAGGAAATCCTACCTAATGATTGTTGTAAGCTTGATGCTCTCAACCACCAATCACAAGGAAAAGGATTGCAATTCATGAACTCAGCGTGTTATGAAGCACAACACAGCTGGCAGTAGTAGTAGTAGTAGTGTGGGCGGAGTTCCTAGAGCAATTTTTAACTGGCACACGCCTCTAATGTACCAGTAAGGTTAGTAGACACCCAGTACTACAGTACTTGCATGAAAGAAGTTCACAGGAGCATAATCATGATAGATGATACAAGATGCCAATAAACATCTCTGGTACACTTAATCCAACATTTTTGGTGTTCAGAATATTTTGGTGCTCAGACATTGCTGTTGCAAAACAACATTAAAAAGTAAAATACACATATTATAGAAAAATGAGGTTTCACAACCATGCTGAAAAAAACAAAAAAACAACAAAGGAATGCCTAGTTACTAATGCAAAATCAGCACTCCTCAAAGCTACTACTATTCAGGAACCTTGCAAAATGGAATCAAAAGTTGCAACAAATCGGCAACATGAAAAAAACAATGTCCAGAAAGCACTACACTGTAAGTCACTATAACAATAAAGGAGCAGCTAGATGGGCCTCTCATCTATGCCACATTTACTCATGATGTTGCAGTTATCAGGCATCACTTTTCAACATAACACCTGAGAAATCATCTGATCTGATTACTGATCCTAAGATCAATCCTTTGAAAAGTGTGTTATGTATTTTACTAATGTACTTGCTTCCAAGTCAACATACAAACGCAAAATTTCCACATAATCTGATGATGATTGGTCATCGGTGAGAAAATGGACATATCATTCAGGAGTAAAACAATGCAACTTCGTGTGGTTATGACACTAAAAAACACACTGTATGCCTACAGGTTGGTGTGTTACAATACTAAAATGCCATTTGTTATGTACATTTTAACCAAATCAGAAGCAGTACAGATAATTCACCTTGACTAACAGAGGAAAACTCTCTATGCAAGACTGTTTTGAATTAAGAATTTTTGCAAGCTCGTATTTCCCAGCATAGCTGACCAGCAAAATCTTCATCCTTAAAAGAGTCAGTCACTGGGTTTCTGAAGTCAAGGTGGTCATAATTGTATGCCTGCCAGCTCCCCACTTAGCATCCAAAAATGTATTCTAGGCACCACCCGCTACTGCCACTTCATACTGAAAGTGGCATGATAATAAAGTACAGAGAAGTGAAGAAAACAAATGTTCTTTCAGTGCTAGCAATGCTGGTTATGGCGATTCTTTTAGCAGAGGCAATGCTGGCCTGAAGGTTATGTGCGTTCATCTTCACTGCCACAGATGAAATCAAGACATCGCGCTGCATTAAAAATTGTAATCCCAAGCCTGCGAAAAATGCAAGCAAAGGCAGGCTCACTACTTGTACAGCAGATCCTATCGCATAGCTCAGTGTGACAAACCTGCAATTAAGGAACCTCGCTCTGCAGTCCATGCACACAATACAACACCAGGAAGCCTCCACTCAAAGTCAAGTCATGCCCTCAAGTCAAAGTCTGAGTCATGCCCTTACAATCGCAGACCTTATCACCACGATTTCGCACAATCCACACATGACCACACAGGTTCTAACTTGCATTCTTGACAGGCACAGATTCGTACTTGCAATCTTGAGAGGTTTTCATCTGCAATCAGGTTTGATCTGCAATCATGGGTGACTTTTGGTTTAGCAAGTCACTGAGCACAATCGCAACAGTCACGGGTATATCTGAGTTTCCAATGAATTTGAGTACATCGAAATAATTTTAAGAATCCTCTGGCAGCCAGAAATGTCGAAGCAAATCCAGTGGGCACCCAAAGGAAGTGAGTATGACAACTTATGATCTCAAGATTGCACAGCATAATGATGCATTATAAAGCATCACACTGCAGAACCAAGTATGCTTGTCAGACTTATAACTTGTGACAGGCTGTGGGAACCAGTACAGGGCTAGCAGAAATGATATCACCCATCTGCTCTTTGCGACGAACATAAAAATAATACCGGTCATTTATTACTATTTTTTTGGTAGAATAATTCAACAAATTTCATGAGAATTGACTTGACTGCAGCCATGTATTTGACTGGTTTGCCCAGTGTCCGATGGCTTGGAAGAATGGCAGATGGCATTTGGGAATGGCTTCACTTGGCAACATAGGTATGGTCATATGGAAGATGCCTTCAACTTGCCACAATCATAAGTACTTAGAGTAGCTTCCATCTCACCTTTCATAAACTTAAGGCATGGGTGACAGCTGTGCTGGACAGTGACAAACAGGGTACACTCTGGCATGTGTGTGCAAAGAGAAATTATAAACTGGGCTTGTGTGTAGTGAATAACAGTACCTACACTGTGCATATGTAAATGAAGAACAAAAGTTTAAGAGTTTTTCTCATCACCTATTTACAGTAAAGCCCCATTAACTCACAGCTGTAATAACCTGACAAAAAAAAAAAGAAATATCCAGGTAATCAGAGTTTGGAGATAAGCGATATCACAAAAATAGAAGCTTGCTGGCCATGCGCATATCATATAAAGCCTTCCCAAATGCCATTAGTAATATTCTTGGTCACTCATGCCTGCCAAGTCTCCCGATTTGTCCGGGAGACTTCCGAATTGTGATCAATCCTACCGACTGTATGGGCACGACCATAAATATTCTGAAAAACTGCCTCAACCACATTGTCAAAAAAAAGAAGAAAAGAAATAAAAATGGCAACAACAACAATGCGCTTAATGCAGCACAGTCGCATTGTAATTGCCATTATCCGTTAGACAGCTAGCCGAAGTCCAATTTAAATCCAAGCAATTTGTGCGTAGGCAGTGTAAGCCTAAATCAGTTCACTTCAAATCAAGACATGCATTAAGAGGTGCGCATAAGGCAAAGGTCTAATATGCATATCATAAGGGGCGTTTCCCTTTATTCTGCTCTGCTGCGATATACCGCACTGTTAGGTGGTGAAGCATATGAGGAGTGAAAAGGGGCCACTGCCACGGGACACAGTATGCGTCAACATAATGTACTTATCTTTCTTTAATTATACACGTGTATGTGCCATCTACAGTCACAGTACGAGCAGCGAGACTTCTAATAACTATACTGGTAGCCATTCAGAGCTGCTTCCGTCATTGCTGTAGCCCAGAAAAAAAAAAAAAGAGTGAACATTTTTTTTTTTTTTTCTGGTGGAGCGTCAATGATGAAGGGGTTCTGGCATACCAATTGTCCTGGCTTCTGGCTAGATGAGTTCTGTTCTCAATGTTCCCTTAATCTACCATTCCCTGAGCTGCCAGCAATAGTTGCACCACTGCAGTTTCGCTCCAAAACTACAAGGCAGAGAGAAAATCGGTAAGATTATTTGTGCTTGCCCTGTATACGTACACAACAACAACCGCAAGTGGCAACAACAATGAACACCTTCATCCAGATCATGAAGGCTGACACCACACAAAAAATCCCTGCCAGTTCTTCCAGTCAAGAAGTCAGTGCCACTAACATGTTCGCCAGCCTGGGGACCTGTTGGTAGTGGGCACGATCACAAGGATGTTGAACCGGAGCTTCGTGCGGGAAAAGTTTCAACGACGACAGCATAACCGAAAAGAAATGTATCACCCGCCTGTCTCACGAGGTTGGATGGAACACACCTATGCTTTTGCACTTGAATCACACCTGGCTTTATCTCAGTTCTTGAGGAGGAGGGATGGAGAAAGCACCACTGGTCGCGCACTCGATGATGGAGGATATCACAGCTAGAAAAACACGTCGCGGTGCAGCCCTGCAGCTTCACACGATGTCAGTCTCCCGGATCCATTCTGGAAGCTCAATGAGTTCTTGGCCTCGTGACAGCGGACCTGCATGCAAAGACGCGTGAACTATGATAATCACATTGCTACATTCTTGCAAATCAGTTGAACCTTCATGTAACGAATTTGCATTTGGAGCAAATTTTTTTTTGTTATTATCCTGTATTCATTATAAAAGGATGAGCTTAAATTGGTGCCAACAAGTATGCAATAGGGGCCACGCAACAGAATTATCAATGCAAACAATGCTAAAATACAAAAAAGCCAAGACTAGCCACCACTGTGCCACAAACCAAGCCAGTCAAATCCAAGCTTTTTGCCCGACATGAGCTTTTTTGGCTGCTAATGGATGGCATCAGTAACCAAAACATATATTTTGCATCTGTTCACTTTGATGTACAAACTTACTTTTTGAGGGGTTTCAGTTTTTTACTGTTGGCTTGAATATATTTCGAGCTATGTTCAAACAAAAACTTGCGACAGTACCACTGATACTATGCCAGATGCTGCATTTTCAGTTTCATTATATCAGTGCAATACTCACTGAAATGAAGTACGACCAGCCAACCTTTGTCGTATCTGATAATTCATTAGATCTGTTTTTGCTACAGTGAAGTTTGAATGCAGTAATCAAGAATGCTGGCCATTGTCACGTGACAGGTGCAAACAGGGATCGTATTCCTGACTGGTCACTTCTGGTGATATTTTTGTCTGACATTATCACCACTGCAATCAGTATTACACAGTGCCTTACAGGAGTGATCGGCAACCTTTCTGCAAACTCAATCGATCAAAACATACTTAAATGTGATATTCCTGAAAGCTTTTGATCAGGAATACGACCCCGGTGACAGTACAACAACAACTTGCCAGAGGCACAAGTGTGAGCCCATGTCACAGTTGTCTGGGTGAGTGACATGTCTTACAGCCAGGCCCTGTTTATACGGCATCATTGAGCCTTCCATGTTAACCCGAATTCACCACAATAAGCCTGGAAGTTAATACTGTATGTGCATTGTGTGCAATATGGTAAGGCAGGCCTGTCCTTTGAAAGAGGCTACAGCATTTGTGAGAACAATAATCTAGTGCTGTGAGTGTGTGTATCTCACACAAATGGAAGCATATCCTTGCAACCAAGAAAACAAGAATGAGAAGGAAAACAAATTACACAGGCCATTATCTTATTCACTCATGTCACACAGCACCGTTCAACACTGCTTTAAAGAGGTGTTCAACAACTATGCATGTACTTGGCTTTTGATTTGGCAGGTTCCTGTCAGCACTGTAGCCATACCAATAATTAAGTTGTGAACAGCCAAGAAAAAGAATTATTCTCGGTGGCGCTACTGCTTGATACAATAGTAAGCACAAACTACTTCTATTAACGGTACATATTCGTGAGCTCCTGCTTCAGAAACGCTTTATAATTTACCCTTACTCTTCAAATTCAAAGCCATAAGAACAAATAACTATGATGATTTTTCAATAACATCTTGGATACATCAATTTCCTCACTCCTTTCGAAATTCCTGAAAATTTCTCGCAATGACGCAATGCCTTCATTTTCCCTTTTTCATTCTAGCTTTCAGAAATCACTGCCAATGCACACGCAAAATGCACGGGCACCATCTGGCGAGAACTTGGCCATACAATGTAATGAAATCTAATGAAAACTGTAATTAAAACAGCTATACTTTGACGAAAGCTATACTTGCCAGCGGAAGCCGGTCGTATGCTGACGACGGGCGTGAGCTTGTCAACTGCAGGGCTGGTGGGAGGGTGTGTGGCCTTTGGCGAAGATGGCAATGGAGATGGTAGGTCGCTTTCCGCGTCCCCCTGCTCACCTTTGACATCACCTTGCTGCTTGGCAAAGTTAATGAACACCTGTTGGGAACAGCACCAAACGCACGCATTTTAAACAATGTAATGTCAAATCAGTATCAGCCGCTGACTTGGCGGCTACGATCAACTTTTTTTGACAAGAGTGTTGTTGCTGGGCAAACTGACGACAGCTTGATGGGTGCATACTAGTGCTAATGTAAAACGAGACACAGAACCTAGGTCATGTTTCTGTTAAATATGCATTCATTTGATTATAATGTTTTCTCTTTGATTAATCAAGTTGAACCATCATTTTTTAGTGCACAGTCCTTTCTTTTATCAGTCCATCCATGCATACCATTATACAACTTCTTTAGCCTCAATGATGGCATTCAGAATATGTTCAAATCAGTTGAACTTGGGTCTCACTCTATTGCATCATCTCTCAGTTGTCGTCAGCAGGTCACACATAAGTTTAATTTTTTGCAAAATCTACCTGACCTAACTGATCTAAATTGACCTAGCAAGATTGAGACAGTATCTCACACCTGCTTATGATTCTTGTGATAGGTAAAGGACCAGACTGAAAGGTGACATCCTGCCACCCCTTCCACTGTGCAAATCAAGATAATTGGAATAACAAAAAGAATAGAGATGCTAGTTTTAGCTTGTTGGCTAGAATCTTGGCACTATAAGTTCTGGGAGCGTTTTGAATCTGCAAATGGAAGCAGGAATCATGCAGAGACACGTTTCTATAGCAAACAAAACGACTCACTCTTTTACATGCAACTGCGCAACTCTGTTGGAAGCCAGACTCACCTGATCAAGCGTTGTCTGTGTGACAGAGTAGTCGTCAAGCGATGAACTCTCGCGGGCTGCTTCAAGCCGTTGGAACAGGACCGCGAGCGGCACGCTCTGCGATATCTGGTACTCCATCTGATTCAGGTGCTGCTCCCGCAGTTGCGCGTCGGCGGCACCGAACGAGCTTTCCATCAGGGAGGCAACTTGGGAAAGCTCCGACGAGGTCCCGCCTACTTTCAAAGTCACCGTGTAGCCGGAGCCATACCTGTGTGGAAGGTGTGCAGCAGTTCTTTCAGGATGCTTAGACTACAACACAACCTTGATTAAAATCCTTCACTACGTTCTTCAGTAACCATTCATTATGGCACCTCTGATAGCCCCAGTGTTTCTCCGAGACATTAAAACCCAATAGTCATCAGCACCATCACAACACTATCACTATAACTATCACAACACCACACGTAAACTACCAGTAAAACACAGAAACTACAAGAGATGCCATAATGATGGGTCCCAGATTACTTTCAACCACCTGGAGATCCTTACTGTGCACCTGAATCTAAATATTGGCACGTGTACTTGCTCATCTTTATTGGGTGACCGCGTTTCACCACCTAACATATGCTATCGCTCAATGCAGGACGCGCCTGTATGTATCAGGAGTTTCTCAAATGTTGTCAATGGTTCTATCTGCTGTCTGGTGTCACCGAAATTTGCATAATTTGATTACATGTACGCGCGACGCGAATTGTGTAGTACTTTCTGAAAGACATGTGGGCACCAGCAATTTCTCTGGAACCTTCGATGACTCATGTATAAAAGCCTACACGCTTGACCTGCAGATCAGATTTCGATGATTGCTGACCATGTTCGTTGCTATCGCTGTGCTTTGAATGTAACTTGCTTTTGTGGGCACAAGTTCGCCCGATAAAAGTTAGTTTCATCATTCACAGATTTGCCGCTGTATTATTCACCATCACTACTACGCGACAATATGCAAGTGCTTTTTGCATTGTGCTCCCATCAAACTGTGGCTGCCATGGCTAAGAGTCAAACCCACTACTTCACACTGAGTAGCAAAGTGAAAAACCGAAAGCCCAAGGAACAGCCCAAGAACTAGCTACTGGCCAATTTGTGACATAATATATTTATATGCATTAAAATGCCAAAACAATTAAAGAAGTGAATGAGACAATGCTGGATGGTGAACAGTGCTCAATTTATCAATTACGTTTGAGTATGCTGCTCTGATTACTTATATGGTTACTGCCCAGAGCAGTTGTTCAGTGCCTGCAATATTCTGCTGGTAGTTCAGCTCCCTGTCGCAGCTGCTGCATACAAGAATGCTGTCATGCTTAGATTTCGGCATGAAAATCCCAGCTGATATTTAATCATTTAATCCAGGGACCCCACTTATAGGGATGGTCGATTAACATTTTATTCGATTAACGAATAATCATTCATCATTTTTAGCCTTTAATCGATTAATCACTTTCAATGCAGGGTTGTTCGTAGATTAATTTATTCATCAAAATTATTGCCAGTCGCTTTTAAAAAGTTTGAAACGCAGTTATCTAGAGCGACAGAAAGCTGAGCTAGTTGGTAAGGATTCATTATGCAAAAAAGAAGTGAGGCGTGTAGACAGGACACAAGAGTAGAGAAGTAGAGAAGGCGTTCGCGTTGTCCACTTCTCTACTCTTGTGTTCTGTCTGCACGCCTCACTTCTTTTTTGCAGAGTTATCTACTTTTGTAGGATCCTATTTGAATGCTTGAGAGGTGGAAGCAAGCTTGGAACCCAAGTGTCTAAACGTTTGATAAAGTATAATCTTTAACTGTCAAAATTAACTGTTAACTGTTTAACGTTTAACTGTTGTTAAGGGCTAAATATAGTTGGCACTAGTGGCTTTTCAAAAGATAAGCAGTATATGTTATAAAATGGCACTAAGTGCAGAATTAAATAAGGTGAATGGCACTAGTGAATCCCTGGACAGTGCAGTTAAACAATAAGTAAGAGAAATGGCAAAAGTGAAAAGTGAAGTGAAACTGAAATATGCAAGAAATTGCAATACGCTCAGGGGAAAAGGAAATTACTGGTTTATCATTGAAACCACATGCTCTTTTCTACAGAGTGAAGGAGTGTCAACTGGGATCTTTGTCCCATCTTCTTTGAATGGCCACACAACCATCATGCTAGAATAGATGCTCGGATGCTATATATTAGCTGGAACTGACATGAACTCCATCGCTATGTCAGCATACATGCTTGAAGCCACACGCATGCTGTACCACATCTTTAGTGGGCTCAGAGTGGCCTGACGATCAATGACTGAGTTGCTATAGGATGCCTTGACTTTGCGAGGGCATTTCACGCCTCCAGTTATGGGTGGCGTGGTGGCGCGTGGGGGAAGAGAGGGAAGCGCTTGGCACGGCTTTACTCGGGACTCGGAAAAACAGTCTGCAGTCTCTCTACCACAGCCGTGCAACAGTCACTACTCGTGCGCCACCATCGCAATACGATTTCAAAACTTTCACACCACTCCCGTCAAACTCTCAAGATCGCTTAAGTCAATTAAATGAAACGTGGCCAACAATTAATCGTTTTGCGGGATACATTTATTCGACTAACTGATTCACTGATATTACCAACCCTACTCATTTAGTGTCTTGCCCCATATTACTGTAGGACATTAACCAAATCAATCAATCAATCAATCAATCAATCAATCAATCAATCAATCAATCAATGGGCTCACTTGTTTTTTAGGTGCTGTATGCTCCCTAAGCAGCGAAACTGCCCATTCACCATAATTGCCAGTCGACTGCACAATGCTTCACACTCTTCCATGCTGCAAGAAAAAAATGCGTGATAAGATCAATAGTGTACCACAGTAACATCAATGCCGGCAAAAGAGTTTCCATGGCATTTCAACTAGGCAATATTATGGCATGTGAACTGTCTGTAAGGTTTGTACTACAATCAACGAAAAGAATAAAATCTAGATGATGTACTATATACTTAGTTTGTTCTTGTTTGCTTCAAACAAACCTGCGTGACTCGATTACTTACACTTGCATGACAAATCATGATGTGAAACAACTCAGAGGAAACAAAATACTATTAATTAATGTTTTAATTATTCGCTTTAGGGCCCATTGTGCGACTGCAGGATTAAGGTCAGTGTTCAAAGTATGTTCATTTAGCAGGAATCCTGAGACCAGCACTAGTTTCAAGCTATCCATCCTTGAACTAAACCACAAAAATACATTGCTGTTTCCCTCAGTCCTGCCTTGCAGTGTGCAAGGTGAGCATTTTAAGATTTAAGTGGAACAAGAATAAGTTTCACTGCATACATAGATCTAGCGCCATTTTACGGAACTGCAGTGGCAATATAAACACAATGCAAAGCAATGACGGGAAAACCAAGAGTTTTTACTGCAGTGAGCCACCCACCTGAGACAACATGCAAAAATATAAAAATAATTTTGTGTTGTTCTGAAGCCTTTTAGAAATTCCAGATGAAAACTCCTCTCAAAGAGCTCGCTACAATAGAAGCTCAGTAACATACTCCTGGTTAATAAGATCTCTTGGCTTATGCATTCATGGCAGAGCACATTTGTTTGTATTCACGCATAAACAACACATAAAATTGTAAAGATCACTCCAATCTTGTGCCGACAGCTTGTCCCGAAATTTCGGAAGAACCTTCATTTTTTTACAAGAAACCCTAAGCAATAGAAGTTCAGTAACATGATCCCAGCTCATATTATTTCCAGGCTTATACATTCACTGCAAAGGACATTAGTTCAGATAATGCATTGCAGATAATGCATTTTTCTCGGGAACTAAGTTTATCCGCTTTTTTTTTTCCCCCGAAATGTATGACTATGGCTCTGTTGCATTTTGTCAGTACGTGGGGTGTCTCAAATGTGACTTACCTGTGGGACGTAAGAATCACTGATCGGCCATCTCGTACAACGTCCAGGATGCAGTCCCACAGGAAACGGCGAGCCTTAGGATCCATGCCCGTCGTGGGCTCATCCTAAACGAGAAAGTACAGGAAGGGAAGAGACGTGTCCCATGTTGGAATGCCAGATACCACAGCTGTTTTTTCCCACTGTGCCAATGCATGCAAGCTTAAAAGATGAAAATGTTTCATAGAGATATATGAACAACAACTTAATCACATCTGCAAGTAGAATTTTTTGCTAGGCCTGAGCCAGACACTGAGGAACCAAACAAATGCTTTGAGGATCATAGCTACAGCAGCTCATGTGAAAGCACATGACATGTCTTGATCATCAGAACATGGCTCCACCTGGAGCCAGTGTTTTGGGGCCTTAGCTGGTAGGAAACGTTAAGGTGAGGGCTAGGTAAACAAACAGGAACTGTTGAAAAGGAGAGGTAAGTTATGTTAGTGAGAGCAGGGAGGCGGAATGGGACACACTTGCTTCTTTTGTGGTGATGGTAGTTAACTCTTGAATGCAATGAAAAAGAGCTATTTAAATTTACCAAGGAAAGCAGTTGGTGCACTGACGAACACAAGCTCTCCTGTCGAAACATTTGATCAGGCCTGAAGTCTCCCTTGTTCGGCCACTGTCACTCAACTTCCTGCAACCGCTTTCATCTTGTTTGGACGTGACATGTATGGCATGTTTCATGGAGTTACACCAAATAATAATACAAAAAGAAACTTCCAAGCAAATGGTACTTGACGTAAGGTGGAAAACCTATCCTGCACCTCTGGGGTAAGCCCTTCAGAAATCTCCCGACCTATGAGCGAGATTCAAACAATCAGAGGATTCGACACGCATTGACAGGTTAGTAAGTTCACGCTTATACAGTTGTGCCCTGCCGTGGTGGCTGATGTTACAGGTTCGATTCCAAGTCATGATGGCCACATTTCAATGGCGGCAAAATGCCAAAACACTTATATGCTTTGATTTAGGTGCACGTGGTCAAAGTTAAACTGGTGGAGCCCCTCTAACAAGGCGTCGCTGATAGCCCATGAGTTGATTTGACGTGTTAAACTCCTATGATTTGATTTTGACTTATACACTGCTAGTACACAAAGTGAGATGGCACCACAAGAAGTCATGTATGCCCTATGTTTTTTACTGTGGTATTGTCTTAGTTGCTCATTACAAGCTTCTACACCTATAAACTTATGTGAGTTCTTAAGCCACATTTTTCCACATTGGGCTCTGCCTGCTCTTCCCAGTTTAAAGCTCGCGGTCTGTCTTTTTGTTTGTTTGTTTGGTTGGTTGTTTGGTTGTTTGTTTGGTTGTTTGTTCGTGCATGTGTGTGGGGGGGGTGCGTGTTATAGGTGTACATGTTGTTTGTTTGTTTGTTTGTTTGTGCACATGTGTGTGTGTGGGTGTGCATGTTTATGTGCTACAAGTTTCCGCAGTAGAACTCTCCCTCTGAGATTAATATAATTTGCTACCAAACATATCTTTGGTAATTTCTCTTCGAAAATTGACTGGCACTCACCAGGAACACCAATGGCGGATCCCCGACTAGGGCAATGGCAGTGTTCAGCTTTCGCTTGTTGCCCCCCGAATAGGTGCCGGCACATCGGTGAGCGTAACGGTGCAGACCAAGTTTGCGAATTCCCCAGTCTGCAACCTAGGGAGAAAGGCATCCAAATAATTTTCTGGGTGAACTACGATGGTGGAGACTGCAATGCCAACAGAGCAATACCCTGAAATCTGTCCAGCTTATTGCACATTTGGAAACAATGGGGAAGGTTTTTCCACTGCCTACCCCATCTTCATGACATCAGACATTGAAATGCAAAAAAGGGTAAGGTGTGCAGACATGGACACAGGAGAAGTGGACAACACAAATGCCGACTATCAACTGAAGGAAGCACTGAGGCGAAAAAAGAAAGATGACACAAAACTCATCTGCGCATGCTCTGGAATAGTAGCACCACATGTCAATTGGGTACACGTGCCGGTCACATACCCAAGTGGGCAATGATTTCACCAGAAATCGCCACTAAAAAGACACTTGTTCCATGTTCCTTTATGCAATAAGCAATCATAGAAGCCAATACAAACCTTCTGAACATATTTCTCAGGTATTCCACGAAGCCGTGCATAGAATTCCAAGTGTTCCCACCCCGTGAGCAAAGGGTCCAAAGCATCAAACTGCGGACAATAGCCAATGTTCTGTCGTGCCAAATCTATTTGGGTGCGTATACTGCAAGGAAAACAAATTTCGCAGAATTAGGTGAAAAATGACGCAAAAGCAAGGCACTTCATGTTCAATAAGGTAAGACGTTTCAAGCACATTAAACAAAGGTGTAGTTTTGCCTTGAACTATATTCTATATGCTGCAAAGTGCAACCTAGTAGCGATGAAGATAGATCAGTGTCTGCTTAAATGGAAGACCTAAATCACTGACCATCATCCTGCTCATACAACACCAGCCTGCTTGTCCGTCCATCTGTTCAAGAAGATGTAAACAAAGCTTTATAGTATTTATACCTGTATTCTGAAGCAGTGTGGCATCAAACACATATGACGACATATATACAGCACACTGAATGGGAGCTTTCTCCATTTATTCATTCATTCATTCTAAAATGCACGAACAAAGTTTTACAGTACTTCAAGTTTTCAAGATCAGTGCAACACCCGATACATAGACAAGAAACGCAGTATGTTGGATGGCAGCTTTCCCTCATGACTACCATCATCTGCTGCACTCAGACATTGTCATGGAAGTTGAGGTGAGAAAAGGCATCAGCCGCTGTGCAGCAGGCAACTGATAGTTCATCATGATGTACCTGTAGCCCGAAATGAAGGCATTTCCTTCAGTCACTTCTGTGTTCCCAGTGAGCATCTTGAACGTGGTAGTCTTCCCAGCACCATTCACTCCAAGCAATCCGAAGCATTCACCCGCCCTGACGCCGATGCAGAGGTGGTTCACAGCAGGGTGCTGGCCAGCTTGGTACACCTGGGCAAGACATAGTATTGTGACATGCAGAAAAGCCAAAAGGGGGAAAAAAATTCATGTTCCCCACTTCAATGCCACTGATTGCCTGCCTATTTTGCGACTGCACAAATGTGAGTGCTGCTTTTTCCGATTCAATTAATCAATCATCCGTGGTTTGAAAAGGCAAATGTACAAAATGTGGACACAACAGGAATGAAAACGACAAATGCCCTTGTGTACATTTTGTGTGCTTGCCTTTTCATATCAACAATCGCTACCAACTAACTTGCTCAGCTTTCTGTCATTATCAATAAATAAATAAATCGATCGATCGATTGATCGATCAATCAATCAATCAAAATGATTGCTACAGGTTTATTTGCTGTCTACGGCATGCAACGGTAAAGAAGGGACAAGGAGGCAGCAGCTGCAGCTGTGCGCATGCCATGCAGTGTGTAACTGAGGCCTCAGAAGCGAGTTAGACTCGCATTGATGCATTTCCAGTACTTTGGAATAAAGAAAATATAAAGGTAGAAAATAATTTCGCCTAAATTAATTTAACGTAACCTAACCTAACCAAGTAAACGAGAATTAGCAGGACAGGGATGTTGCTGGTCTTCAACTGTCTGGCCTTCAACGTCTTCCCTGTCCTGTTCTCTTTTACTCTCTGAATATTTCTAATTTCTTCCAAAGCGCTGAAAATGAATCAGTTATCAGAAATCCAACCAGCACTGCTTTCTGCCATAAATTAAACTGGCGATCGGGGCCCCGACACTGTTGTTTGCCATTTCCTGAAGGCCTCGCCCGCCTATTCGACAAAGCCTGCTCCATTTCAATGAAGGCTCTTGCTGCCCATTCACATCCATCACCTTGGTAAGGTTGACCACTTTGAGTATGGAATCATCTGCCTGGCCAGCAAGCACGCGGTCTCTCTCCTGCGTGACATCTTGGTCTGCAAGCTCTTTTGGGTCGAAGGGCACCGTCAGCTGCCTACAAAAGAAAAGGTGCAATGCAAAGGAGTTTCAAGAAAGTGCTTCCGCTCTGTATTCAGTATTGAAAAGAAAATGGCGAAAAGCTACAACTTCGCAAACCAGTGTAAATCTATTTCAGTTTGTTGTAATAAAAGATCCATATACAAGCTCCACTGATGAGTAGCTGTACTATCAGGAAGATGTATGCAGAGCCAACGCGTAGGCCAGAATTAGTGTGGAGTGAGCGGTTAATTAAATGCTACAAAACTAATTGTGTTGCATACAATTGTGTTCATTTTCAAGCTGTGCAACATGCAATCTCATGCAATGTTCATCGTTATGCACAGCACAGGTGACAACTATGATATCATGCAATCTTGTATTTATGTGCTACAGTCAAACCTGCTTATAACAAACAGGCTTGTACGCAAGAAATAGTTCAATTCAGTATCAGGTAATTCAATATCACCCAAATTTACACCAATCTGACGTAATTCTGCCCAATAATCAACTGTTTCAACTGTTTAACCATATTAAACTGTTTTACCGAAATCTGTGCTTGATTGTTGTCTTCAGTCGTTTTTATTGTGTTGACATATCGTGTGTGAATTGTATCCCCCCCCTCCTATGTAATGCCTTTCGGGGCCTTCAGGGTATTCAAAATAAATAAATTAATTAATAAATAAATAAATAATGGTGCCTTGTCGCAGCATTAATAATACCTAAATTCATCTATGATGAATTCAACTTGGTGACACATTGGTTGTATATAAGGATTTGTTATCTGCAGTGGAAAAAAGAAGCAAGGAAAAAAATCTATTTATTGACGACAAAACTAAATGCAGCAATTTTGGCTGCGCTTCACTAGAAGTGGTGTTCTCTAGGCACGAAATCTTGTATACCTGCTCCAGCCCATTTCCCTTTATAGCCTTACGGCGCTGGCACCTTGAGCTCAATGTACTCAATGTGCAGCTTGTTATGAAAGATCAAGTTATTTTACGTGACTATCAGTTAGTAAGCTTCGTGCGTTTCATAAAGAGAGCAATTCACTTTATCGACGTTTGTTATAACCAGGTTCAACTGTACAACATTCGGAATGCTATGCTGAAATGCAAACACCAAATCAGGCAGACGCACAGCATGAGAGGTGGCACACAGGGGGGAGACTTGAGAATAGCTGGGAGCAGCCGGGAACATTTAACACGTGCTTAAATCTAAATGCGCGAGTATTTTTTGCATTATGCCCCCCTATAAGATGCGGCACCAGGAGTTGAACCTGCAACCTTAGGCTCGGCAGCAGAACACCACAGCCACTCATTCACGGTGGCATGTAATAAGAAAAACCAAATCCATCGAACTAGGCGAAACAATAAGACATCTCCCAGGAAAGCACACACAATGAATTACAATAGCGCATCTAGTTATTAAGGATAAAATGTCTAGACCAAGGAAGCAGTTTTTTTTTTGTTTTTTTCACAGCCCAATAATGTATCAAGAGAGCCCCAAGCAGCAAGCCAACTTGTTGATTGCTAAAAACAAAACCATAAATGCCAAAATCCATGTCTTGATGCAATTTTTTCCTTTCTGAGCAAAAGGGGAAAAAAATTCCCAATTAGGCAGGTAAGAATATGCACCTTTTTCGCACGAAGAAACGATACTGTAGAAGCAGCGTGAAGATGAAGTACACAAGTCCTTGAACAGCGAGGCTAACGAGGTTAAGGCCCAAGAAGTCCCACTCCAGTGGATGCTTGAAGGTCTTCAAACCTGGGACAATCCACACGGCACTCAAATGTGTAAAAACGCTGCAAATACATGAAATTTTCTTTTACAATTCTACTCCAACATAAATAATATTGATGACTGCAGACAAAAGGACTCCCTAGCGGGTTCCACCAAGTTACACTAGCATAAAATGCTAAGACAGACACAAAACAGAAAAGCACTGATCCTTGTCATTTTCTATCTGTTGCAGCATTCTGCAGTGATGCACTCCTAGTTAAAGGTGTCCTGAAACACTTTTTGAACACAGTAAGAAAACCTTGCCGGTCTGTCGTAGAGGCTGCTGCGAAGATGTGAGCCAAATATTACTGCACTGCATGCAGAAGAGAATTTAAAAGCTTGCATCAAACACCGCGAAAAGTCGCTTGCCCTCGCTTCCACAATGTCGTCACATCGAAAGCAGCTGGCCGACCAACGCTATTGGCTGATTTTGTGATCATGACAGCATTCTCAGTAATACACAATTGCTAATTCTTGAGTTAAAAAATAAGAAATATGTACGTCTGCAATCTCAAAAAGACAGGAAAATCATTTCATCTTTGCACTGCTCATAGCTGTGCCTTCTGCGCATGGCCTCCAAGATGGCAGCAACGTGCTGCACAGCGTAGTCTACCTCAGCTGCCGCGGGGTGCTGCGGCGAGATTTTTCATCACTGCGACACCTAACTTTTGTGCGGGGCTTTGCCATCTCAGCTTCTCCGCTGTGTAGCTCCGATCGCGTTAGTGAGGATGAAAAGAGAGAGAACGCTCGGTATCCGTTTGATAACTCCACTTATAGTTGAAAGATTAAAAAATTTTTTTGCAGCGTGAGATTCATGAGAAGATGTCCTTTAATAGTGAGGCCATCATATGATTAGTTAGAGAAGTGTTTCGGGGCCCTGTTAAAATGCAAGACCAATTAATTAAACAGTCGGTAATGCTATAGTGGGTTTTAGAGCATTGTGAGCATAACAGTCAAGTAAGCAAGAGGTTACTAATATTGCTAGTACATTAAAACTTAAAATTAAGGTACAAATTTAAAAGTACAGTATTAAAGTACGAAAAGGTGTTAAAAAAAAGGTGTAATGTTATAAGGTAGCGTTGCATGCATCATCTGTGGTCTGTTTGTGCTCATGCAAGTTACAGGCGATAAAAAGGCCAAAACGTTTGTGCAATGCTTTCTTATGGTCAAAATGAACCATAAAATTTTGTACAGATTCCAGCAACATAAAAAATTAAATTAAATTATGGCGTTTTATGAGCCAAATGAGTGGGGGGACTTCGGCTTAAATTTGACCACCTGGGCTTCTTCAATGTGCACCTAAATCAAGTACACAGATGCTTTTGCATTTCGCGCCCATTGAAATGCAGCTGCCATGGCCGGGATTTGATCCCACGACCTCATGCTTAGCAGTGCGACACCAAACCACTAAGTAACCACAGACTTAAGGCAACTGCATCTGTAACAACAGAGAACTGCCATGCATGACTATGGTAAATAAAGCATTTAGTTCATAAAAATTTTACTTACAAGAATGTGTTACAGGGCTAGTTCCTACTTGCAGGTTTAACAAACGCACACCTTAAAATAGGACAAAAGAAGGCAGACGCAGGATGAGCACTATCCTAGCAATGGCCCTATACCTGCTTTCTTTCGTTCTGTCTCAAGGTGAGTGCATGTTAACAAAAGTAGTTACTGGCTATCAAAGTCTGTCCTTACAAGAAAACAAAAAACCACATGATTTCTCAATAGCAGTGAATGCCCTTGAGAAAGATGACCTACCAAATCGTGCTAGAGCCTCAGCTGTGAGATGGTTGGAGAACATGTCCATTAGACCTCGCCCCAAACAGTACTGCGGGAGCACCAGGAACACCTTGCGCAGGATTTGAGCTATGGACTGCAGCTCCTGCGAACACAGTACAGCAGGATCACCAAACACAACTGCAGCACAGCAGAGGAGGTGACGACAGAAGATCACACCATATGCTACTGACTGCTAACACAGGTTTTATTATTAACCCTGAGAACAAAGTATGAGATTAAAGTAAGCGGCCAAAGTATGATGCTGAAGTACTCTGAGGCCAAAGTATGTGGCCAAAGTATGAAGCTGAAGTACTCTGAGGCCAGAGTATGCAGCCAAGGTATGCTATCAAAGTATGCAGCCAAAGTATGAGACCAAAATATGCAGCCAAATTGTAAAGCCTAAGTACTCCGAGATAAAAGTATACAGAAAGGTATGCAGTCAAAGTATGCAGCCAAAGCCTGGAGCCAACAACATTAACAAATGGGCAGACAAAGTATCAGTGTAAAGTATGCAGCCGAAGTATAAGGTCAAAGTACTCTGATGTCAAAGTTTGCGGCAAGGTATGCAGCCACAACCTGCAGCCAAAGCACAAGGCCAAAGTATAGTCAAAATAGGCTAATGCATGTGGCATAATATGAAGCCTAAGTACTTTGAGACCAATATATGCAGTAAGGTATATCGTCAAGGTATTTAGCCAAAGCCTAGAGCCAAAGCAGAAGGCAAAAGTATGAGCAGCTAAAGTATGAGCCCAAAGTACTTGGAGTCCACAAATTTGCAACTGTTTTGTCAATGAAGGCTAATCTCGACTTACCTATCCTGCAATTACGCTGTAAGTGTTCATATCTGTCTGTTCCATAATCATTATTGTCCTAGCCCAATTTTGAAAGACTAGCTTCTGCTTCAGCTGACATATACATCATACGTACTGCAGTAATTACAGCCTCAAAATTTGTATTGCCACAAGTTGCACTAATGCATACTTTGATTCTTTTGTCCTGCAAGCTAGCAGCGACTGAAACTACCTTGCTGCTTCCATCACTGCCAACGATGACACTTTCACCTTCACAATCGCTGTCACTGATATTAGGTTATTTCCACTCCTCTTTGTAATGCCCTTGTGGCCTAGAGAGTAAGAAACTAACCTACTGACTGGCTAACAAAATAAACAAATAAATAAACACCAACTTAGAGAATACGAATGTGATGTACACCACACTAACAAAGGGAATGTAGATGCATGCTCATGGGCCTCGCAAATGCAAACTATTTCTGGACAAAAGCATGATGACCAGTAGCTAAGCAGCTATAGCAGCCAGTTGACACAATGCATGTGAAATGAAATGTGACAATGCTATTTAATTGCTGCATGGAATGAGTCTGAGCAACCACATCTGTCGACATCTAAATGTATGCACCCGTTTTCATGTATCAGTGCAGAGTGTTTGATAAAATGCCGAGCCCAAACCAAAGCATTGTTACATGTAACATTTACACATACCATTGTAAACATGTACATGATTATAACATGTTAAGCACATTGTGAGTGGAAGGGAGACACTAGGAAAGAATCCAATGTACCTTGTCATCAAAAAGCTCCAACACATATGTGGAGACCGTGCTGACAATCCCAACAAAAAGGTTGCAGCAAGCAAGTGTGACGAATGCAGAGCTAGGCACGCTGAAGATGAATGACGACGGGTACATCAGCGGAATGCTGGACCACCTGCGAAATGTCAGTACAGTAAAAGAAACATGTATGCCACGTGTAAGACGTAAATTCCTGTAACGCACAAAAGTGATCAACAGCTGTTGAACAAGGAAAGCCTAAGCCTGAAGTTAATGTTTTGACAAGGGACGTTGCCCTCATCAGGGCAACATTCACATCCTGATGTTGTTGCCCGTTGTTCGTTTGTCAATTTTGCTGGTGATAAAGGAGCTTGTTAGTGTCATGACAACAACCTCACATCTTGACATTTTTCTCCTGACATTGGTGATCTGATGACATATCCAGATGTTATACTCTGAAACTGTACCCTCTTCGTCAAGAAACATCACATCCTAATGTTGCTGTCCAAACATTGTTGTTTTGAAACTACTGCCCTGACGAAGACTAGTGCCCTTGTCAGGACACTGACTCCAATCTGAAACTTCCCTTGTTTGGCCACTGTTCACAACTTGACATTGTTGCCCATTGTTCCTTTGTAAATTTTGCTGGTGAACAAGGAAGCTTGTCTTTATCAGAAAAACAACACAACATCCTGACATTGCTGTCCTGACGCTGCTGCCCTGACCACATATCCTGACATGCCCTGATGTTGTACCCTGATGTACCCTGATTTTGTGCTCTGACACTGTACCCTTTTCATCAGGGACTATCACGTCTTGACATTGTTGTTTTGACATTAGAGCACTGATGAAGACCAGCCATTTTGTAAAAACACTGGCTCCAAGCTGAGGCTTTCCTTGTTCAGCCCTGATCAAGTTTCCAGCATCCTATAAGCCTTTTAATTGATTGGATTGTTACACACAAAAGTGACATGTGACCATTTTGTTACAAAATATAAATTGAATTACGACAGTGCCTGGGCTTTTGATAAGGGTATTTTCTTCATGTCTAAATGACATACCAAAAGGCTTAACATGCAACCCTAACCATACAGAAAGTACTCTCCATAAGCAAGAAATTAAACGCTTGCTCACCCATAAAGCAACAAGAGGAGGACCAGCCCACCAATGTTGTCATGGGAGACGTACGCTTCTTCCTTGAACGCCATGAAGATGAAGATGCACAACACAGCAGGCACAATGTAGTTGCACTGCAAAGGCAAGTCGTTGAAAGACCAGTGGTAACATTTGAAAGAGTGTGCCACACTGCAGTTTCAAATCTGTTTGTAATTCAGAAAGGATTCAACAGCATAGACATCGAATTCCCAGACTCCAGTGCACAGTTTTTCGAACATTTATCTGTCACTTATGCTTGAACACACTGGCTGTTTAGAAAAGCCCTTCAAGCATTTTATTTCTTTCAGCTATGGGGATAAGTCAAGTCATATCCTGGTGTTTAATGTCCATAGTGGGGGCCTCGGGATTAATTTGGCTACCTGGGCTTCCTTAATATAATTTAGAGATTTTGGATTCACCTCCCCCCCCACATCAGAATGCAGCCACAGCAGTCGCATGTCGAACTCGTAACCTTGTGTTCAGTGAGAGGATGCCAAGCCACTGAGCTACCAAAGTGGCTCAGTTTAGAAGATGCACATGCATACACTAAAATCAAATGGAATAACAACTAGGAGCATATTAGTTATTTCAGCATGTCTTTTTCATCAAACTCTTTGATATGACTTGACTGGTTGCCTCTAGTTTCGAGAGTTCTTCACTTTTTCCTGAGCACACACCTACATCAGAATAACACCAAAGGTCGGGGGTTCGACTCCCGCCAAAGGTTGAGGGTTTGACCCCCAATTTTGGTGCCATTTAATGTTGGTGCCATAACACCGGACGGCCAAATTTTCTACCCATGAGCCATCTACGGCTTTCACCTGAATAAGTAAATACATAAAATGGGGAAGGTGGTTACCAGATCCCAGGTGTAGGTGCCAATCCAGTAGAGGAACGGCTTGAGGCCACTCACAAACTGCAGGTGCTGAGAACCCGAGGTGCGGTCTTCGATGAGGAACATGACAAAGCTGGCCGGCACAAAGGACATGGCAAAGATGACACATGTCGCATGGAGCAGGCTCAGGCCACCTCGCTTCCTGCGCATGAAGTGAAGATAATAAACAAGCTAAACTGATAAGTTTTTATACCTCCTTCGAATAAGCTGGATTGAGACAGCTTATTCCTTCATGAGCTATATGAGTTCTCATCAAAACTGACTCCTGCAGCTCATGTCCTGTAACATCTGCCTGTCCTATACCAGCAAATTTAACAACTACATCATTCCCTTAATTCTCTACTGCTACCAAGTACATTCAACTAGCCCTAGTGTCTGTCGACTCTCACTTTATAGGCCACCGATTATTTGTTCCATTCAGATGCCCTAAATGAGTCCTACAAAAAAAATAACATTAAATTCGCCTATAAAAGCACTGTGAACCCACATTTCTTCTCTAACCTATGCTACTGTTCTAATGCAATGCTGGAAATAAAGCATAGAGAAACCATATAGACCAGATCCAAGAGATAAAAAATTATTGTGAAGTTGTAGGTTTCTTTAGCATCATCAGTTAGGTTCCTAACCAACAACACAATTACCAACTATCACTCATAGAAATGGACTTGAAGTGTGAACAACATGTGGGCAACTCACAGTAGTTCGTCCTGAAGCTGGTCTTGAGTAAAATTCATCGGATGGTTGATGACCGACATGCCGTAGTAGCTGGCATCAGCCTGGGTTGGCAGGTGTGCCCGTAGCATTACGTTGTTGATGGCATTCATGTATGCCACCGAGGATACCCAGCCCTTGTTGTTGAACCACACCTGTTACGATTCAGTTCACAAGAGTCAGTTGCTTTGAACTAGTAACACTCTTTTTGAAAGTTAAGAGCAAAGATGACAGTAACTTTAGGGCAACTGCCTGTATGCAACCTTTAATCTCAATGGAAAGAAGTAGAGAAAGTGTTTAAGGAGAAGCAGAGGTTAATGCTGACAGGTGCATAACCTTCTACATGCAACTCTACCAGGGGAAGGTAACGATGGATAGAAAAGCCTAAGGAGAAAGATGGCAGTAAAAAGACTGATACAACAAAAGAGACAGGCATAGAAAGGTGAACCATGGTGCTATTTACAGGTAAGAGGATAAAAAACGAAGTCTAGGCACATTTAAAGGGGGTCATAGTGAATGAGTTCAGAGCTGGAGAAATCACTGAACTCTGCTCATATTTTGTATTACCTCTGCTGGGTCATTAGCTTTTGAATCCAAGAGCTTAGTTGCTGCAGTGCCATTCAAGTCCCACTTCCCCTGAGCTTATAAAACATGCGAGGTCCCAGCTGTGCACAATGCAACAACATTCTTTACAAAGTACTCTTCCACATTCAAAACGGCTACCAGTGGTGTTGTATGTAGATTGCGTGACTGCAACCAGGAGAATCTCACATTAATAGTTGCAGAGAACAAACCTTGACGTTGTCCTGCACTCTGGAGCTGTCAACGCCACGACGCAAGGTAAGGACTGCTGCCGAGAGGTTGAGACCACCAGGGGCACCCAGTTTAGAAACAGCTTCCTCAACAGCGGTGATGTTGATAGAAGTCAGGTGATTTTTTACTCCGAACTGGACACCGCCAAATCTGAAATGACATAATATTTGCAGAACTGAATGCACCTATGCATTGCGATGACGCTCCTGTTTCCCACAGTCCAAACTTGACAGTGAGTCAAGTAGTTTAGTTGCTTTGCCATATCTACTGTACGTGACACAAATATTGGCACAGAATTACTTTCTTCAGCCACTAGGCAAATAAGTCACATGGTAGAGCAACTCCTTAATTTTGAGACGTTTGAATATTCAAACGCCAATAGTGCAACTCAACATAACGAAGGGGAATGGAGACAACAGTGCAAAGAAGACAACTGCAGCAAGAATGCTTATCTATGACCCTCAGTTTACCTTCAATGGCCCAATCTACTATAGAGATGTGCGTTTAGGTGGCTTCACTGCACAGACATACAATGCACATACAGAGTGCCCTGCACGCGTGTGCATCAGACCATGTTAAAGAGCCCACAATACGGCCACACTAAAGATAGTTTGCATTGACTGGATGTAATAAAGATTATTATTATTATTATTATTGTTGTTGTTGTTGTTGTTGTTGTTGTTGTTGTTGTTGTTGTTGTTGTCGTCGTCGTCGCCGTTGTGTTCATCAAGCAAACTGTTACCAAGAGACAAGTAAATAGTGGGCAAAAACACGGACAGCAGCATGGGTGGGACCATCTAGTGATGCTGTGTTCAAACAAAACTATGCTGGAACATTTTTCAGCTGTTCCACACTTTCTGACTTTAAACATGTTGTAAGACATTTTTTTTTCCTCAATAACCATCATGCCAAGTTATAGTTAAGTGCATACAACCAAGAAATGCCATAAGCCCATGTGGTTTGGTTGAGAACAGCATCACCAGATGTAACCAGCTCCAGTGATGTCATTTGGTATTTCATCCTAGTATTTGCTAGAGTAATAACGCTAATAAATATATGTACTGGCTAAATACTTCACTATATTTACGATAGCATTACGTTCATGCAAATACAGAACTAGTAAAGCCTTATGCATTACAATCAAAAGAGCATACCTTGTCTTGTGGTAGGGATTCCAGGTTTTAACAATCCAATCGGAGACATCACGGCCAGTCACATTAAGCAGAACATCGGTAGTGGCAGTGCGGACAGCAGGTGGCGTGGGGCCACCTGCGTTGAGCATGCACTGCTGTGCCCCGCTTGCACAAGTGCAAGTACCGCCACCCTCGAAGGATTCATAGCCGTAAGGTGCACCAGGCACTGAGACACTCGCATTTGCCATGTCGCCACACCCCAGGCCACTGCATGAATAACATGCAACATCATGGGCAATAATAAACACAGATGTCATTTTATCTGCTAGTGCTATTTTGCAGTGAGGCTGCATCACCATTTTAAAAAAATGTGCAAATGGGCTGGAGCGATTTATGAGCATACTTCTACCAACACAGGAAGATAACCTAATGTTGGCACAATGTTGAACCAGATTGGCCCTGTATCAAACAATCATGGCTGAACATTGGCTCCACTTACAGGGTTATTTGGGACTTTATAGGTCATTACATAGAACTTTCCTGTGAACATCAGCACATATAATGCATATTGTGCATTTTAACAATGTGCAAATGCAATGTTACAATTTATCAATAAGGCCTGTTAATTAGTTTACAGAAATTACCAGAAATGTACACTATGGTCCACTGTTAAAGAGGACACCTAAATGGTGATAAAGTAAGCAAAAAAAGCAATTCCCTGTAGTGCTAATATACATTTCTTAGTATTCCACACACTCACCCAGCAACACATTTTACTGAAAATAACACTTGTTCAACTCTATCACAAAAAAGTGAGGTATTAGAAGCATCCTGTGAAGTGTCAGGCATATAGCTATGCATATTAGTATAACCTGCATGCCTTCACGTTATACCTCAGCTGCAATCAATGACTAAGTTTGAACTGAGCGTTCCCTTCAAGAGGGGACCATACTGTACAACCTCCTCCTGTGAAGGAAGCACCACAGCAATACCAATACAGTAGACTTCCGTTCATTCGACCCTGATGGGCCCAAAGTAATTTATCGAATTATCTGGGGTTTCAAAATTAAACAAGACGCAGAAAAAACGCCCGGACACATTGCCGATTCCCTTGACAGCATTTTCCCCCAATATAACATGCCCCCTAATCAAACGGGTGCCCATTTTCAATGTGTCCAATATAGAAAATTAATGTAGAAATGACATGAAAGCTCTGAAGAAAAGCACAAATATAATGCGCACCCAATTTTTAGCAAGAGAAAGGGACAAAGGTCTAATAGGCATTGCACAATAGTACCCAGTGTCTTAGCCTAAACTTTGCCGCAGTACACATGTGTTGCACAGTAAAGCATACAAACGCCACAAAGGCAGTTTTGGTTTTGTATCCAATTGCACCAGTAGGCAATTTCTGGCCCAATGTACTTGCAAAAAAAAGGCACGTATTAGAATCACGTAAATAGCTACGGTTATTGCTTTAAAATCTTCCTAGGGCAGGCCGAAGATGGGAATTTTCGACGGGAGATGACGTGTGTTAAACACACTCAATGTACCCTAAGCTCCGCCAATACAGATGGTGCAACTAAAGGGGTCACTATTGGGATCACCATAGGGGTCGGGCGCATGCG
Source organism: Dermacentor andersoni (assembly GCF_023375885.2). Lineage (NCBI taxonomy): Eukaryota > Metazoa > Arthropoda > Arachnida > Ixodida > Ixodidae > Dermacentor > Dermacentor andersoni. The sequence goes on along the minus strand of NC_092824.1, from coordinate 94,290,336 downwards.
CGCGGACTGGTCAAGTTCGAATTATCGAGTAAATGTCAATTTTAGGATCAAAATGACGAAAGTTTGGGTCCACAGAAATGCATGGACGCTGGCCGAGACCTTGGGTCGGGATCGAACTAACGAAGAATTCAAATTAACGGAAATCGAATTAGCGAAAGCCTACTGTACTACATACTGCCACACCAATACTACATACAGCAATACTAACCTCAGGGGTTCCCCTTTAACACAGCGTGCCCCGAGGCCAGTTCTAGACAGGAGGGCATCTGTGTACTTTTTTGCCAATGGGCTGGATGTGTCTTCAGAGCTGGAAGGAACAAACGGCCATGTGTTAAGTGTGCCTCTCCACTGCAGCTTGTGCCTCGGTATGCACACTGTATCTAAACTAAAGCAAATCCCAATATCAGACACTACCCAATTCTAGCAATCTCGTCATAATTTTGACAAAGTGAAGGAGACCAGCATAGAATCACATGTTTATGCTAGAAAGCTTAGCAGATTACTGTTACAGTTTATAACGTACACTCAGAAATACATTTCACTGTATCATTGTAGCAAAAACAAAAAGACTGAACTTTTGATTTATTGATTTACATATCATTTGTGGGCTTTGCTGTTTAAAAGTAATACTGGAGCTATAAGACATATTGTAGTGGAGGGTTCTAGATTAATTTTGACCACAGCATGTTCTTTAACTAACACTTAACTTAAGCAGACAAGCACTCTTGCATTTTTCCCCCATCCTAGTGCTGCATTGGTGGCTAGGAGTCAAACCTGCGACCTCATGCTCTGCAGCACAATGCCATAACCAATGAACCACCACAGTGAATCTACTTCCAAAACTGAAGAGCCAAAGTGTGATGCTCAGTACTCAGGCTCGTTCTTCACGTTTAGTTATTCATTCCATGTCACTTTTCAAATGTGACATGACAATGATCGTCAACAAGGAGCTACCACAATAGTCTACAGTGACAACACATGCCATAAGTATAGCTTACACAACATAGCTGTGTATACAGTCATAATAGCAGTAAAACCAAAGCTGGTTAGGCTGCTAAGTGCATGGCAATAGTTTTCGGGCCCTGGCAAGTGCGAACAAAAGCGCTCCATCCTCACCCATAAAAGACGTAGTTTGGCGGGCCATAAACCCAAGGCGTTAGCTCCAGGGGCGGTTCTTCGGACATCGGTGGGATCAGTAATGTGAACAGCAGGGCCAGCAACACAAACAGAGCAGGAAGGATTATCTAGAGCAGTGACCAAGGCAACAACAGGTGGTGAATTGGTTTTCAAGACAAGAGCACAGGAGGACATACGAAATTGCTGCAGGCGTCTTTGAAAAAGCATGCGTATGACCAAGTATGCTATGATATCCACTTCGACTACAATAACAGGATAACTACTGTGGAGTGTAGAATATACATTGAAAATATGTTGCATGCAGTTTCTGCTTTTATTCTGGATTGCCTCACAAACCCTCTTGTTTGCCATCAGTTTATGCTTGCTGTCAGATTTTGGGATGCAACATGTTAAGAAAACGAGAGAGGCAAGTATAGATTGCTCTTCTTTCTATACAAGGGACCAATACTGAATAAAATTTTACATGTAGATAACAGTTTTTTTGGTGGCATATCTTGTTTAATGCCATGTTTTTATGCAGTACCTGTGTTGGTTGGAATAAATCATAACTGCAGTGCTTGCATCAATATTCTGTCCTCTACTTCCCGGCTCCTCACTCATCACTTCTGTTGCATGAGTTTGTTTGACAGTAAATATATGTTACGGGTTGATCATATGCCTTTTTTAGTTTTCAATGCAAGTCTGACCAATATTCCCAGCTTTGAGATTGACCAAATGTGCAGCTTACTAAGAAAGCGTACACGATGGGAAGATGTTGAATTACAGGCCTCTTGCTGCTGTTGAAGTTCTTTAGTGAGTTTTTCTTGCTTCACGCAGTCAATATAAGCATTAATTAAAAATATGTATATTTCGACATTGGTACAGAGAAAGCTGGTAAAGCAATGGCAGTTTTATATTACAGCATACTGGAGCTCTGCACCTTTATAGATTCCCATATTTGACTGCACTAATTGGGCACATTTTCAGTTTATCTTGTGTACAAGACTACACACAATTGCTCAGAAAGGGAGGTGTAACAGCAATTCACCATATGACTCTGTGGGCTCTCAGACATACACAGATCTGCGAAATTCTTTTTCACAACACTACTTTTAGTATCACTACTACTGCAACAGGTAAGAAGTGCTTTTAGTGCCCAATGAGCATTTGTTAGTGACCATTTTTCACTGAGTTATCACTGTTATCAAATTTTTCAGCACAAGGTTTGCTTACTGTACCTTAAATTTCTTGAACATTGTCAATTCTACAGCAAAAGAGGCATGACTGATCAGCGCACATGTGCATCACAAATGGTGTTGTACAGATTACATATGACTGAGGACTGTGCTCGCCACCTTCGCTGTAGTTTGAGCATTGCTTTTCTGGGCACAAGTTGGCCCAATAATGAGCTAGATTCTCAACTCACTTATTTATGGCAGTATTTGCTTCTTCACCATTGCCCCTCTCACCTACAATGTGACAATATAAATCTTAAGCACTTTGTTTGAAGTGCCAAACCAATGGCACTGGTTCTAAGATACTGCTAAAAAAACTTCCACACCTCACAAAAGAGTCCCTTGTAGTTCCGGGTGTTGCGCATGAAGCGACGACGGTACATGGCTGCAAGTTGACGCCGATGAAGCAGTGGTCCCACGGCTACTTTCTTGACAACAGGTGGTGCAGGGAGGTCGCTGTCAGCGTTTGCATTATCTGGCAACACACAAGGGCAGAGGAGCATTTATTCCATGTGAATGTGGTCAAAGTCGTTGCTGTTGTTTTTTGGCTAACTAGCGTGACTTAATTATTAAAGTAACTTGTTAATGCAAGGATACATCATATTATCTTCCTTTCTGTGGCCTTCAATTGACATGCTGTCACCATCAATATGTGAAAGTTGCACTGAAATAAGCAATGAGGGGACGAAAATCGGTGCTTACGTGACACAAGTCTCTTGACAAGTAGAAATTATCATAAGAAAAGTCAGGGCAGACAGAGGCACTTCAATAATTTCACTTTTTGCAGATACTTATCACTTCCTTACAGGATCAATACAGATGTGGGATACACTAAAGTAGAGCACATGAAGTGCAGTGAGCCAGCTGTGAATTGTAGTTTTGTTTCTTGCCTTAAACTACACATGCTCTCCTGATTAAACTGTGGACAAGGAATGCTTTTCCAAATTTACAAGCACTCTTCTCTGCGATGCACATCTGCTCAACTAATGGTCGCACTTATTCAAATAAAGAAGCAATGTGAATTGCAAGTACTGGTGCTTGTCTGCTGCACATGGTTTCACCATGTGAGCAACGTTTACATCTTTTGTGTCCTAGTACACACAAACTGTAAACGCAAGCGCTGACTACATAACTAGCAATTCCATCATTAGCTTGGCAAGCTGCCCTGCAGAAAATCTAGATTTATAGTTACAAAAATGTATTTTAAAGTGCAGATCGTGAAATCTCTCGTCTTCCTCAACAAATCATGTATATGTGCCGAAACTAAGATCTGATTATCAGGCATGCAGTAGTGGGGGATTCCGGAAATTTGGACCCCCTAGGGTTCTTTAACATGCACCTAAATATATGTACACGGGTGCTTTCGCATTTCGCCCCCATCAAAATGCGGCCGTTATGGCCGGGATTCGATCCTGCAACCTCGTGCTTACCAGCCCAACACCACAGCTACTAAGCAACCATGGTGGGTCAAATTAGAGCTTACAGAAATAATAAAACGCACAAACCATATGTCTGTGTGTTCTTGTTTTACTTTGCGCCGCAGCAACAGAGATGTACTTCCGTTTCGTCTGCTCGTTTCCACGTCGTGCAGTCGTGCGTACAGACACCGATACTATGTCATTTTCTACCGTGCTCCAGCACAGGATCGTGCTCTGTCAGGTATCCTCGTGCACGGCATGCAAAATCGTGTGCTGCGAGATACGAGACTATCACAACAGTTCGCGCGTGACGCTGTCAGTGGAAGTGCGCCGCGCCACAGAAAAGTGAGGAGAAAAAAAAATTGAGGTGGGGCCCCTGACGTAAGCATCACGCGATCTTCGAGGCCCGGTACGGGAGAACGTAGGGAAGGGATTTCGCTTGCGGGGGCTATATAGTCAGGGCAAGTGGAGAGAGTGTCTCGCTTTGGAGCTCGCCTCCTGAAATCTTGGGTTCGCGGCACTGAAATATTTCTATCTCGGCTATTAATGAGCTGATACGAAAAAATTTTGCGGCAGAACACTCCCTAGAGAACACATAACAACTTCCAGCATATAACGACAATTTGCTATGGGGCCTTGTGGTCTTTTTTCGTGGCTAGCACCCTTATACTTGGAGTAAGATGAAATCATTGATGAGGAGAAAATTAAATTTAAAGCATGCTCAGTAAACTGAATCTGTGAAAGTTCCATGGAACAACCCACAATTCAGAGTAATCAGTGTAAGCATTCAAAAATGGCATTCTGCAGAAAAGCATGTTAAGCACATTCCTGCATTTTGTAACTACATTTGCTCTCTACTTTTGTGTTACAGTGATAAGGTACATAGGATAGAAGGCAACCACAGTCTAGTAGCTCATACCTTAACACAGTGGCTTAGTGGCTAAACTGTTCTGCTGCTGATTACCACAATGGTTCTGTTCCAGCAAGGGAAGAATGCACAAGTACCAGTGTACTTAGATTTATGCTCATGAGAAATCCAGGTGGCTAAAGTTAATCCGGAGCCTACACTAAGGCATTTCTCACATGCGATTCTGCAGTATCTGGACATTTACTATCACCAATTGATTCATTCATTCATCAATCTTGCATCTTGGAAAAATGAGACGGTACCCTCGCACCACACTAAGTGCTAAACTTCACAGTCACTACAGCGAACCCACGACTCTGGGAACCACAAGACGCCACACATGCATGCAAAGGTCAAATCGCGTGCTGTTTCCTCATGCAACAAAATGCAACGGCCGAACCAGACGGAAGTGCAAAAATGGGGGGGGGGGGCGTAAAGTAACAGAAACTAAACGAAAAGCCAAACTCACTAGGCATCTCCGCTGCCAGGTGCTGCCTTGCAGCTGCGAGGTGGGCACCACATTTGCCAGCGACACATGAAACAAGCGCATAGCAAGCAAGGCACAATAAGCGACAGCAACGACGACACACCAACCAACACCTATTTCAGAGAGAGGCCTCACTAGAGCAGACTTAAGCAGCTTTATTCCAAGCATTCTTGGAAACTATTGATGTCTGTATCGTTCTATCAGGCAGGTGCGACTGTGAACCGCGTCTTTATGACAGTAGGAAAGCATTGACCTCCTTTCCTGCAACAAACAGTGTCAACGAAAACAGATTTGCACAAGTGACCAACACCTGCGGCAGTGAAATTGTGATAAGCAGTGCTGCTATGCAGAAATAGGGTAGTGAGGGTGCTAGCTCTTTCATGGTTGCAGTGCGAGGAAAGTCATCAGTTATCTACAACAGTGTTTGAAGGATCATGAATTGATACTGTATCATGATCTTTCCATCTAGCCTTTGTGTGCCGGCTAGTCATTGCTCTTGCATGATGCAACTTCTACTGAATTGCACTCGAGTGCAAGCAGCAAGAATGGCCCAGCACTCTTGCTTGTAGCTTGCCGTGAGCAGCAGTGCCACATATCGCAATTTCACTATTTCGATTGCCGCTCACTTGTGCTAATCAGTTTCTGTTGCCACTGTACATCACAGCTATCTATATATCCACGCAGCATGATTTTCAGCAGGGTCGTAGTCTTGACGAAAATGTATTTTTAAATGTACAGCATGAAGGACACATAAAAATGCAAGACGATGCAAATGACATTGCTGCTATCTGTGTCTTCTGCCTTTGCGCATGTGCGTGCTGTACATTTACAAGTATGAATCCCTACCAACTAGATGAACCGTCAGTTTTTGAAGCCCGAGCAGTAATCTGCTTACTGCATTTAACAAGTCTAGAGAGAAGTTCGAGCTAAGTTGGTGGCGGTCGATGTATGGTGGCGGTGTATGGTGACCGTCACTATACGCCACGAACAGTTCGGCATGAATCTCTTTGGACTTGTGTCTCTTGAGACGCAGCAGGCAGATCGCTGACAGTTCTTAAATTTTGCTAAAGCTAGAGGGATATGCGGTAATTTTGATGCCTATCGTGTATGAATGCTCCAAATTTATGGTACCAATAGTACAAACTTTATGAACGCCCCTTGTAGCTTTAACTTGGTGATTAATTAATTGCTGCATCCCACTTACTTTCTCACTGGCACATTTCTTTGTCCGAAAAAAAATCTACCAGATTATTTGCAAGCAGTGGTAGCTCACGCAAGCGCCCACTGAGCTGATGTGCTCATGATTTATTCACTTGACATAATGTCAAGCTCTGAATTAAGAGCCTGTTGAGAGTTCCAGCTAGAAAACCCATGCAATTTTTTTTTACTTCAAATTCATTATTTGATGTCTTTTGCTGTACCTGGAGACACTGTAACAAGGGAGCTCTCTGACTGTCTCCATAACAGCACATTATTTCAAAGCGTGGAATTGTTAAGCAAAAAGTATGCTCAAGTGAGGCCTGCTTGGTTGAATCTTCATGGCACACCACCCTCCAGGCAAGACAAAGATAAACAACAGTAAACAACAGTAAACAAGAAAAAAAAAACACCAAAACAAACCAAGCAACAAGACCTCTACATCTACAAACAAGCACACGAAACAATGCAGAACCCTCCATGCTATATTTAATGCCTTCATGTCCAATATGTGCAAACTATTAATTAACATAAATAAGATATAGTTTGCATAAAGTTTTTGCCAACCTGGAATAACTGTGGCCTTTCATTTTAGATAGTAAAGCTAAAAAGAGTGTTCAAGAAAGCTTGCAACAAGTACTATGCTTTGCAAGAAAAAGATAACAAGCTAGCGCTGCATTAAATGCCAACTGGCAGCACTTATTTAATCTTAAAAGCGAGCTGAACTCACTAAATGTTTCTTTTACAGTGTCGATTCTGAATGTGAAATTACATCCCACCTCTAAACAGTCATCAAATCACAGGGTAATCATGATCCACGGCTGTCGTCATTTAAAGACCTACAAGCGCAGTCACTGTACTTAACACTGGAACACTAAACACAAAAACTGCACAAAAGCTAAACATTACTACAATAAGCATGAAAACAAGGCACGCAGAATGTACCTGCATCTTCAGGATCTGGTCTGATGGTCTTTGCTGAAGTTCTCAGGGACAAACACCACAGATGTAAGGCATCCAAGGTCTTCTGGAGTCTGGTCTTTGGCGGTCCATCCACAGACTCAGGCCCAGGGTTGTAGAGATCACCTGATATGAAGTTTCTACTGCGGTTAACTGCATGAAGAGCTCACAGCAAGCACCAATTTTTCATTTTGAATGGCATCAAATGATAACAGTCATAGTCAGGTAATGCACAGTCATGGTGAATGTCAGTTGATGTCATTTGTTGAGTGAGCCAAGGAAACGACGGGAAGGGCACAGACACTTTGTCAAGCCTCTCAAAGTGATTTTGCCAGTGTCCCCAACATCAAGATAAGAATAATGCTTTCTCTTATCATGAGTAAGGCTAACATCTACTGGGATAAGAGGATGACGGAAAGACGAAGTGATGGAAGCAGGAAAGAAAAAAAATATTTGTGAAAACAAAAATGTCAGAAGGCACGTGGCAACTAGCGGAGCCTGTCACACAATCTAGATGCTCCCAAAAACTGTAACAGCAGTTTTTACGGTTCTCCAAGCAGAGATTGGTCAAGGTGAGCTGCCAGGTAATTATCCCATAACAAGAGAGTTCAATCCAGTCCACCTAACTGGCCAGTGAGAATGTATTATCTGTGAAGCATTCAATTCAACAAAACTGATCCCAAATATCCCAGATAAAGACAACTTCTAAAGCACTGATAGACTATATCATAATATGAACTATAATGCCATAGGTTGCCTGTTGTCATAAAACAGGAGCAGCAGACAGTCCTACACAAAACAGTGCCTGAAGTGCAAGAGCACATACCTTCATGGTTTGCTTGGCTTCTGATGTTGGGACCACCTTGTGTCACCCGTAGGAAGACCTTTATTTCAGATAAAGAAAATTCAAGTAATGCAGGCATCACAAATGGTCTGCACACATAAATTATTCTTGTATTCAAATGCACCTACATAAACATTCTATGAGGACTTTTTCTTGCACAGTGTAGTCACATGTGACAGCTTAGAGAAAATAAAAAGTGTTCATGCAGAGAGAACTTCATATGAGCCACAAGTTATATTCAGGTCGCTTACGCATTTCGCATTCGTGGACGCACAAGTGTTTTTACTTCTAAACTGTGCATTAAACCCATCCATCACTTAATGCAGTCTGACCCTCCTCTGAATTTTATGCTCTATGTAACTGCATCATATCATTGCTATAAATTTTGTATAGTATCTTGAAGTTTTGAAACTAAGGAATGCCGTAACTGGTATCATATGACTAATACAGTCTGCTCCCTTTAAAAGGAACATAATAATGCCTAGGAAGTCTGTCAATCCAATCAAAACTTCAGATTTAACAGGAGTGCACAGAACCTAGGGAAAACAATAACATTTCCAAATTGTTTAGCATTTATGTTCAAGGAAGTCTAATGTAAACCAAAACTGCCACTCTTCGTGTGTTTCTTTCTGTGGCTCCTTGTCAAAAGGATGTATTTCACCACAAGAAAAACACGAATTGAAAGGCATAGAAGTTGTTAGATCCAGTAAATGAGAAAGACACACATTTCTCAAAAATATCAAAGCGAAAAAGAAAACAAGAAAGCTGGCACCACAGTTCCATTCTGCAGGCAAAGAAAAGGACATCGCACCTCCTCGAGCGTGGTGTCAGAGATTCCATAACTGGTAATGCCAAGTTCTGTCAGGTTGGCGTCAAGGTCCTGGCACAGGAACACGAAGGATGAGTATGTTTCTGGGCTCGCTGGAAGTCGGTATGACAAATCAGCGCCCATGTCCGTGGCAAGCTCTGCCTTAGGGATGTGTCTCCGGATTAGTTTGTCCAGTGTCTCGGCTGCAACAGTCCAGAAGGCAAGAAAGAGAGAGGAAAATAAAAGAAACACAATTTAACTTTGCTTAACCAGACATGAGAAGTAAACCGTCTAACAATCTACTTGTCGGTACCATGTACAAGTCCTACACATTAATTTACAAATCTGTGCTAGTTGTTTGTTCATCATATTTACCAAAAACAGCACCAACGGTCAGGCTGAGTGAAGAGCATACAAAAACTGTTTATTCTGTTTATTTAAATGAACATTTTTTCAATAATTATAGTTGGAAGCTTATGGTTAACCTGTGTTCGAATAAACATAATTGGTATTCAAGTGTTTAGTGTGAACTTCAAATAAACATAGGTAGTTGAAAGTCAGTGTGCATATATGCTCTTGGTTGTCACATCCTATACTCTGTTCCTTGTAAATATGATCCTACTCATTATGATGTGTGCACTAATTACACTCAAAATGAGCGCAGCTCATCTTGGCTTAACCTCCTAACCTCCCAAGTGTTTTCTGGGATTAAAAGAAAAAAGGAACTCAAAACTTTTCTTCTTTATTTCAAAATTTTTTTTTCAATATCGTCCCAACTAAGTGTGCACTGTGTCTGTAGTTCCCAAGTCGCGCACAGCCTCCCAAAAAAAGAAAAAGCTGTTCTGAAAATAGCCTATCTAGGAATACACATGCAAACTTCATATAAAGATGGCCTCGACAAGACATGGTGACAGAAACAGGAACCATGATTATGAGCAAACAATCTGAAAATGAGGGATGCAGCCTCGCAGAGTTCTTTCCTCTGTTCCTATCATGCGTAGATCATTGTGTTCCACAATACAACACCAGAAGCCTTCCAACTATTTACAAAGTGGCAAAGGCCAAGGCCTCTGTTTGAGTTCTTTGTATAAGAAACTTTAAAAATCTAGTTGCAGCAAATGGTAAAATTTGGTTCAAATGTTTCATAGGTAGCAAGCCCACTCATCCCTAAACCAATTACTTTAGTTCTTGATAACAACAGGAAATTGGCACAATAGCACAGTTGCAATCATTACAATCTTGCAAATTTTCAACTTCACACGCTTCAAAGTTTCAAAAGCTTATTATACCTGGCCATCTGATAATTTTTTTTTATATTTAGAAAAGAATAGTTTCCACTTTGCTATCACCTGAGTTTAACTGATGTCAATTATGGCGCTGTTCTCAAAAGCACCAAAAAAGGCTGAGCAAAATTAAAAACCAAAGGAGTTCATACTGGACTCATCGTGGGAGTTACCAGATGATGGTGATATAAGCGATGATGGGGTGACGTTTTGTGATGAATCACTGTTCGCTCCATCAGTCTGGTTCTGTACCTGAAACAAAACCAGGCAAAACAACATGAGTACAATAAATTGAACAGTCAAAACAGCGTATAAATAGCAGGGGTACTTTATACGTAGTATACAAGTGAGCATTTCAAAAGTGACAGATTTTAAATGTGTAGCAATGTTTAAATATCATAATTTAAGCAAATAAATACGTACATAAAGAGAACTACAGGGCATATAGTATTAATGGCCATTATTTATTCACGAAATGCAGTTAAAATAAATTTAGTGGAATCATTCAATTTTGTAGGATCACTGACCAACAGCCAGCAAAAGCTGTCCCACTTTCCCACCAAAGGAAATAATCTCGCTTTGATGCACCAAGCCATGTGTCCGCGACTTCCTTGCTGCAGCCTGCACTGCTCATGTTGATTTTTCTCCACCACCCCTGCCAAGTGTACAGCATAAAATTGCTTGATTAAATATTTCCAATTTCGTAAAGGAATTTGCAATGCCCCTATCAGCTTGCAGAGGGTCTGTGCCTATGCAATCTTTCAGGAGAAGATCTTGGTTGCCCTGCCTGTAACAATAGCTCTTTAATAAACTACACTCTTTTTTGCAAGGTGTTCTAGCAAGCCCCACAGTGCTCTGCTAATTTGTTGTACATTTCCCAACTGGCCTATAGACTGGAAAATTTTCCCCCCAGATGATGTGAGACCTTTCCCATATTCCTGCAAAACTTCACTTCAATCTGACATCTAGTTATAATGTTGCCATCATTTTAATCTTTCCATGATCTCTTCAATGTACATCAGTGTCAATGTCAGTACGCAGTGATGTGTCAATGTGCAGTTTGAAGTCGGGCTTGCTAAACACTGTGCTTTCATGCAACATTCACACTCAGTTATTTGTGTTGGTGTTTGCCGGCCACAAAGACTCTGAATCATGTTACTAAAATGCAGGCGTTCAAATGCGGAGGACACAAGTAGAAACAAAAAGGACACCAGGAATGCCGTTTGTTCCTACTTGTGTTCGTGTTTGCCCGCCTGGCTTTCACCAACATCAATCCCTGCCAATTTGCTCAACTTTCAGTTGTTCCAAGATTCTGAGAATGATGGAGTCTGTGCATGTAATTCGAGAGCGACAAGGGGCAATAGTGTAGCAGACGAGAACAATGTTGAGTGCAGCAGGAAAAAAAAGTTGTTTTTCACGACGAGATAGCAGGGTTTGGTTACGAGAACCTGCTGCTGTCTAATAGAAGAGTTCATAGCTGGAAAAATCACTGAAGTCTTCCGATTCAAAAATATTTTTTATTGATGCAGGTCAAAAGTGAAAAAGACAGTGTAAAGTTTGCTTACCGCATCCTTGGAAGCAGGCACTGTGGGAGATGGCCTGCTCTTGAGTGACTTGGCGCGTTGCGATGGGCGCACAAGGGTCAGGTAGTAGCCACTACCGAATCGAGTCTTTAGAAACAATGACGACCCGCAGCAACGTAGGCGACCCTCGTTGATGACTGCGATCCGGTCACCCAGCAGGTCAGCTTCGTCCATGTGATGCGTTGTCATGATGACCGTGCGACCTGAAAGTGTGCAAACCTCCAAATGTAGCCTTTGACTAAAGGTATTTGACTATAGTAATTGACTATAGTCTTTAATAGCTACATTGTTTGAACTTTGTGAGCTTCTTCTCACAAGGACTCTGATTGAGGAATGAAAATTAGTCGTTGAACAGTTACTGCACAAGTAAGTTTTGCTTAAGGATACACATTTTATGACTGTAAACAATGCCAACAAGACAAATGTGAGAAGCTAGATGCAAGATATGCCTGATGCTGTGATTGCCTTTTGGAGCTTTTCACTACACTATTTTCTACACTACAGCTATGGAGTAACCTGGCAAGTTGAAGCCTTTTTACACTTTTTCAGACAGAGGGTCAGAGAAGGATAGACTTATGCAGTCACAATATATCAGACGCTGAGCACTATGGTAGCATACATTATTGGTTGAATTGCTTATAGGTTATTCTTACAGGCAAATGCAGCTAGTGCAAAATATAGACACAGATGAGAATTCTATGTGTACAACCTATATGATGAGGAATGACCATGACACTCTTGCCAACAATAATATTATCAGAAACTCACAGTCAATAGTTGGACAGGGTTCAATGTCGCACAGGTGCATCTTTAGTAGATATTGCTTGATCTTATGATGAAGTAAAGAAAACCTTTTGAGCACAAAAGGCTGCAGTGTGCAATTTCAGGAATTGGCATTACTTAAGTCAATAAACAAATATTCGTCATGTCGTAAGTTTAGACAACCAGTACCATTCTTCTACCTAGTTTTCCATAAAAACCAAAGATACTATAGCCGGCTGCTATGAAGCTCGAAAGGAGAGAATAAAATGCCAACTTTTACTTCATCAGTTGTTATTGATTCATCAGTATTGATGCGTAACTAGTTCTTGCATACATTTATTAGGTGTAACAAATTTGAATATTAGCTGCTCACATCAATGAACAGACACAAATAAGTATGCATGTTATGATTAAAACAAACCATTTAATTTCAACTTGCGTGTGTGTACTACTGACATGCAATACATGTTGAACAGTCCAGCTTATTTATACCCCGCACCCCTCTTTTATTGTAATATACAAAAACATCTTAGAGTATGCAGAACACTGGAATATGTTTCAACAATGTTCAAAGAATTCAAGGTTTCCTACCTTGCTTGTACTTTAGCATGAGGTCCCAGATCGCTCGCCGTGCATAAGGATCCACGCCGGCTGTCGGCTCATCCAGTATTACCGTGCGGCTGCCCCCAACAAACGCAATGGCTACAGAAAGCTTGCGCTGCATGCCACCTAAACGTTTTCGTAAAGTAAGGAAACAAAGCAAAAAAAAAAATATAGACTTCAATGACTACTTTGGCTCTGACCTCATTTACTGCAACAGCAGCATGCTCTCATAGTAAACGCCGCCATCTTGTGAAGGACAACTTCTTTGTGGAACGCATAACATCGTCTTCGTCCAGTACCGTATTGCCTGCTGTCATCACTGAATTACATGCATGCCCAGACGCCCCAATTTTCGGAGCCTGTGCAGCACACAAAACTCCGCAATGAATGACTAAGCATGACTGTTGCACGACAGCTTAGAACTAGTTGGCATGTTTGGCTTCCAAGTGCATGTTGCCACAGCGGCGCGAGTTCAATCCCCAGAGGTGGTAGGCAAAGTTTGTTCTTCTTCACCGTATGGTGACAGTGAAGCTGTGACTCATAAGATGCTTGTTCATTTGCTTGTTTGTTTGTTAATTCGAGTTTAATGGTGCAAACTCAACTAAGGCTATGCTGTGCAAACCACAGTATAATAAATATCAATGAGAAATTCAAGAAACCACAATTTTGTTACTCTAAAATTTCTTTTTTAAGTGCCAGTGTTGTCTAAAAACTTGAGAACATCCGTAAGGTCACAAGTGAAACATCTCCTAAAGATACAGTGGAGGATAAAGACGTGTGGAATCAGTATAATTCACGAAACTATTTTCATCTCCATGTTTCAGTAGTACAGCATGTAATTAAAATGTGGGTTCTTGGGATTCATTGCATATAAGTGGTTGCTCGTTCCTCAATAAACAGTTATGCATTAGATGGGCGTGTCCTATACGTAGAGAGCAAATAACCACTTCAATAAGACGCTCTTCATGACGGCAAGTTTTCCCTTCAACAAGAAGATGTTTGAATGAGTTGTCTCGATGACGATGGTGTAATGAAAAGGATGGACACCACAAACGCTGTTTAGAGCTTTTAACTGCTGACTCAATAAACTATGAGAAACAATAAATTAGATCCCTTGAATGGCGACATGATATTTCATTTAGTCGGTTGCAAGTGGCTCACCTGAGAGGTTACATGAGTATTCATCCCTCTTGTGGACCAGGGCTAATTCGCGCACGAACGAGTCAACTTCAGTTTCAACCGCATCCGCAGTAAGGCCTTTGAGTCGAGAATAGAACCAGAGATGCTCAGCAACTGTCAAGCTGTGATAAAGAGAAACATGACAATCGTTGTTGCTGTTTGTGTGATAAATTAGCGACTCTGCATTTGTTCTTAATGAAACCTCCAAACAAAAATGCAAGCGATGGAATAGCTTTACTTCAAGCACTGCAGCTTCATTTTGATATAAGAAATCTATTAACTCAAACGAAGCTTTAAACAAACACTGCAGTACAGGGCGGAGAGCTATAACTAAGAACAAGAATGCCGTGAATTACTGTTCTGAGGAAACGGGACACAAACAATCTTTTAAGTAAAGTGAGAGGAGGAATCACGGCACTCTTCAATGTCACACCACATGACAAAATATGTGGTGTCACATGACCTCCATAGTGTTTGGCAAGGACAAAAGACAACGAAAAGCAGTTACCTTATATGTACAGCAATTTGTGCATTTTAAGAAAAATGTTTTCAGACATTTGCGAATGCAGATATGAAGGAAACTACTTTGTTGTTCAAAGTGGCTGCCGTTTCCTTTCACACTTTGCAGTGCCTCAATTATGAAAATTACAGGCAAAAAAACGTGGGATTACTTGTCAAAAAGGACGTTGTATTGGGGACAGGTGCCAAGGCTTCGACGGATGATGTCCATCTCAGTTCTGATGTCCTTTCCATAGATCTGAGCCGTGCCCTGTGTCGGAGGGTACAGACCTGTGAGGATGGAGCTGAAAAGGAGCGAGAAAAAAAAAATTCGGAACATTAATTCAAGCTATAACAATCACATCAGCCTAGGCAGCTTAAGGTGAACTACTGTCAATCTTTCAGTTACGCATGCTCCTGCTTCAAGTGCACTTTTGAAACATCGGCATTTAGAGTGCAGGCTATATTCCGATGTTTTTTGTGCCATCTGCATGTCATGTGACAGTGCAGTGGCTAGTTGCACTGTGTAAAAAACTAACGCAAAGCACACTTAGGCATTGCTCTTGTGAATCGCATAGCTTGAAAATGCAAGAGTGTAAAGTTTATTGTTCTGAACCAGGGCATGTCTGCGAATTAAGAACAATGTGTCACTATGCACGTGATGCAATGCACTCAATGTATCTGGTTTGTTGGTATTCTACACCAACCCTTCAGGTATTTCGGGGTCTTGTTGCCCAGCTACTAATTTTTAACCATAGATGTTTACTGCCTCTCAATAATAGCTAATATATGTAGTATAGTAAGCTGATGAGCTCGACTGTTGGCTATCACCCTGTCGATTCCACCACATACCAGAAAGCAGGCACAAAACCTTTTTGCGGCACAGCTTACAAAAGGAAAGCAAATGACAAGACTCCGAAGTGAATGATGATCGCTGCACTCACATAGTGGTCGTCTTGCCAGCCCCGTTGTGGCCAAGGAATGAAGTGATCTGACCCTCGTAGAAGTTGAGGCTGAGCTCATTGACAGCCGCCCGGTCTGCACCGGCGTACACCTTGGTCAACTGGCGGATAAGCACTCCAAGTGGCAGGTTACGTGGCTCTTCCTCCATGTCTTCTGTCTTTACTGATGTCGCATGCAATTGATGAAAGGAGGAAAGGCACATTTATTTATCCATCCATCCATTTCCAGAGCAAACAATGTTTTTTTTTCTTTCTTTTTCTTTTCGAACACTTTTTCAAGAACGGCCTTCGAAATTTACCTGGTTCACACCACTACAGTCGAATTATCTGCCCAGGTGGATATCATTTTCAAGAAAAATCAAAGAAATTAATTCACTAATTAAACAAACTACACTGATCAAATTTTTAGTCACAACCTTTTTGGCATACGTTTATAGCGGAAAGTTGCAGGGAATCATTATAAAAGTCTAGTTTCATGTTTCTACATAAACTGGTCATGTAGATCAAGGTACCTGCCATCAAATTGTTCGTTCAATTTACCTGATTACGCACATGGACTTGCGAAGCACGGCTCCTGGTGTAAGCCCTCTGTGATGTAGTTGGGCAGCTTAAAATGAAGCTTTGCCATAGTGCGCAATAAAGCGGTTCCGTTTCACCCCTGCTGCTGAAGTGACTAGACGTTGGATTAGAAGCTGCCCAAAGCGCCAATCCACATCAGATCATGGGAAGAGGGAAACGTGATGGCAGCTTCATTTTACGACACCCTTTTAGGTCAGCGAGGTGTTGGACAGCGAGCCCCACTTTGCGGTGTTGCGGTAAATTGAAAGAATACTTTGTCGCCAGTTATTTTGGCCTACATGGCCATCTTCAAATGTGGTAAAACAGAATTGGACTTTTATGACGATTCCTTCCAACTTTTCCCTATAAACATACGCTATGTAAGGTTTGTAACAAACAATTATTTATTGCAATTAGTACGATTAGTGAAAGGATTGCTTTATATTTATTTATTTATTTATTTATTTTTTGCAAATCATGTCTGCCTGGGCACATAATTGATCTGTAGTGATGTGATTAGTGTAAAGTTCATTGGCTTCTTTTAAAAGAAGTGTTTGGAGTAAAATAAGAAACACTGTATAATGCCTACATGCCCTGGACACAAGCAGGTTATTATTGTTTTTCACAATGTCACGCACCAGGCATAACTTTCAAGTGGCTGGATAAGTGCTTTTCAAGCTTTTCAAAACACAAAGTAGTTTATGTTCAAATAGTTTTATGTTCCTCTAGTGAGTTTTTACGTGGAGTCCACATTCTGTAAACTTAACAAAACTCGCTAAACAATTGAAAATTCTTGATCTTTTCAGCAGCTGTATGCTTTCTATGATTCTGAAGACGTAAGAAATGTGGTAAAAGTAAGTCTTCAATCAATGAGATAAAGTGACGTCTCAAAAGGTTAATGACAGGAGCAACAAAGTTGACTGAATTAACTGATGGGTCGAGTTAAACAAGATGCAGAAAAAAATGTGAAAACGCACCGCTGATTCATTTTGCATCATTTACTTGATTCTAACACACCCCCAAATTCCATGTGTCCAAAGTATAAATTAATATAGAAATGGCGCTAAAGATCCTAAACAAAGTAGAAATCTAACTCGTACCAGATTTATTTTTTTTTTAGCCTTGCCCAAGGAAATGGGCAATGTGTTGTGCAATAGAGGCCTGTTTCCTAAAGTCGTGCTGTGTGGCAATACACAGCCCTGCGGGGAAGACGCCCTAGAAAGCATGAGTGACATAATCTCGGACTGTGCAAAGTGCTACTCTCTGCGAGAATAAAGCGTGGTCGGGCACCTGAAGGTGGCCTCGACAACGCAAAGAACGATATCCGGCCTACCCTAAAGAAACTAGCCGTGCAGTTGTTTTCTAAAGCCAGCTTCGCCGCACGGTTATTGAAAGTGAGCTTCTCTTCCAAACAGTTGTGTAACGCGGCAAAGCACACGAATGCCGCGAACTAGGTTTTCGGTTCTATTTTCTTGAGACAGACAAAAGGCGCCTTAGAATCGTATACATATCGTAATCAAACACTGTGAGCTACCGTGGTTGCTTGAAAATCTTCCCAGGGCAGGCCGAAAACAGTCACTTCGACGGGAGATTTGCGACGTGTGTTCAATGTATTCACTGTACCCTAAGCTCTGCCGAGACATATGCTGTCACTGAAGGGGTTGCTAATGGAGTCACCATAGGGGCCAGGCACGGGCATACCGACTGGTCAAGTTCGAATTATCTGGTGAAGGCCAATTTTAGGAATGAAATAACGAAAGTTTAGGCCCGTAGAAATGCATTGCCTTATGTCAGTACCTTTGATCGGGATCGAATTAACCGGAAAATCGAATTAACTGATGTCAAATTAAAGGTAGTTTACTGTAGCTTAAAGATCTTATACAGTGCTGCAATGGCTCAAATACTTAGAAATATATACGTTGAAATCCATGATGTCCCTCTGAAATACTGACACTAAGGTCCTAGCACAAAACTTTAAAAATGGAAGTCTGGCCTTCATTCTCTCTTCTAGTAATCAACTTTTTACCGCAAGAGATTAATGAAAACAAAGTTTTTAAATAGTACTTTATCAATCTCAACTGATTTAAAGCTTCTCATTAGTGTCTTTCGTAGAGTGAGGTGGCAATAAATCACCAATAAACAATGTTTAATATAATGCTCAGATGCAGCACTGTTGTCCTCAGTCAACCGACTCCATGATATGCCTGCAAATATTTTTTTCTAATCCGGTCTAATCTCATCACTCTACCTTATACTCTGCTGCTCTCATCTGCACTTCCCTTTACTGGCACCACTTCTATATTACTCTAATAAACCACCGGTTATCTGCCCTATACATTATGTTATCTGTGCCCAACTTACTTTCTTCCTTTTAAACGAGTATTGACATTAAATTTCTGGCTTTCCATATTTTGCTTTAAAGTCCCCGACCTCAAAACCCTAGAAAAATATACTGACAAGCCTCAGCGCACCTTAAATGATTCATACTATAACAGCTTTTTTACGAACTAGTATCAGTTTAATTTCTCAAAGGGGTGTATGTGTCATGAGATCATGACACAGAAAATGGTCACATGGGAGCATAACGCCACAACACTTGGGCACCCACTCCGACTCGCTCAGTCAGTCAGTCATGCTGATACATCGTGAAGCTACCAGTAGGACTTGGTGGCCACGCAGCAAGTAGCTGGCTACAGCAGCATAGCAGACAACCGAGTAAGCTGGGTTGAGTGTGCAAGGCATATTTGCTTTCTAATCTGTACTGTTGCCTTCTAGTAATGCGCAAATGAACAAATGATGGAAGCGACTAACCATTCAAGCTAGCCGTTCCATTGCACGACTCCCATGCTGACTTTCTTGGACTGTCAGAATGTGAGGCGCCGCACCAGTAGGACTTGGTGACAAAGAAGTACCACGGCTTTGGCACTCCATATTGCCCTGCAGATTAAGAAAGAGCAAGATGTCAAGCTAGCACTCTGGGTAAGCACGAGCGTGACAGGCTCCTCAGACTGCCTTTGTGAACCCTTGGCTTGAAAAGTTGCAACGAAGTGCGTCAAAGCACAGTTCCAAGGACCCAGTGACATGGGAGTGACAATGTGCTATCGAATACCTGCTGCTCATAACGTGCTGTGCGCGTCAAGCGGCACAGTGAACTGAACAAACTGACCAAAGCAAGGCAGTTGATCAGAGAGTTTCTTGCCTATGTGACCAGCAGTGTCAAAATACAGCCATAAGTACATCCCATGTGGTGTGGATACTTAATGAGATGAGCAACAGTACAGTTGGTCAACTTATTAACTGTCAACTCCTGAATTTCTCAAGACCTCTAGCATCCCACAAAATGAAAAGCAGGGTGGAAGCTCATTGGTCAAAATGAACTATATCAACAGACAAATTAAGCTTCAACCCCGTCTAAAGACAACATAGAAAGCATCATTCTGAGTTTCATAAAAGCATGCCTACTTCACAGCGAGCAGGAATTGACTCTGGGCTGCTGACTGTTTTGTCACATGATTTTTTTTTTAGTTCTGATAAAGCAGGTTCGTTTCTAGTCTAATCCATGGCCTGAGAACAGTGTGGGTCTATCACCACTGTGTGCTCACCAGGAAAGACAGCTTCGATGTACCACGCGAGCACAAAGTAGAGCACAGCGTCGAGCAGCAGCAGGCCCATGACGTGAGCAATGGAGAAGGTGTCTGGGGGTAGGCCTCCCCGGAGCAGGTTGTGCCAATGCACGCCAACTCCCTCCTCCTCAAAGTGGGCAAAGTAGCTGCAGCCGAGGCCAAAGGCCACGTTAGGCACCAAGCTCTGCGAGGCGCAAGACAGCACATGTGGGCCATGTTGTCATTTAGAAATACTTTTGGCACATGTTAGGCTTCAATAATGAATAAATCGATGTGGAAAGCCAGGAATGCACATATTATGCTCTACACATGCTAGAATAAAGACAAACACTGCTGTCATCCAAGGTAAGAGTGCATAATTACATTAACAAAAATTGGCGTGTTATGTCACACAGAAGTGATCCAAAAGATACTTTTTTTCTTGTATTGTTTTAGGTTGGGACATTCACTGGGCTTAGTACCTTGGTTCTAATTGCCACAGCCAGTGATTTGACAAAACTTGGTGATGAATGGGTTAACTGCACAGCATAATATCTCATGATAATGACTCAAAGCTGCAACAACTTGAAGTTGCAATGACCAAAATTTGCAATGTGTGAATGTTGCAACGACCGATAGTTGCAACGACCGATAGTCACAACGACCAAAAGCCACAGTGACTGAAAATCCCAGTGACTGAAAGTTGCAAGGACCAAAAGTTGCAATGACTGAGCGATGATGCATAGCCACCTGAAGCTTGCACCCTGGTCTCACTTCAAGTAAAGAGTCAAACACTGTGACAGAGAGGTACTTACAACAGCACTCTTTTGGTGAATACTGAGGCGGTCCTTCCAGAGCTTGACAAATGGGTAGGGCAGGTAGCAGGTGAAGAAGAGGATACCGCCAGCTGCAGCCGCAATGTTGGCCCGCGAGAACAGGGCAGCCACGAGAAAAGCCTTGCACACAATGGACGCCCCGAAGCAGGCCAGGAACACAAAGATTACCACCGGGTCCGAATGGTCCAGCACCTGGCCAAACTGCGCAACACAAAGGCATTCAAAGGCATTCAGGCAACATCAGTACATCATGAGTACAAATGGAAGTCATTTCTTGCTGACAATTTCAGCTTGGAGGCTGATGAAAGATGCGAACTTAATTGCCAAGCCAAGATCTCACATCTGAATCAACAGTGTTTTGAGCTTCTGAGTGCATTGAATGCAGTGCAAGAACTTTACATTGTTGCAATAAAACTTCAATAGACTACAATACAAACTGCAACACACAGTGCCTTTGTAGGTAGCTGTTCTGCAGAGACAGTACTTAAAATGAGAACACAATGCAAATGTGAGGTTAGGAAAGTGCGAACTCGGAACAAAGCGGCAGCGGGGCATCTGCCACGCACACACGCCTTTGTCACCTGCTCATCGAAGCCTCAGTTGCTTTGCCGTTGGTTGTTTCTTTGTCTTTTTTTTTTCATTCAACACACAAAAATTGCAAATGGTTCGTTCATATAGACCTTGTTTCTTCCATGTTATTGTTTTAAGCAGTGTTTACACTTCTGATCAAGAAGCAATTCGGATTAGTAAGCTCAAGGAACTAGAGACTAGTTATGTTACTGCATTACATTATGCTGATCAAACCAGTCAATATGCATTAACTAGCCCAGCAAAATACTGTGTCACTGTACTAGAGCGTTCCTTTACAGGGCTACTAACTCCAATCGGTAGGACTTAGAAACACCACAAAACTCAAAATTAACATTGCAATTCTCAGTTCAGTGTCTTGTTACGAGTTGCAAGTGAGTGCTTTGTAAGGAAGAAACACCAAGCAACAGCACAGAAACAACATGCCTTGAGAATGCAGGTGAGGAGAACTGAAGAGATGAGCATGAAGCCAAATGCGTCGATGAACCAGGAGAGCCAGAGGACCCCACTTCCCAGGCCCATAACGCGCATGACCTCCTTGAGGCGAAGCTCCTTTTCCCGGACAATGCTCTTGATGAGCATTGCGAATGAGTACACCCACGACAGCACCATGAACATGGGGAAGGACTCTGCTATTGTCACTATGAACCTGCATTTGGAGCAGACAGATAAGATAATGGCACACAAACAGAATTCACACACCTGGACAGTAAGAACATCAAGACCGCAGGAACAGAGCACTGATTACGCCATATGCATAAATTCAACCAAATACAATCGAGTTGAGTATAACTGTATAACTGCAATGTTTTTCATTTCAGCTGATAAGTGGATAATATGTGATACAAGTAGAAAAAGTGGATGATATGACATTTCAGGTGGACATCTATGCATAAGAATGGTCTTCCAATCTCCATGTCATCAGCTGATGATGTCATGCCTCAGCTGCAACAATGGTGGAATGCTAACTAGATGTTCCTTTAACAATGTACTGCGCTGTACATCCTGAATGCGAGGGCTTTTGGGGATGCAATTTGCGGCTGTTAGCTTTTCAACAGTAAAGAGCAGGTTAGCTGGTTTTAGACTAGACTTGCTGATACAGTTTAAACACTGCACGCAATTTGCCGTTCACTGTACAACATGTATGTTAAAATGCAGTGCTTAGGCCATTTGTGACTAACTGCAGTGAAGAAAAAATAATGTGTATGGAGAAGTCTGAAATGGGATTCAATGTACCTAAGTAGCTGAATAAGAAATGTGGTGTTACATGGTATCACATGCAGTGGCAATTAAGTTGGTCTGGTTTGTACTACATGCAAATTAGTCCTACCTTTGCAATGCACAGAAGTCTGCGACTAGGTATTTCACTAAAACATGACCATGGGCAGGTGTGTTTCCTGACCTGTTTTAAAATTAAGGCTTGATGAGCATGAAGACATGACGCTATTATGCCTTGGCAATACTGTAAGCTTCATGACCTTCAGAAAGAGCTGGAAAACCCAAAAGCTTTACATATTTAAAACTGAATGACTGAGTGTTGTGACATGAAATGAAACACGAAGGGCAGGTATGCATTAAAACAACAAACACTTTAAACCATTGGCACAACACTGTCAACAAAGTACTATTCGTAGCTGGCCAGTACAATGCAGTATGAAATGAATTCTGGAGTAGCATGTACCAAAACCACAATTTGATTACGAGGCATGCTGTAGGGTGGGAGTCCAGATTTTGTCCACCAGGGGATCATTAATGTGCCCCCAATGCATGGGACACGGGTGTTTTTTTTTACACTGCAGTATTTAAAAGCCATGATGAAAGTTTCTACACAGGCTTAATGCAGGCTAGCAGAGTTAATGACTTATCCTACATAGAGAGCTAAATATGACCAATTAGAAATGCCATTAGAAAGGGCTTAAGGTTAACTGGTCATTAGAAAAGTTCTAATTGTGACCAATTGGAAGCTGTTTGTAGTGGATGGCAGAATAATCATCATCATTTATCATCTTGAATTACCCTTGTCTGGTGCTGTCTTACCCCATTCTATGCCTGCAAATGTTCTAATCTCATCACATCAACTGGTTCTCTGCCATACTTGACAGCATTTTTCTTTCCTTGGCTTCAGATAGTACTACCTCCACAAGATCTTGAATGAGAGCGCAGTACTGTAAGCATAAACACAAGTGGAACAGTGAAGTGGCGAGCTGCAGTTGCCGAAAGAACTACCCCCAAGAGACAACGAATGATAAGCCAACCCACTGATCAAAGATGTAGCAGGGGTATGGAAACTGCTGCAGGTAGACCCCCGTTGTCTTCTCCCATCCCGTCTGCAGTGCTATGATGGAGTGTTCCACAAGGTCTTGCAAGTAGGCAAAGCCAAACGTCAGGTACTTGAGGTCAATGGTCGGGCGACGGCGTGGACCTGGCCGAAAAATTCTGTGTGAAGAAAAAACATGAAGCAAATTTCAGATCACTGGAACCGGAAATCAGCTGTCAAACTATCACTCTCTAAAATGTGAGGTCTGTGAACCCTTTGGGTACCTCTAAGTGAGACAATGGCTGAAACTGCCAAACAAGGCCTTGATGTGAAGAGGAAGCAGCTTTGTTTTGTAGGCAGTAGGTACAGAAATGAATTCAACCTCTGCCACCTTCCTGATGTAATATCTCTGCTTGATGGTTTCAGTGTGCCTATCAGCCTTCCGGTAGGACATGCAAGAGCCTCTGTTCTGAATGGCAGATACAAGCCAGACTGTGTGAGGACTCCTTATATTTCTAGGTGCAGCATGAAAAACATCACACACATTCAGGAAAAAGAAATTGTGGGAGTATTGGTATCAGTGCTGGTGCCCGTTAGACTTTTCTTCATCCTCATTCTCTCGTGTGTTATAGTCTTCAAGTCATGAATAACCAACCAGTCCAATTCTTTACATTTCTAACACCAGAAAGCTCACAACAACCAATCCAGAGATGCACCACTGAAGATATCTCTTTGTCAAAAGGACAAGAAAAGCAACTAGCAAGGCAGCTGTGACAACTGTGTTTTGGTGTCAAGCTACATTCTACACTTCAATTCAGAGCAAATAAAGAAAAAATACGGCTCGGTTTTCAAGCACACTTGCGAAGTTTGACTACCTTCACTAAGACCTGACTTCAGCACCTACATTTCAAGCATGCAAGATTTACATGTCTTATTTCTTGCTCAGACAGTGCAAGGCTGCTACAAGTAGCTAAAACACAACTTTGGCAGATTAAAGTGTAACATTCTACCTAGTTAAGGTCTCAGTGTGACATCTGGTCTACTGTGCATGTTATTTTATTTTCTAAAAAAATGTAAGAAGAAAAAGTTACGGCAGAATCCACCTCACGATGACTGTTAACAGTAGCATGATTAGCATTCAAATCAATGAAGCGATATACTGTATTGCTGAAGTCCAGCTTACTTAAAATCCGTAGTGGTCATTCTGAGACTTCTTTTGCTTCAGCTACATGCAACATACACTGGCTCCAGTATAGGCTCGCATCACCATTGCACTCACTTGCCAAGGTCGCCCACGAGCATGGTGAAATGACGACAACAAAATGACGAAGAAGGAATGACTTCGATGATGACAAGGACGGTATGATGATGATGGCATGACAAAAATGAGATGACGATTTTGAAATGATGACTTTGGTATAACGACGACAGTGTGAAGGTGACAGCACAAGGGCAATGGGATGATGACGAGTGTATGACGATGATGGCGACACGACGGTATGATGACAACCAGATGACGAAACTGGAATGGTGACGATTGTATTACCACGATGGCATGACAATGACAGTATAAAAACTGATTAAAAATTCCAGGGTCTTATGTTCTAAAACACAATTTGATTATGAGGCATGCCGTAGTGTGGGACTCTGGATTAATTTTGACTGCCAGGGTTTCTTTAACGTGCACCCAACGCACTGTACAAAGACATTTTTTTCATTTCACCCCCACCGAAGTATTAAAAAGACTGTGACCGAATAAAGGTGTCCAGAACATCTAAAGGTTTGAGAGCGATTGGAAATCATACCATTACCTGTCTTCAATCTTTTTTGTTGAGTCCACTTTGCGAGCATCCATGCGGATCTTGTAGCGGATGAACGGCGGAAGCACCTCATTGTCCTGGGAGTTTTTCATTCCGCTAAATACTAGTGCCGCCCAGAGCTTGTTCTCTCGCATCAGCGTCAAACCACGTGGCATCAGTGCCTCCTCAGAGGGGAAGCCCTCAAACCGGTCCATCTCAAAACACTAGAGAACAGGGGGGGGGGGGGGGGGGGGGCGGTGACAATAAATAAAAAAATTTTAAAAAAACAGGAAGATGGAGCTCAGAACGACATGGTCGGATACTGTCCCTTGTGGTACAAAACTACACTGCGATACACGGTCACTAACCAATGCAAACCTTATAGTACATTCAACTGACACTGCCTCTAGGCCTTTTGCCTAAAATCAAAGTTCCTAGTGCTCTTTGGCCGAGTTTGCACTAATTCAGAGTTCCCTCAAGATTGGAGCATGATGAAGCCTGCCAAAACCGAACATTTAGCTGCTCGATCCTGGAGCAATTGAAGACGCCTGACGGGAGTTCTATTAGACCTCAGTTGCACTTCGAACTCAAAGGTGGCATCACCTCCGAGTGCTCTGAATGAATAAGGCAAATGTGTTCCGAGCATTTCGTTTCAACCAACCAGCAGGTGTAAAGAACACCACCAAGAGCCTCCTAGAGTGCTCAAATGTTACCAGTCAAATGTATAATCAAAATTAAAATGAAAGCTTTTTATTCAAGTGTGACAGTTTGCATACTTAGGAGGGGTGCAATAGGCAATTCAGTGCCTGACTAGGCTCTCTGTCCTGTAAAACTATGTCGCGCACTTGAACACATGTCGGCAGACCCTTTGCATTTAAAGGGCGCATCACGTCAGTGGTGAATATCGAATCCATACGCCACAGCTTAGCGAGACCTCTTAATTATATAGCAAAACAGTTTGGCTGTATCGCTGATCACTAAGCTGCTGCAGGTGACAGTGAAATGTGATCTTGCCGGCACCTGGCAATGGCGAAATTTTGCAAAAGGTGAAATTTTGAATCAACCACGCAGTCAATCCCATATGTTGCAGGCCAGTCCTAGAAATCTCATCAAGGAACATGAGCAAGCATACTGCCTAATGGTTCAAATTTTATCATTGTTATCAGCCTATTTTAACCCTAAGTGTCAAAGGCGTAAATATACACAGTGCCGCGAACAAGTCCCAAATGACCGATGCCACATATTTATTACACCAGCTGCATATTTGAAAAATGTGCCAATTTTTCAACTCACTGTTGCCCAGCAAGTGCTGCCAACCTGTGCGGATACAAAAAAAATTTTTTTTGCACTCCGCAATTTCTTGGTTTTAATTCCACAGCTTGTTTAAGCCGATGCATCAGCGAGTACTCCGACATCCGCATGTGGGTGGACGCGAGGTGGTTAGTTTTGGTTTCGCCTCATGGGCTATTTCTTTCTTTTTTTTTTTTCGCTTGCAAAAACTGATGTCTATCTGCTTTCTAATCTCTCAAAGGGTCACCGCTATATGCTTGCTCGTTTATTGCTCACAGAGGTGCGAATACATCTGTTCACAGGCAGGTGCTGGTATTACAAACGATGCTGTTGTATATGAGCGGTGCTGCCATGCCTCCGTTTCTTTTCACCAGACACGTGAAAACTGATTGATCCTCGCTGCCAATGGGATGGAGCATTGCTGCAAGTTTCTAACTCGTTTGGTTTTTCCGACGAGCACACAACCATCAAATTTTCTTGCATGTGCTCACAGCCCTAGTTCAATTACGCTATGGACGTGCGTGCCTGTTGCTCTTCTGCAAGTGAATCGAGCAGCAATTCCTTCGATGCGGACTGCTGCCCAAGTGCCAAATCAGAATACAGTTATTCCAGTGTATTTACTTTCTTATTCTTACTATAAGTATTTATGCAAGCCCATCTGTAAACATGAATAAACATTTGTTGTTTACCTAGGTTTCTTTTTGTCCCTTTATGGTCACCCTAAAAAAAATGCAGTAGATCTTTCTTTTTTGAAATAGGTCACTCTGAAGATTTTAAGTCTGCAATAAAAAAAATCGACCCTGGGGGGTCGCATTTGATGAAAAAA
Source organism: Dermacentor andersoni (assembly GCF_023375885.2). Classification (NCBI taxonomy): domain Eukaryota; kingdom Metazoa; phylum Arthropoda; class Arachnida; order Ixodida; family Ixodidae; genus Dermacentor; species Dermacentor andersoni. The sequence goes on along the minus strand of NC_092824.1, from coordinate 94,262,738 downwards.
ATTAACTTTTAGAAGGGTTAAGTAGACTGCAGGACAATGGTTTCTCCTAGCTATTTCCACCTTTCCTAATCCTTTGTCAACTAAACCTACCCAATGGATATCCTTACCCTATCACTCAATTTCACCTTCTACTGTCTCTGACTACTAATTCTTGGCCACAGTAGCTTGGACAGATGGCATGCTTGCAGCTTTCTTGGCAGCAATTTCAATGTGAAAGAGATGGATTTTTTCATGCATTCAAAAATATGCAGCTGCTGCAATCTGACTGGCCCGTATATAAATCACATCACCTGTATTATGGAAAAACATATTGAACATTCTATTTGTTCTACAATGCCATAAGCAATTAAGCAGTTATCATGTTATATAATGCTTTAAGGCAGCCTTCCTCGCAGAAAAACAAAAGTATCTAGAGACAACAATCACTTCACAATTGAACAAATCAAATTAAATTGTCGAATTTAATGTCCCGAAAAAGCACAGTACGTTGCCATAGTCAATGAGCAGCCATGGTGGGTTCAGAGTTGAATGACTCACCTCAAAGACATGGTACATTTCCTGTGCCACCTTGTTAATTCTCTCGATGCGGCCATCCCAGTCAGAGAGCAGCCACTCAAGCACACTTTGAGCTCGGGCAGCCTCGGGAAGTTCCTCTCCGGTGGCCTTAGTTCCTGTCTTTTCTCCAGCAAGAAAGAACGCCTCCAGGCCTTCAGACGTGGACAGTTTCTAAAGGGTTCACGGAAAACCACCATCACACATAGTACAGCTTGAGAGAAAATGACAGCTACAAGCAACATCAGCATCAGCAGCAGCACAGCAGCCTATCTTTATGTCGCCTGCAGGACGAAAGCCAGTCCCAGCGATCTCCGATTATCTGTCTTGCACTAGCTGATTACAACTTCTGCCTGCAAATTTCCTAATCTCATCGCCCCAACTAATTTTCTGCCATCTTCGATTGAGATTTCCTTCCCTTAGTACACATTCTGTAACTCTAATGGTCCACCGGTTACCTGCCGTACTAATTAACTGGCCTGCCCAGCTCCATTTTTTTTTTTCTCTTAATGTCAACTGGAATCTTGGCTATCCCCCTTTGCTCTCTGATCCACACCGCTGTCTTCCGGTCTCCTAATGTTATGCCTAACATTTTTCATTCCATCACTCTTTGCACAGTCCTTAACTTGTTATTGGGCTTCCTTGCTAACCTCCACATTTCTGCCCCATATGTTAGCACAGGTAGAATACAATGATTGTACACTTTTCTTTTCAATGAAAGTGGTAAGCTCCCAGTCAGGATTTTGTAATGCCTTCCATAGGCACTCCAACCCATTTTTATTCTTCTGTAAATTTCCTTCTCATGATCGATGTCCCCTGGGAATCGACCTAGATAAATGTACTCCTGAACACACTCTAGAGGCTGACTGGTGATCATGAATTCTTTTTTAAGAAATCTGGAGAGTGCAGTCAACCTCTCTATATGGCTTTGACAGTTTATGAGAAGGCATTTGATTCAGTAGAGATACCAGCAGTCATGGAGGAATTGCATAATCGAGGAGTACAGGAGGCATACGTGAATATCTCTGGAAATATCTACAAAGGCACCACAGCTACCTTAACTCCCTACAAGTGGAAAAATACCTATCAAGAAAAAGATCAAGCAAGGAGTTACAATCTCTCCAATGCTATTCACTGTATGCTTACAAGAAATATTCAAGCTATTAGACTGGGAAGGCTTAGGAGTGAGGATCAATGGCAAATATCTCAACCATTTTCGGTTTGCAGATGACATTGTCCCATTCAGCAACACTGGGGATGAATTGCAACAGACGGCTGAGGGCCTTAACCCAGAAAATGTAAGGGAGTAGGGTTGAAGATTAATATGAAGAAGACAAAGGCAATGTTCAGCAGCAATATAATAATACATCCAAATTAAGATGGCCATACTGACTCATAAGTACCCTTAAGCAGTACACAATCAGATACAAGCAAACAAGGAGAATGAATGAATGAATGAATGAATGAATAAATGGCACAGTCAATTTGCCAAGAATGAAAAGTGTTGAGCACAATGGCCTACTTACAAGTACACTTAGTAACTTAGTAAAAGAATTAATTTCAAGGCAACATCTGTTATTTGTGTAATATGTTGCTTCACTAGACGAATTAAAGTTTAGAGAAATAATAAAACACACAAACCGAATGTCTGTGCATTCTTGTTTTACTTCGATTGCGCATAGAGCGCAATCATGCTCTACGAAATGCCCGTGTCTGCCTCAATATTCGTGTAGCACTGACTTATACCGCTAGTCAGGTGTTCTTGTGCAAAGCATGCAAAATCGTGCTCTGCACAAAACGAGACACACACAACAGCTCATGCACAACGCCATAAGTGGAAGTGAGCTATGCAACAGAAAAGTGAGGATAAGAAAAAAATGAAGGCGGGGTTCGTGACATATGCGTCACGTGATCCTCGAGCTCTGGTATGGGAGCACACAGAGAAAGAATTTCATTTGCAGAGGCTAGACGGGGCAAGTGGAGAGAGTATCTCTCTTGGCAGTGGCCCTCGCCTCCTGAAATCATGGGTTCATGGCACTGAAATATTTATATGTCGGCTATTAATGAACCAATTTGAAAAATCTTTGCGGCAGAAGGCTCCCTAGGAGGCACATAACAAGTTCCAGCGTATAACCGAGATTAGCTATGTGGCCTGGTGAGGGGCACTTTAACACCAGACAAAGTCAATAGAGCCTTTGCAACATTTTTATAACAACGCTGTTATACATTATCAATTTAAGCAATCCAAATGATAAAATGGCACAATCAGCCCTTCTCAGCAGCAGTGCTGAGTAAATAAACACACCGAAAGATAAAACACATCACTGACCTTGACTTGTTCCAACCTTGCAGAGTTGTTGCTCAGCCAATGTACCAGCTTCGGTGCGACGTCCACAGTCCAACGGTGAGCCAAATTCATCAGTCGGTTCAGCGGCTCGAAAGTTTCATTCACCTGCGACAGCAGTGCAGAGACAGTCGGATGTTACCGCATGCCCGTTCCACAGGCTGGCCTTTGTCAAATGCGAATTCCTCAGTTTCCAATGAGCAGCACTATATTTTAAAACACTAAGCATTACTAACTGCTAAAGTATAGATACTAACATATTTCTTCTAATTACTTGATAAAAATCTGCACTTATTGCCTGCTTTGTCCTCACTCAAATCATGAAGAAATATAGCATTCTTGAGACTGCATCATTGCATGCACATATACCTTTAATTTCATTCTGATTTAACATATCAAAACCGTGGTATCATAGATCTCTGTGAACTCTACAAAATAAAAAGAAACGCTTGTTCAAAACAGCTAAATGACTAAACAGTTCTGCAGTTTGGTTAAAACAAAAATCCTGCAAAACTGCCTATTGTTGTGCTGTTTGTAAAGCTAAGCATAAGTTTTTTTCACATGACTTACAGTCATAAATGACTAACAATCCCAAAGAATTCTGGCATACCATTTCCCCAACCTCCTCTCTAACTAATTTAGCCCTACAGGATGAAACCGGTACTTCGACTGAAGAAGAAAAATGTGCCGATGTTTTAAACAAGTACTTTACATCCGTATTCACGAAGGAAGACTGCTCAAGTATTCCTAGTGTTGCTGACGTCAATTGTAGGTATATGAACCGCTTTGAGTTAACCATGGAAGGTACCACATCCGTAATAGCGAAACCTAAAGTATCCACAAGCTCCAGTATTGATAGAATCAACACTAAAATACTCAAACTAACAATAATCCCTTGCAGTTTAATTCTTTACCATAGCTTCAATCAGTCATTATGTACTGGTGCACTTCCACACAATTGGAAAATTGGCAAAGTGATACCCATCTTCAAATGTGGAAATAAAAGTAATGTAAATAACTATCGCCCCATATCCCTGACTAGCATTCCTTGCAAAATACTTGAACACATAATTGCATCTCACAACTTTGCACAACGTCTAAGAAATAACCATTTCTTTTTTCACCAACAACACGGTTTTAGAAAAGGCTTGTCGTGTGAAACCCAGCTACTAGAATTCACCCATGACCTATTTTCTAATATGGACAGTAACACACAGACAGACTTCACATATGTTGATTTTTCTAAAGCTTTCAATCGTGTAGCACATTGCCGTTTAGTTGCTGAACTGTCATCCCTTAACCTTGATTCTTTGGCTATATCTTGGCTCCGTAACTTTTTATCCTCACGCAAGCAGTTTACTTGGGTTAATAACACCTCATCTACGTTATCTGACATTATTTCTGGTGTTGCTCAAGGCAGCATCTGGGTCCATCATTATTTATTATCTACATTAATGACCTTCCATCTCATATAACATCAATCATCCATTTGTTTGTTGACGAAAAAAATTCGAAATACCCCTGTTGTAAGTACATTTTGCCATTAGAGGAATGAGATGCTACAAAGAAGTGGCCGAGTTTCATCACCTGTCATCAATAAATGTCTGGACAAACTATTCAGTGAAAGATGCCATGTGTTTATTAAAGGGTGCAGACCAAAAAAATGCTACCTCACTGCAAATTCTGAGCAAAAACAAAGCAGCAGTAAGCACGAAATCTTGTTACAAACTTGTTAAGAAAAAGACAGAGGTAATTGCATAAGAACAAAGTATAAGGGTGCACCAAACGCATACGCAAGCCCATCGTTAAAGGGAACACACATTAGCAGAGCATTAGTAAATTTCCCTACTTGGCAAGTCTACAAACATTCTGCTCTGGGGCAGATACCGTGTAGAAAATGGTGCTCATTCCCCTCTGTATACCTGCATAGCTCAACAACAGAAATTTCACAAGCACCAGTCACTGCAGTACCCACAAGATGCAGGCCAACTGCCTGCACAATCCATTTACAAATTGACCTACATGCACCTACTGCTGCCAAGAGACTCACTGTTATGCAAGTAACTCTCGGAAAACAGCAAGTGCCCAATTAGCTGTATTCGACAAAATGAATTACAACATTAACATGTAAAGAATCGCAGACCTTGCTAATGATCCTTCGCGTTGCCACGTTGTTGGGGGCAAACAAAATTTTGCCTCGAACGTAAGGCTTGACCTGGCCCCACAGGAACCGCATCAGCCTGTTACGTTCAAAGCTCTGGAAGACAGCATTGCAGCGAGGGCCTGTAAACAGGAAATGAACACCGCACTGTTGCTCTTAGTTTCTGAAATGAAACAATACAAGTTAAAAAGAAGGAAGAGCTTGGAATTGGGAGATAATGTTTCCTTGGCTAATGACATTCCAGGTTATTGACATTATTGGAAACAGACTTAATAAAGATTTCCTTTGGTAGATATTGCAACTCTGTCCTACCAGCCATAGTTTGAAAAGGTGGACACTGCTTGAAAGACAAATTGCAGAGTGATGTTACAATTCACAAAACTTCACTCATTAACTTTGTAATTAATTCCTTTAAGTTATGCAACTCAACAGCAGAATTGCATAACACACAGTAATGAATGAACATCGCTTCAGCAGAAATTCCATGCTTCAGTTTTGAAAAATGTGTCCTTAAAGTCTGTGGTGATATGCATTGATGTTCCAGTTGACACTTATTAGCAGCATAGCATTGAATGACGCAATAAACCTTGATCTGTTAAGCTAGATATGTACGTTCTGTGCCTTGTTTCACTAACACCACACAATGTTGCGGAAGCTATAGGTGGAATTAGAAAAAAACACAGGCTAAATTTACAATGCTGTTAGCTCATTGATTGCTCAAGATTGGACAATGCCAGAATACTAACAATATACTACAGTCAATAATAGTACCATGAGCAAGGCACCAGACCATCATCAGTATTATTGAGCAGTCGGCCCCCGATTTGTTGATGCCAGTTATAGTTACTTTAATCATGCACGACTTTATTGCGACTGGTTTTAAATCACTGTGCTTGCAATCATAAAAAAGTTTAATAATAATAATATGCATAATTCATACTTGCACCAACATTTAATATTATGAAGCACGATAACATGTGCCAAATATATTTTATTCTTTCCTCTTCGTATTGATACATACTAGGCAAAGACATTATGTGCACTGCTGTGTTGGCTATACTACATGTGTTTGCTTCAATGTCATTTTAGCAAATAATTAGTACCTGTTTGATACATTATTGCTGCTTTTCCTGCACCTGACATGTGTACACAGTTCGTAACATATCCGATTCAGAGCTAGGAAAGCTTTCAAATCATTCATTGATTAGTATAATATGTAGTCAGACCTTACTACAACAAAGTCTTATTTGACACATAAATGACACACGTATGACCTTTGTCATATCCCATATTCATTACATGCTAATGTTGGCAAGACACATCTTAGATTTACAAATAATGCTATTAAATTGTAACAACTAGCCCAGGCCCCAGCATTTCTTTGCCCAAACACTCACTGGTGGTGTTGTCGTAGACATATTCCGAGACCACATCCTCATCATTCTGTTCCTGCAGGTTTCTGTTGACCTGTTCCCGGAACTCCTCGAAGCGTTGGGCTGGGCCGTGCTCTGTGTCCAGGAGAGAAGACATGTTGCGACCACACAGCGACACCTGAATCACCCTCGCCAATGTGCCATTGGGCCGTGAGCGGCCCCAGGTGAAGAGTTCTGACAGTTGGTCAACTCTCTCGGTGAAGCCCTTGAGCAGCTCTTGGAAACTGGTCAGTGCCCACAACTGAAAGAGTGGATCGAGTGAATATGTACTTCCTAATTAGAGCAATGACAAACGTTTTTCGCCTTTCTGTTCACAAAGTCCTGAGCAGCTGAAGAGTCATCAAAGTGACACCACGAACAAGAGATAAATCAGTTCCTAATTAACTAGTGTCTAAACCAATGTGAATCTCTGTAAACCAATGTGGATTCTCTGAATCCACAGCGAACCCTCAAATTACGTTGTATATATCCTTAGCTATAGCACCCTTCTCAACATCATGTGATCTGATTAATGACATGTATTCCCAAAAGTTACAAATGGTTATTTTTATAAAAATTAGCTTGAGTGTATTCTTTACATAAGCTTCGCGTGATCATACATCCTCAAGGACACAAGGAGTATAAACAGGTTGATGAATACAGCGCTGTTTGGCTTAGGTGCACATTACAACAAGGGCAAATTAGAAACAATGTTTCCAGTGTCCTACAAAAGCCAGAAAAATAGCGTGGCTTGGGCTAGTTAACGTTTTCCGAGACGGTTACAGTGTGAAAGCAAGACAGCAAGAGGCACACATAAGAGAACAAGAAAATAGAGTTCTTTTCTCAATTGTTGTTTGTTTGTTTGTTTGTTTGTTTGTTTGTTTGTTTGTTTGTTTGTTTGTTTGTTTGTTTGTTTGTTTGTTTGTTTGTTTGTTGCAAGGCTACATATCTGCAGGTGATGGTAAATTACGACTGTTACATAAAGACATAGCTGCTTTCTAACACGAGTGCATAAACAGTGATTTCTGACCACAAATGGAGTCTGAATAGAGAAGCGTGACAGTGGACTCAACATGAATTTAATAACTAATTTTCTCACCGTTTTCAAATAGTTCCTGAGCACAGAATGAGCCTTTGCTAGACTTGTGGTTCTGGCCCACCAGTCCATAACTTAACAAGGAAATCATGCTTACTTTCTCCAAAACAGCTCGTGCACCTCAACCTCAGTAAGAGTTATCTAAAAGCTATTCAAAACAATATTATAATTTCGAATCACAGCAATTCATTTTGAGGACGAGATCAAACAGCAACTATTTGCTTTGAAGACCTAATGAAAAGCAAGAAGGAAATTAAAAAAAAAAAAAATTACGGGGTTTAACATTTCAAAGCAACACACAGGCTCTAATGGGCACCACAATGGGGGGCTCTGGATTATTTTCAATCATCTGCTGTTCTTTAATGTGCACTTGAATCTAAGTACACAAGTGCTTTTTGCTGTCCGCATACAGCAGAATTTGCCCACTACGGCTGGGACTTGAACCTATGACCTTGTGCCCAGTAGCAGGACGCCATAGCTGCTGAGCCACCACAATGGATCTTGGCAATATATACCACGTTTAAATTCCAGTACGAATCTTTTCTAATATTTCCAGGTTTTGATGATACCACGGCTGGAACTGAAGCACTGCACTCTGTGCTCCTTGTAAGGTGTATGCTCTCTCTCTCTCTCTCTCCCCCGCCCCCTTTACAGATGTTAGTCTCAGCAAGAAAGAGAATTGCCAGGACACAAGAGAGAAGTGAAACATGCCTCATTGCGAGCATCCTGAGCTGCCTGAAAAGCTGTCACCCAGTCAGCTGTGCTGAAATTGTGGCCACCTTCCTTCATCACAGATGACACCTGATGTGGGACAAACAAAAGTAACAACAAGAACATGAACGACAAAAGATTAGAGAAAATAAAAGCAAATAGCAAAGCAATGTGAACTGCTACAATATTACTGCTTTCTGAGTCTCACAGAGCTTGCATGGTGCAAAAAAAAAAATAAAATGAATAATTGGATCAGAAAATAGCTAGCCTTGAGGAGAACACTCCCTTTATAAATTTTCCTTTGGAAAGCGCCTTCCATTTTCTTTTCAAAGTGAGATGCGGTTTTGCTTAGAAGTTTGAACATTAAACACTGCAAAGTGGCTTCTCCAATACTCAACATCTAATCAATTCAATCATTATGTTATGCATGCAGTGTGAATATTTACCATGCAGAATTTTCATGTTAAACAGATACAATGAATCGACAACACAAAAATGTGCTTTCAAAACAGAGCAGAATCCTGCATTGCGTGTTTCTAAACATACTTCAAGTATGCACAAAACGACACAAAGTGACATGTACTATCTGCAGTATAAAGTCTGCAGTCATTCAAATGTGAACAGCAGAGTGCGTGACTTTTGCATAACCAAGCGAAAAGCAAAGAGTGCAGAGTCGCATGATAAACTCTGATATGTCACAAGCAACCTTCGTGACTTATCACAGTTTGTCATACATGTTCACACCTTTTAGTTTTTCACTAGGTCGAAAAAAAAAAAAAGCATGCGCTCGGCTGGCAATTTGCAGTTAGAAATGAGACGACTGTAGATAAAATGCACTGATAGTACATGTGAAAAGGTAACATCTAATTACAAAAAGATAATTACAAGAAGAGATTTGAAGGCACATCTGTGCCATTATTCCTATTTTAATGTTGATTTCCATGAAGCTTCTGAAATGGAGCTAACTGTCCTATTTTTTTTTTAACCTCTCCAATTAACAAACACAAACATTCATACCCATGTATCCTGGTGCCCAGGAGAACACAACAAATCAGGAACCCACCTCGTGCAGCACAGCGGTCCAATTCAGGCTTCTCAAAACTTGTAGTGTGAATGCACGGCCATCAGCGGCAGGCAGTTTGCAAAGTTCACGCTGCAGCTGACCATGCTCGTCACCTGCTTCTGGGACGCCGGCTACAAAAAGCACCTGGGGTGCTCCTGGCTTGCAGAAGTAGCCTCGAATGCCCTCCTTGCCCCTGTCAAATATCTGGCAAGAAAAAAAAAATTGTCTTAACCGTCAATCCTGGAGAGGCTTGCCTGGTGGCACCCCCAGTATGCTGCTCCACATTTACAATGAAAAATGAAACAATATGCACAGTGCAGGTCACAGATACACAACACACAAAACACACCACAACGCTCAACAAACTAATGTAACTCATCGAGATCAGTGAGGTTTAACATCCCCATGGGGTTTAAATATGTGGTTTAACATCCTAACGCAACTCGTGTGTCAAGGGAGGTGCTGTATCATATCATACCTAAAGCAAGGCACACAAGCGTTTTTGCATTTTACACCCATCACAATGCAAACACCAGAGTCAGAAATCAAACCCATAGCCTTGTGTGGTCGGTAACATCATGCCATACCTCTGAGCCAATGCGGTAGGTTTCGTCCTGACAGCCATGAGCAGAGGAAGCGCGTTTATCTCTCTTCTTTTTTTCTTTTTTTCATGTTACGCATTTACTTTGCCACCCCGGTGTATCTCGGGTCTCAGGGCATAGGCACACAGGTTCTGCCAAGGTTATCAGCAGAGCTTGAAATAGAATGCCTTCTTTTACTGACAGCTCCCAAACAATTCATAGTGGCTCACTTTTCTTGGCTTCTACCACTTCCATATTTCCCCTATGTGAAACCCATGAGAGAAAGTCACGCTTCTGCACCATCGTTGCATACACTGTCCTGCCTGGCAGCATACGATTCAGCGCTCATGCTCTAGTCCCAACATTATGGGAGGTGTGGCTCACTGTCTGTTTGTCCGGTGCCCATGTTTCAAGGTTCAGTGTCAAACGATAGCACAAAGCCTAAGAAAGAGGAACATTACTTTGGGACTGCGGCCCTTTCGGGTGGTCAAAAATGAGAGAGAGAGAGAGAGAGAGAGAGAGAGAGAGAGAGAGAGAGAGAGAGAGAGAGAGAGAGAGAGAGAGAGAGAGAGAGAGAGAGAGAGAGAGAGAGAGAGAGAGAGAGAGAGAGAGATAGATGTGGTGGCATGAGCATTGTTTGCTTTACACCAGCCCTTTTTAATTGGTAGTTAAAGTCCCTAGACTACAACACAAACATCAGGCAGAGAAAATGCTGACGGTATCATTGCAAGGCTCGTACAGCCTGTCTTCTAAAAGCAGAACCAACCAACCAACCAGCCTAGAACAATGAGCACTCCAGCATTATAACAAGGCTATATGCCGTGCAAGGGCAGCATACAAAGTGCAAAGAACCAATGGGGCCAACAAACACCATCAATTAGTACTCACTGGCAGTGGGTACTCCGAAAAATGTTTAGAGATTTAAAATTTCCAGCAGAGTGCAGTCCATGCCCACAACATGTGCACTTTTCAGTAGTTCAGTAAAAACATTAAGCCTTAGTGCAACAGGAATGCTGCTCCTGTAATTCAATGTGCAGTGCTCCAGCTTGCAAGCTTCAACGCAACACAAGTAAGCATTCACCTTTTGAAGCGCCCGCACGCTGACACTTGACTTGAAGAAGGCAGGATAGAAGTCCTTGTTTGAGATGTTTAGGCTTTCGAAACCGTGCCTCGTGTCCTCGTCATTCTTCAGAACATCCTCGAAAGCAACCCTTCCTGTAAAGAAACATTGGGATGTCACACAATTCTTGTTAACACTATCTATAGTTAAATACTTGGTTCATTAAAGACTTGTTTCTTCATTAATGACTTGTTTCATTGAAAGCTGCAGCTGACGATTGATATGACTCAATGCCCCAAAGAAAAACAGGACTATAGGAGGCCTGAATGTGGATGGCTTCCAATTAGTTTTGACAACCTCAGGTTCGTGACACAAAACTGAAATCTCAGTACATGAAAATTTCCACACTCAATTCTCAACAAAATGTGACAATGGTGGTCACATTCACATTTAAACATTTCCTGCACATTTCAGATATTTACAGTGTTTGTCAAAATAAGTTAGGTCGCAATACATAGAATCAAGGCTTTCTCCAAGCCTAGCACTCAAAACACATGCCCACAAAACCAAGCACAGGATCATAGTGGCACACAAGGACATGTGTTACGCTTAAAAGCCCTGGAGGGCCAGGAACATAACAGGCACCACAGGCACTAGACTGAATGGTCCACTAGCAGATGCAAAAAATCTGTGGCCTGTATACTTTTGATGAAGTTTAGACATGACTGTTTGGTTGGTATGACTAGAGCAGAATTTATGCCTAGTTTGAACTAAAGTGACAATACCTGAAGCTGCCAACCCGCTTACTGGAAAATGAAAAAAAAAAAAGTTTCAATGTTGAAGGCACTTACCAGACAACGGAAACTGGGCACCTGTGAGCTTCTTTACAAATGAAGAGAGGGTTTCCAAGTCACGGGATAACCGCTTGATGCTGTTTACTGTGTCTTCATTTGTTAAATGTTCATTTACGATGTGATTCACATCACTGACCAGCTGGATAATTCTGTAAAAGAAAAGGAAACTGTGATCAGCTTAAAGACAAACGTACACTCAGACGAAGGGGCCATGTTGTCGGTCAATCATTTTCAGGTATTTGCAAGATTTCGCATGATTCAGCTATGGACGTGTCAGCGCTTACAAGAAACAGCATACCTTGCACAGTGCCAAGCACTGTCATGACATATCGCAAAGAAGGCTGTTGCACGAGGCCACCAACATGTCTGGTGCAAGTCACTCGTGAAAGTGATTGTATTTCCTAAAGTTACTGACCAAGGATACTACTCTGGATGTTGCAACTCCTCCTATAACCTTCTTTGCATGGTCAGCCTAATTATATGAGAACTGCTCAGGCAGGCACTTATGACAACTGGACCGTTGCCCTATCCAACAAAAAAAACCTGATTAAGCTTTTGTGTGAAAGTTTAGGATGTGTGTACTCGAAACTGCAGACCATTTACTGGCCCCAGTGTGCCCACCGACAAGGACGGGAATAGATGCCACAGAATGAGACAGCATTAAGAGGTGGCTGTGTTACCATGAATCACATTGATACGTTTGCTCATATCGGGCTACCCTTAACATGCACTCCTCTCAGCTGCATATGTACTATCTGCACTCGTTCTAATGCAAACAGTGGAGTGCATGGGATGTTCATGCTTTTAGTGCATACCTAGCAAAAACCAAAGGGTGTGACCATTTACGACCAACTGTGATATGTCACATATGGTGTTCGCAACACATAATTCGTCATAGAGCGTCGGGCTGTTTCTTTTTTGATTGGTTGCACCAAAACCATGCACTCCCCTGTTCATATTAGGATGACTCCAGATACTACAAGCCACATGGCAGTACTTATGGTACTGCATCACACAAAAGAAAGGCAACGCACACAACTTATCAAAAATGCACAATGACACACTATTCTTACTACCATTCACACAAGTCTTAATTTAAGCACAAGGGTAGATAGTTGGTCTTGCAGATGAGGCCTAACTCATTGTACAGCGCAAAAAGGACACAATGAAGGCTGAGGGTATGACACAGGGTGCGGTGTGTCGTGCCCTCTAGCTTCATCCAGATCTTACCAACGCTGTACAGAAAATCACTTGAGAAACATTCATTTAGCATTGTTTTAGCATGGTAGATGCAACCGAGCTAAAGCAAATGTTTTTTTCACTCACAGAGATGTGTTGTACTGCTGCTCAGCACTGCTCTGAGTGGGCGCCTCTCCGTGGCAGGTGTTGTTGAGGGTGCACACCGTTGACTGGACAAATGGCAGCAGGCCAGCAGAAGGCATGGCCTTGGCATCGAAATGGCCTAAAGAGAACAGTGCAGACGAAAGCACAGCAACATCATACATCATGCTTCAAAGCAGCGCTTGCCCCCTTGCCCATTGACCAACGTTCAATCTAACTGTACTACACAAAACTTCAATGAGTCATTGTCCTTGTACCTAAAGTCGAATGATCGAGCTTGTGATAGTGAAAATTAGTGGCAGGGACATCCACCAAAAATGGCTTGGAACAGTGAGAAAGCTGCTAAAATATCTTTTAGCCAGTGTTGTTCAGTTTGTGAATGTTAGAGACGAAAGAGTCAAAGTCGAAGGGGCTACGCTTCAGAGCTTCATGCAGGATTCTAAAGACTAGGGGAGCCATGATTCAATGTACATATGTCATTGTTGACAGGTGTTGACAGACACCTGAAAGCAGGCTCTTCAAAAAGTATGCTCCTAAGCAAACGAAGGCTTTTGCCTTTCCGTGTATTTGGAGAGCGTAGCAAGACAGAATAAAGCTTGCAAAAAGAGGAAAAGATGACAGCCTTAGCCTAACATGAGTGTTTGGCATACAGTATCTATCATGGGACATCTACTTTCGTATACAGGGTGTTCTTTTTGAACTGTACCAAATTTGTAAATGTTGCCTATGGCAAGATAGCACAATTCTAACCCTTGATCTAAATTACTCAACGAGGCGGTCATTACTTACACAAGAAATCAAATTGCTTAATTACCTCATTAACAAAATCACTCCAATTAACATTCTAATTAATTACTTCATGTCACATACTTCTATCTATGAATTGCAGCTAGTTAGTTCCCAAGGTCTATCCACTCTTGACAGCATGAGTTTCGTGTTATTAATTTTCAAAGTGTCCGACTTTCGTGCTTCCATGCATAAAACAGCATTTTCTTCAGAAAAGTAACTTGAACACCAATGCATTTCGTCGGACACTTTGAAAATTAATATCACGAAACTGGTACAGTCCTGAGAATTAATTCCAAGTGGGCCTTGTGAAATCACCGGCTATAATTCATAGATTGAAATATGTGCCGTAAAATAATTAATTAGAAAGTTAATTGGTATAATTATGTTACTTATACAATTAGGTATTTTGATTCCTCATAGAAATAATGGCCGCCCCAACAAGTAATTTAGACCACGGGTTAGAATTCTGCTATCTGCCACAGGCAACTTTCAAACACTTAGTGCAGCTAAAAAAAAAGACGCCCTATATAATAAAACACCATGATAAAACTTCTTGTGACTGTATTCGCAAGTTTAAACAGTGTAAAAATCTCTGCATTCAACATCACTTCGCACAGCAATACGTGCTGTGCAATAAGAGGATCATTAAAAGCTTTTAGCTTTTTAACTTTGTTTTGACAAAGCAGTCATAAAGTTTGCTTTTCTTGCTTGTTCACAAGTACAACCTGTCAACTAAATGAAAGAGATAATGAAAGGCAGCGAAGCTAACCAAGTTGTACCTGGTTTGCTATCCTACACAACTGAGGGAAAGGGAAGAAAAGCAAAGTAAGTAAGCGGGGCTGTGCATACATGTACAACTATGCTTTCTGCCCATTCAAAGACAAAAGCGTTTAACACCTTTAAAATTATGCTGCATAAATACAAACACAGTGATTGCAAAGGGTATGACTGTCAGGTCTTGCCTGCCCAATATTTCACATCACTGCTTAATTATGCTAACAATAGGTTACGCACAAGTACTACAAGCTGTGAACTGACACTAACCCCCGTATTCAGAAATGCAACTTAAGTTGAAGCCCATGCTTGACTTGATCTAAGTGATGTCTATTGTGAACGTGCCGGAGGAAACGCAGTGAGCGCCTTTGGGCACGTTAACGGCAGGCGTCATCTAAATCAAGTCAAGCAGGGGCTTCACCTTAAGATAGTACATTTCTGAATACAGGGGTAAGTATCACAGCTGTCCTTTGTTCTGTTCCTAGTTGAACAATAGCCACACAAGAACCCCTACAAGTTTATTTTTACAAGTATGACAGACCTCACTTCACGCAAGGTTACCATGTCTCGCACAAGGAAGGGCCTGGGTTTTTCTTCCTTTTTTTTCCTGCAAGCCTTCTTTTTTCTTTTTTCTTGAACCAAACAAAGCAGCTTATTTCGTTCACTCGTTTTGACCATGAAACACTTCCTCATCTCCAAACTAACTAGCTAGCTAACGCGCACTAGCTTTGTTAGAGCCTCAATGTTAGAGCCAACCATGCATAACAAGCAATAATTCAGAATGACTTCCACTCTGTACTAATCACACAATAATCAACTCACATATGCACATAATCCAACCAGCATTTTCCTCAAGGGTACTTGTGCACAACATTACTGCAAGGAAATTACTTAGGTAGATTTGTGAACAGCATCACCTGTAGAACTTCAGCTCCATCAAGGTAAAACTTTTCTAATTCTTTTTTTTTTTCTTGATGCAGTGTGCCAAAGTGATCTGTAAGCAGGCTAAAGACGTTTCATTGAACTAGAGAAACACTTGGCCCAAGTTGCACTTGAAGTGATGCCAATGTATTTGTTGTGCATTGTACAATGCTATGAATATGTGCACAGTAGCCACTTAAACTTTACTATCAAGATCTTCCTTCCTCTGGTTTTTGTCAAGCGTATAATACATTGAAACTACTTCTATACTGTGTTTTTATCGGTGTTCAAACTATCAATAAACTCCTCCTACATTGTTACATTCTCTCTGATGGAGGAAAATTCTAGATAGTCCTATCCATTTTTTAAAGTGCATTCACACTTTCAGCAATTCCAGCATTCATTTGCATTTGATTTAGTTATTCTTACATTGACTTGTTATAATTCTGCACACACTGTTTGACTGTTTTTGGCTTGTAAGATCTTATGGTATACTTCAAGGTATACCTACGTAGCTTTTAGTCCAAAATGACCATCCAGCCTGTACAATGGAAAAAAAAATTTATTTGATTTAATTTGACTCTTGCTGTAAAGCCATTGCTGTACAATGTCGTGCCATTACTCCTTAACATTGCATCAACACTGGTGCATCTTGTGATGCTAGAGTCATATCTGGTAGCTTCAAAAACAGAGCAGTAACTAAAGTATTGAGCCATAACGTGTACAGTGCCTGTAATCAGAGCAGAAAGATAAGAGTGCCAGAAAGCTTGGATATATATTTAAAACACAGTAAGAATACTGGTTTGTGGAGACTGCAGATAAACAACTCAATAGCAGCAGCCTCTACACAATGACCACAAACAGCAAGTAAAAAAAAAAAGAACAAATATAAAGACAGAATGCTGTTTCAAAAGATGAGAATGCGAACGAGCCACTTACACTCGTGAATGTAAATACGGAGTCCTCGTGTACGGACCCACATGAGGATGAAGAAGAGGATGAGTGGCCATACTATTTCTATACACACGCGCACCTGCAAAGGAAAGCACCAATTATATATATATAACCTTGCATCAACACCAAAGCACAATATGCAACAAATAGCACTTCATGTCACGTAGACACAGAAAAAGAAGCAAGCCAGGTTATTAACTTTACCTTTTGTCTTCGATGTATTACAAAGTTTTTCCATAGCAACAGGTACAGCTGGTTCCAAAACTTCATCCTGTTTCTCTGCAATACCACAGAATCGCGACCTCAATAGCGTAAACACCACTCCCATGCGAGCAAGATAAGGAGGCACACGGGGCAGTCCCATGCGATTCTACCCTCTCTTTCTATTAACACAGCAACCACTTTGTTATCTTCATGGCATAGCAACATAATATGGTGATAAAAGTGGCTTCTTCGTGTGGATAACACATTGACCTAGATACAAACTGTTCCATAAGAACCTTTTCATAGATGAATGAAACAGTGCATGGCACATTATCATTGTGACATTAAGGATTAAGGACATTAAGTAATTAAAGCATGTATTTGCATCTAGATATCCATCAGTATACTGGTAGTATTCATGAATCACTTTCTTTTTATTTAACTTGTTCTCAGGAATGCGAGAGCATATGCTGTTGGGTCAGAAATCTTTCACATCTTTTATCCCTAAAGCACTTGCAAAAATGGATCTTACATAATGCAACATCATACTTTCCAATTTATTGGCTTAGCTTACCACAGCTATCCAAAGAGAAACTACCATGTTTTCTTAATATTAAGCGCTCCTCTTACTTTTCTAAACTGAACTGCGTGAAAGAACAAAGGAAAATATTCTTTATTATGCCTTACATTAGCTCCTAATGTAGGACCACTCTTTAGTGTTTAGTCATCATTGAAGTGAAAAATAATAGGATGTGAAAACTGAGTGTAAGTATACAGCATAGCAGCTAAAACTCACGAACATAATAAATTAGATACAATAACTGAATGAACACTCTGTGACATTATTCATGCAGCCTTTTTGTGCATATTCCTTGCAAATTAGCATATCTGCAACATGATATCATAAAGATATCGAAAGTGTACTCATGGGCCCATTTTTCTTTGAAGGTGTTTGACACCGGTTAGATGAAATATTTCAAGAAATTGTGTCATACTACACTTAATGCAGCCTCACACTTGCTCAAACACAAACATATAAGCTGCAACAGAAGCTGTTTAACACAATCCAACACTCACAAACAAACAACATCCAATGCCAGCTGAGGGCTAATTCAATAGCTACATGCGAGTCAGACAAAAAAACCAAACCAAAAGGAAGCACATTTAGGCCTTCAAGACAGGAAGAAGCCTTTCAACCATCCACACATTCTCCCACAGACTTACTGTACCGTGCACAAAATTATGTCTGACCTACAGGAAATTAAAGTAGACATGTTCTCACAAGCTTTGAAGGCTAGCACACTTAATTGGCACTAGACGTGAGAGCACAGTGAATAAGGGTATCCTAACTAACATAGCGCAAGCTTTGTAGATAGCTTTTGTACAGACGAAACCAAGTGTATATGTTAGCAACATCCTGGAGAACCTGTCAGTATTGTTTGTGTTCTCACTAACTGAGCAACCAGTAATTACTAACTTTGTAATAACATAATTTATGGCTACAATTTCAACACAAGGTTTATATTGCATATTCGAAAACATCACCTTCAATTGTTTGTAATGCATTACCTTTTGCTTAGCTCTTTCTCTTTGCATTTATATGAATGCCACTGTAGCATGCAAGCAGTGGGTCAAGGCAGCTATTGAAGATCTGGCAGGATTTCAGTAAGAAAAAAGACAGCTATGCAAATGGTAACGTTTTGCAAATAACTGAAAGTGAATTTTCTGAAATGTACTCCACAAACATTTCAACATTGTGGCTGTGAAAGTAATAATGAACGAGTTAGATCATTACTAACTGCTAATTATTTTATTAGAAAACAAAGCAAACTGCCGGCTTCTTCAGGATGTTAACAACATACAGCTGGTTTCATCTGCACAGAAAGCTTGCTTGTTTGTTTGTTTTTCTTCCATTTTCTGTTTGTTTGCTTGTCTGTTTAAACTTGTTCCGTGTTAACTGGGACATCCAGTAGAAGTTGCTCAAGAAGTGCCCCCGGCAGCATGCTATGGCCTTCACCATTGCTCATTTCATCTGTCAGGAGGCATCAAGGACCAACAACTGACCTGTCTGGCAAGTGTGAGAGAGTGAGGGTGTGTGAGAACCAGTTTGCAGAGCCGCTCCATATTTTTCTACCATGATTAGCACTAATGGATGGATGTCCTACAGCGGCAGGCTGTCTCTCTCTGGCGCAGTGCGTGAAGTCAAGCCGTAGTTGCAGTTGACACATATACAAGTAGCCTGCAGAGCAGCTTAGGTTTACTGCTGCTTCTGCAGTTATAGTCGCATGTCCCGGTAGAGAGAATAAAAACCTGCCCACTTTGACCTACTTCAATTTTGTCATGCGAACTTTGGATGCAAAGACAGAAGCTTTTGCTGCCTTCTGGACAAGAGTGTGTGCTGTAACAGGTGACAAAAGGCATCACACCTTTTTGTCCAATGCTTTTTGGCCTAATATCTACATACAAGGCATCTTTCAGTCCAGCTTTGTATCTGAGCTCCCTGTATAAGAGGGACTGCCCCACAAGCCACAAGGAAAGTGGAAACGGAAAATTGAAATAAAAGTCTGTGCTGCCCAAACTGCCAATTTTTCATTAGCAATTAAGAGCTACTGCTGAACGAAACTACAACATCAAAAAACTTACAGGGGTCGGAATAAGCTAACGGATTTTCAGTGGCACAGTTCCAAGGGGTGGAGTAAAATGGTGAGAGGTGGAGCGCTACAATACACAGCAGCCAACTCAGAAACCAAGTGCGGTGTGCCTACATTATAGGCACTCAGGCTGAGTTCGCGTGTCACGGTCACACACTCCAACTCAATCTGCTCCCAGACAACAATGAGGCGGAAAGCACGAAAGAAACGCGGCACAGCGAAGGCCACGCGACCTAGGAAACAAAGAACAAGCTCTCCCGCTCCTTGGGGAAGGGAAGCATTAATATATATATATATATATATATATATATATATATATATATATATTTGTGTAGATGAAAATGGTCGAGTGCTTGCAAAAGGGAAAGAGGCCCCAAAGGCGAAATCACAGGAACGCATGCCGGTAGGCCGGGCACGCACGCCCAAGCGGCGGCGAACTCGGAAGAGTGCACGATTCAATAAAAGGATAGAAATAATGTCACTCCACGATTTGGGAACGGAAGCCCGCTATAGTATGTGCGTGGAAAGCACTATCAAGAGTGTGTGCGTCAGTGTTTCGCGGTGGGGAAAGGAAGGGGGTTCGAGAGGGGTCAGAAGCCGAAAACGTACGCGGCCGTATCGATGGAAGGAAACGGAAAGGCGCGCGCGTGCGTAATGGAGCGGAAATTGCGGTACGCGGGGGAGGGGGGGGGAGCAAGAGCGCCAAGCGAAACAAACGAAGAGGCCGCGATGCAGCGCACGAAGCGGAACCGAGGAGGAGGCGGAAGACATTGAGAGGAGAGAGGATAAAATAGAGCGAGGGAAAGAAAGAGAGAGAGTAAAGGAAAGGTCGCGGCAGGGATAGCGTTCAAGCGAGGAAAAGAGAGAGAGAGAGAGAGAGAGAAAGCAAAGACATTATTTCCTCTCTCCCACATTGGAAGAGAGGAGGAGCGCTGCAAAATGAGCACGTGAAGAAGACAAAAGGCTCAGCAGAAGGAATAAGACGGACTGAGAAGAAGGCAGGCGAAGGGGAGAGGGCAAAAGAGAAACAAGGTCATCTCGGTGCAGTTGCACCCGCGAAGTCTCTTCCCCCCCCCCCTCCCTCGCCCACTCCACAGTCGCAACGCTCGCGCGCGTCTCGCATTGCTCTGCTGCGCTGCACGGAGGGTGAGCAAGATCAGCCGCGCGGTGACGTCAGGACGCTCGCGCGCGCGCGCTCGCAGAGCGAGTTGCGGGTGCACGTGCACCCGGGCCGGGCAGGAAAGCGCGCGCCTTCGCCAAGTTTCGTTTTCTCGTCTTTCCCTCCTTTTCTCCATTCGTACGAGCTGTTTTGACGCGTGGATGTGTCGTTCTTCTCGTTGCTGTAGTCGCGCTGTTCGAGGAGGGAATGCACAATAGAGAGTAGGGGTTGGGGGGAGGGGGGAGAAATGAGATACGCGGACATTGCGGCCGGACGAACGGACGGACGGCATGGCAACGCGAACGCACCGAGGTTCCGAGAAAACTGACATTTAAACGTCGATACGATGCGAGCGAGCCACATGATGCGCCGATCGGAGATATCCCCGATACGCCGAAGCTGCGGAGACATTTCCGCAGTACACGACTGTCACTGTCACGCGCACTGCAGCAAAACTACACGCAAATGTTGAAAACAAAGTTTCTTTCTTTCTTTCTTACTCGTCTCGTGTTCCACAAACTTAAATGCGACACACGATGCACATAGGGGAACTGAAATCCGGACTAGATGGTTTGGATTCGTCCATTACAATTTCGGCAGGCGTAAGAATGCATATATGGACAACACAGAAACACACACATAGATAAGCACTCGCACACGATATGCACACAACCGTATGTTCCTCTCAAACCTTTCCAGGTGGACCCCATTTTACCGCCCGCAGAACACGCTTCCCCTTCGCAGCTTAATAGGCTTAGCCTGCAGTCATATCATTCACAGCTTAAACGGCCGTGTCGAGTACGAGGCTGAGGCAACGGGAAATAAGTGATTTTAATTGGGACGAACATGAAAGCTGGATTTTTCTTGCGCGACGTGCGTATATCCCTGCAGCAGTTGCCGCGGATGGCGGCAAACGGAGACAGTTATGGTGCTTGCACTCTACAGCAGGCGGTGTGCACGCATATACTTTGTCTTTTTGAAAAGAAATTCATGAAAAAACGCGAAATGGGATTAGCACTGGATCATCAAATACGTTACGTTGAATACGCGAGATCGTTACTTTGGTTACACGATTTAGCGAATATATCCCATCGCGAAAAGACCTCGTTATCCTAAATCCGGATATAGCGAATCCCTCGTTATATCAAAAAAATCATTCTGGGCTTTCACGATCCAAAACCACGCTCTAAATATGAGGGACGCCGTAGTGGGGGACTCCGGATTAATTTTGACCACGTGGGCTCTTATAGCCAACAACGGCTCCGGCCACGCGTATTTTGATAGGGTTTGAATGGCAAGCATTCCGTGTGCTCTGTAGGTAGGTGGCTATCATTATCAGTATTGCAAATGATGTTCCAGGTATTTTTTTTTTTTTTTTTTTTTTTGCCGATCACTCACATATTGCGCATGGTAGCACCCTATATATTTATTCCTTCATGGCTTCATGAATAAACTGTCGCAAGTCAGCGCTATGTGCGTGTCGCTCTCTCGTGTCGTAGTCTTTTTTTGCGCTGTGTCCTTTTTTCCAATGAATCACAAACAAGCCCAAGCTCCCACCCTAAGACTCTTATAACGATCCTTCAAAGAAAGAAAACGGTTCAGTAAACCACAAGACCAGAAAAGTTCGTCACACGGTTGATGTAGCGAAGTAAACACGCCCACGGCGATACCGCGAAGAGTACTATACACAAACAAATAGGCAAGCAGAGCACCAGACTCCACCAAAGAGAAAGAGGAGCGGCTGAACGAAAAGCATCACGCACGCGGTCTACTCTATATGCTATATGTATACACGGAGAACACGACAGTGGAAGTGTGTAGGCGGATCGCACGCGTGTTTACGAGTAAGTATACATGCACCGCATGCGAGGAAGACAGTGGTAAGCAGTCCTCACCCCCTTCCTTGTCTTGTTATTATATTCTTTTTCGTCTAAAGGCAATAACTAGGCACGCTTTAATGAGAAATAAAAAGACGGGAGAAATAAAAGCGGCTTGATGAAAAATGACTCGCGTTTACTATACAGCTAGGCATTGTGGCGTCACAAACTCCACCATATAGAAAGGTTTTTTTTTTTTCTTCTTCTGCGCTCTCTTCGCCAGTTGTATTACACATGTGCTGCCGCGCATGGCTATAGGTGCGTATTATGTTGTTGGACACAGGCCAAGTTCTTTGCATAACCTTTTTGGCACAAGGCGAGTTCTTATAGTTAACGCTTGCTGGTGTGCCAGTTGGTTGTGATTCATAGTTCTTAATTGTATAACGTTTATGATACATGAAATGACATTATGAAACGACCTGATACAGGCACATTGTGAATAGCGCCAGGCGTTCGTCGTTCGATCCGTAGGAAGCATTCAAACGAAAGCACTTAAATCCCATAAGATATAGAAAACGCATCATGAAAGGGGAAAGAAAAAAAACATAAGTGTCGTTGTGTTTAGTCAGAAGCAGCCTAGCAAAGCTCCTTACAGTTGCCGATGCGTTCCCTCGAGATTGAAAGCCAAGAGAAAAGAAAGGTTTAAAACGAGGATCGAATCGTTAAGAACTCACCGCGGGAAGTTTACAGTCACCCACGTTAGGAACAGTTTCTGATTACGAACGTCTATGCGCTTTCTTTTCGTCATCTCTCATCACTCATATCTTTTTCCCCATCCCCCTTTCCCAGTGCAGGATTATATCACGTCAGAACGAGCTATAGCTCCGGCTGCCTTTGCGTAAATAAATTCATCTCTCTCTCTCTCTCTCAGCGGGGACAGCACAGCTCTTAACAACAATTCGTAAGCTCAAATTCGTAGCTCCCTGTATCCTAACATTTGCTAGTTCAGTGTCTACTTTCTGACGTCACAGGAGGAGGGCAAAAGAGGAGCCGCCGCTCGAGACTTGGGGGCGACTGCCGCTGAAGCGCCAGCTGGAGCGGTTGACCTTCTGCGAGGTTTTTAATTGTATTCGTGCAAGCTCCTATAGCTTTCCCATTGGAAACGCTAGCAGAGTGCACTAAAGCGAAGAACTTTAGCCGTGTTGGTAAATTACGTACCCTCCTACAGCAGCGAGAATAAAGCCACTCTCATCGTGACAGGTGGCGACGCCACTTTGAAGTATCCGCATTGGCACGCCGTGACGTCACACATTTTGAAAACGTCTACTCGGATCTATAACATTTTTTTTAATGCAAGATAGAGTTAACTGTGCTCTAGAAGAACCAAAGTGCTGCACTTAGCAAGCTTCGAAAACATTTAACTTCCCCACAACAGTCGAAAGACGAGAAAAATAGATCAAAATCAGTGACGTCATACTGACGTATAAATGCGCTGGGGTTTCGGCGAGAGCTTCTTAATAAAAATAGGCGTTTGGCTCTTATTTTATATTTGTGATTGATTGATTGATTGATTGATTGATTTTAACGTACCAAAGTACCACTGGGGCTATATTAAGGTCACCATACAGTAAAGGACCGCCCGGGGTTCCCTGCACCTAAACCTAAGTACACGAGTGTTTTTTTTTTTTTTTTTTTTCATTTCGCTCCACTCGAAATGCGTCCGCCGAGGCCTACGAATCGGGCCCGCGACCTCGTGCTCAGCAGCCGTGTAATTAATTGCTCTTAATCATCACTCTTCGTAAATAGAGTTCGTAAATGTTCGTTTATTTCTTCGTAAATAAAAATAAACGAACATATATGGCCTCGGGAGAGTACTGCGTAGGCCTAATCGTTATAGCGTCTCTTTAATGGGTTGCTCTCGGCTGACGCTGTTCTTGTTGCGCCTGCTAAGAGCGCCTGCAGAGTTGATCTCTGCCGTAATTACGCCCTCATCTGAAACGTGGACGGCGCTGCCGCCTCACTCCCGGAGTCGAACCCGGGACCTCTAGCTCGGCAGCTTGCCCACCGTAGATGCCACCGGGCCACTACTACACGAGGATGGCCGGGCGAAAGGAAAATAATGGAGGGCTCGATCTTGGGGACCTCACGCGAGACCCCTTTCCGTTCCGAGTCATTTCCTCTCGCCAAACGTCATTTCCTTATCTGTAACGGCTGGAGCACGCTATTACCTATGTGTACACACATACCGAGGTCGAAAGATTTCCTCCACATCCTGCAAAACAAGCGACGTCCGCGATAACGCAAGAATATTGCAGGACCAACGAGTGCATCGAGCATACGCCACATATTGAGCAAGGTTTCTTGGGGGGAAAAAAGTAGCTAGGAAAAAAAAAAGAAAACTACGTGTGCGTTACCTTTTTATCTATGGCATCTCTGTACGTTCTCGAGGACTCTGAGCTGCCAAAGCCACGTAGGAAAGAAAAAAAAAAGGACGACGAAGAGCTACAGCCTACGCTCTAAAAAAAAAAAAAAAAAAATCTGAACCCTGCAGCTGCGACTTATCTTATCCTCCAACGACATAATCGTCTTCCATCTTGCGCGCATTTCCTTTCTTTAACGCTGCGCCCACGGTGTGTGCTTCCAGAAAACGAACAGCCGTGCGCGTAACGTCCCTCGCAGTAAAGTACAGCGAGCACAGAACGCCAAATAAGTAAAGTGTACGCGACATTGACAACGATTATCGGGGGCGTTTCGGTCTTCCCGACGCACAATGACGCGCGGTTACGTGGATTGCAGCTTTTTCCTTGCGTACACAGGAATTCCTCCAATTCGCGGAATTATTAAGCGGCAGAAGAAAGCATAGCGTGGAATGGGACGCGACTGCCAAATCATAATCCCGCAGTGCGGAAAGATGCAAGAAGAAAAATTACAGATCAGCAATGCATTTCACGGCATCATTTTGAGTCCGCATGTCTCTCAACTGGTGCTACTTTCAGAGCTCTCTCTTTCTTTCTCTCTCTCTCTTTTCTTTTTTTTTTTTGAGCACAAGCTTAAGCTTTAAGTATATATACCGACAGACTTTAATTTCATGATCGCACTGTCCCCATAATATGATTAATTAAACAGTTCATTAGTGAAATTTTACACCTCGCTGCAATGGTCCAGTGTTCTGCTGCTCAGCACACACGAGGTCGCGGGTTCGGTTGAATAAATGAATGAATCTGACACTTCGCCGCAGGAGCACGGAGTATTCATACATAATGTCGTTGGCCGGGAGCCCACCTCGCGCGACCAAAGTAAACAAAAACAAGAACAAGACGGACGAAATAAAAGTCGAAGGCGAACGCTCGGGGGGCCATTGTTATATACACACCCCCCGCCTCTCGCTGGGCGTAGCACGTGCAACGACCTCGATCCGTGCAGCTTTTTTCTCGCACTGCACAGAGAAAAAAAAAAAAAAAAAGGAAACCAGTTCCCGTTATGACTACACACAGAGCCGCCCGCTGTGACTCAGCTGCGCTTCCAAGACCAGAAACACTCCGCCTGCAACGCGATGGCAACAGGCACCGCGCTCCGCCGCCGTTCGATAAACCAACCGTGGGTTGCACGACGCGTGGCCTACTGCCGTTCAGCTGCACGACAGAACGTGCTCCATATTTTATTCAGCAGCCTTTTTTTACTAAGCTCCGAGGCCAGCGCAGCGCTTATGTCCGTTCGCGACGTGCCAAAACGAAGTAGAAAAAGAAGAAGCAAACAACCGAGAATATACTTTTTTTCTTCTCTTGATTGAATGACAGTCTACTGAACCGTTCTGAACTTTCCTCGCTTCTATTTATGCAACAAAATTATAGATTTTTAAATTCATTACCTGAACACAAGCAAAGTCTGAGCGACTCTTGTCCAATCCCCGTGAGTGGGTGTGCGCCAAACTCATCAAGGGCATCATCATCATCAAGGTCATCATCATCATCATCATCATCATATACCCTGCTTGAAGTTTTATCTACACACAGGTACGGTTTGCATTCCTGGGTGAATCAAGTGAGCAGAGGCAACAGAGAAAGAAAGAAATGCATGGTCTGGTGCCCTCTCGTCTGTGCTCTCATTGCAATCAGGATGAAGCGATTCGTCACTTTTTTTTTTTCTGCGTTGCAGCCGCTTCACTCTGAAAGTGGCGGCACTTTAGAGCTGAAAGTATACTAAGCCTGCGGCACGCTTATTGCTGCGTAGCACTGTGCAAGCGCGAACATCAATAAGGCCCGTCCAGCGCCGTGGATACAGAACCCAACAACCGACATGTCGTAAACCCACGCGACGAACAGTCGGAATAGAAACCTCGCCGCCAGCGCCGTCATAAATACGTTCGCCGTCTTGTCGTTGTCACCCCACTGCATGCCACACAACTTCTCCTATTGACACAAACAAGTTGGCCCACCTGGTTATAAGCTTCGCGGAACGCCAAATGGCGCTGGGTAGTCGGCTACCTGCAAAATTATTCACACAATATCGATGTGCGCGGGATCTGCATATTTCTTTAGTATTTGATGATTATTAATAAGAGCAGTCCTTCTCCTCTTATTATTTTGCTCTTACAAAAGCTCAATATGCCTCAGGATTCCTTTCTTCAGTGCCTCTTGAAGGAGTACTGATACATTTTCGGCCTGTCAAGTTTTCAAGTTAAGCGTATGTCCGATGCCTCTCAATATTAAATAATAATAATAATAATAAGAAGAAGAAGAACGCCCTAAACAATTTCTGCGAAACTGGGGTGTCATTCTTAAAGTCGTCAAATTCCGCCATGTTCTGTAATTCCGTAATGGCGGCATACTTAACCAATCAGAGAGGCCGTAGCAGCTCCGTGGGCCAATCAGAGCAGACAAGATGGCGTAATTTGCCATTGCTCAGAATATCACCCCTGTCATACGGCACACAGAAGGTGAACGTGCCGCGACGTCGCGACACACCGGCTGCACTTTACTCCTGCGATTGCTAGGTGGCTGCTAAACGTATGCACCCACGGCCAGAAGAAATCCGTTCAGAAGTCTTGCTTATTATTTATTAAGGCGAAAGCCGTAAGTGGCTCGTATACCCCCTGTGGTCTGGAAAACGCGGCTCGCGGTACAGAGTCACGTGAGTTCGCCTCATGCAGACACGCGCTCGTGCCACTGCTCGCGCGTATGGTCATCGTATTCTTCCACAGCTGGCTCCGACGCCGCTCATCATGCCAAAAAATAAAATGCAAGGTTAATTAGGACAGGGTTAATTCAGCCACTTGAACCCACGACTTTCGGTGGGAGTGAAACCCTCGAGCTTACGCGGAAGTCGAACGCACGACCCATGGGTGCTAAGGCGAAGTTAATTAAGGCGCAGTTAACTAAGGTATCGTCAATTAAGGCACTCGAGCCCACGACCTTTGGTCGGAGAAAACAAGTAATAAGTAACAACGCATTCGAAGGAGAATGTCAATTTAATGAATGTCTCTTGGGCACGCAGGATTTCGTCTTCACCCTCATTATGCAAAGTGACTGTCTTTCTTTTACTATTATTATTATTTTGTAATCGACACCACCAATATCCGGCCTTATTGCTACAAGACGGCAGCAAATTTCTCTCTGTGGCGCTACGTCACGTTCATGTCGATGACGTCAGATCCGGCATTTCAAGAGCCCAACGTGTCAAATTAAAATATCTTACAAGTGTTTCCTGACATACGTACTTGCTATGCATTTTTTTTTCTTTTAACGAGCGAGAAGCGTGTAATATTTGGCCAAGGAGTACCAACTCGTACTTTTCGAAGTTAGAGAAACTCTACCTAAAAACTTTCTACAACTTCGAAAAGCATGTGTCAGTTACCCCTTAGCCAAAGGACGGCGGAAGTCGGTACCCAGTTGCACCCGCATATGATAAGTGCGGTTACAGAGGAGATAATGTGCCGTACTGAGGCGCGAAAGGAAGTCCATTCAGTTATTGTGTAGCGCCAATTTACGGATCACTTCACGTTCCGTATGTGTGTCCTTGGAAAGGCGCGCCCGCAGCTGCCGTATGACGAACGAGGGCTTTGAGAAAGCGTATATGGAAGCGGTGTTTTCACAGCCGCGCACGAGGAAAATATTCTTAAAAATAAAAATATTAATAAAGGAAGGGGCGGGAAACCGAGCGCGCAAACGAAGCGTGTACCCACGTGTTTCAAGCCGACCCGCACGCAATAAATTTTTTTCGACGACCGTCACGGAAGACGTGTATAGCGAGCCTCGTTTTTTTTTTTTTTTTTTTTTTTTTTGTCAGCGCTTTTGGACCGAATTAAGAAGACAAAAAGAAAAAAGAAAAGGAAGCACACGATAGTTCGCTGCCACGTTCGCGAAAGATCCTTAGCTCCTAGTGAACACAGTCTCGCTTTTACCTTACCTTTCACGGCTGCATCGTTATTGAATGATGGTACAGAAAAATTGGGAGAGATAACTTTCATGAAGGCCTGTATATAAGGCGAGTGACAGGTGTGACGTTCGTTAAGATGGAGAAGGATAATGGTATAGATAAGATACCAAATGGGTGTGGCTAATACTCTACAGTTGAGATTAAGGGGTAGAATTGGTGAGACGGGCAGATCGCGTAATGCTGTGAGCAGATAACCGAGTGAATGTTTACTACGGCACAAGAACAGGTGCCAAGGGAAAGGAAACTTGAGTCGACAACGGCGGAGGATTAGATGGTGCGATTACATGGAAATTTGCAGGGATAGGATGAAGATCGCTGGACGATGAAAATGAGCTCTTCCGAGACCGTAATTCCGTTAACGATTATTATCACTCGATCGTATATTATTTCCTTATCGTGCACGTCGGACAGAGCCAATGATAAGGACGAAAATAATCCGTTACAAAACTTGGGCCACGGAGATACGCTTAAGCGAACGTTGTAAAATCTTTGCAGAAAGAAGACGATTTTGGTTTTGTTCGGGAACACGTACAAAAAGAAAAATATGCTGGTTATTTTTTGTGTCACAACCACGATATGATTATGAGGCACGCCGTAGTTGCGAGGAGGAAGAGGAGGAGGAGGAGGGGCTCTGGATTAATTTTGACCACCTGGGGTTCTTTAACGTGCACCCAATGAACGACACACGGGCGTTTTTGGATTTCGCCTCCGTCGAAATGCAGCCGCCGCGGACAGGATTTGATCCCGCGTGCCCTCAGTGGCGGCACATCATTAGCACTTTCTTCTACATGGTGAAATTGCAGAGACGGAACTTTCTTTTTTTTCGGCGCATGACCTCGTTTGGCCAGAAACCCTGACGCGGCGGCCGCTGAATTGAAACACGCGCTCATATCGAGCGGTCATGACCCTGACACCATATCACACACTTCTGGCTTTTGGCAAACTGTTAAATGAATGCCATTGCATTTCGTAGCCCACTAAAAAAAAAAAAAAAGAAAAAAAAAGCCTAAGTGAACAAGACTTCCCTGTACTGTTCGACTTCAATTACGCAATATAAACACGTGCGCATAATGTTCATAACTGGAAAGTTAATAAGCGATCTTTTTTTTTTCTTTCTTCCTTATTAGCTAGCTGTCTGAAAAAATTGCGCCAACTGTCTCAAAAGTGATGGCCACTTTTTCACGTATATAATCCACCTGAACAGGACGAATTACGCGACAAAATTTGTTCGAATTAAAAGAAAAGAAAGAACAGGAAGAAATAGAGCACAAGGTATACATCCGCCCTGATATGAGCAGCTAAATGACCGGTGTTTCGTATCGTACGTGATGCGGAAGTTGGTCCAATTATTCCCGGTAAACGAAGCATGCCTTGGACAGGAGCTGGCTTCACTGCCGCAACAATACGTGGCCCGCATTTCTACTAATAACAATGACTAATTAGTTAGCTTATAACTATTTATGTAGTTTGCTTATCAGTGCGTACACGTCGCCGCTAGTAACGTGTTCGCGAAAAAAAAAATTACCTCGTTCACTTTAGCGTACCGTCGCCGGGATAATCATGACCTCTTCATGCACTCATTCACACCACATTTCGTACGATGCATTGGGTTACGATATATTGGAACCCGTGGTCTTCGGAGAGCACTTCGCTAAAGCTACTGAAAACTAACAGCCGAAAGCACACCTACGAAATCAATCGTAAGAAGAAAATTGTAGGAAGTAACATCTAGTCGTCAACACTGTCCAGCATTGGAAACGGCTTATAACTACACACACGAGAGCAGATCGAACGTGCCGAACCAATCAATCCATTTCTCCACGCCTCTGTCGACGCGCTATTCGCGTCGTCAACAAGCTTAGTACAGGATTAAAACAAGAACATCAAAAAAGGGAACGCAACGTATTTGCTTAGTTAATTCACGAGAAATGCCACTTCAAACGTACTCAACACGCGCCGGACCTTTCAAGGTGCTCCGCGCCTAAAGAAATGTCAGAAAACAATGACATATTCACATGAAGAGAATTTTTTTTATTAAGAGAAATTAAATACATCGATGCCATTCCGCTGGCGGTTGCCGTCATTTAAAGGTTTGTCGAATACTGTCAGAAGTCATGCTTTGTATCATGTTCGCGCATGTTAACACAGGTTGAGCTATGACGAGAAAAAATAAAATAAAAACAAAACAGTTACAGATTTTCCTTTTCTTTTCTCTCTCTATCACACTCTTTTCAGCTGAGCCTCTTCCGCACGATGTAGCCACGCATTAAGTGATAAGAGCTTCAGAATCAAATCATCTTGTCCAGGCAAATGACAAAAGATATCCGATGATATGATACGACCAGAACGCATTTACGATGTGCGCTGGCTCGTCACCGATAGACAAAAACTTGCCGATTTAAAGCCCGGTACTTAAATTTGAATTATCATTGCTACCAGAGTTTGCGAAAGTGCAGTTTGACGTTCACTGACAGTCGACAGGATCGAGTGACAGCTCCGTCCACGCTGGACAGAAATCGGCACGTTTATAGCGGTCGGTGATTCATTGCAACGTTACATCAAAAGATGAACTACGTAGACTAGGCAGGGCAGCCGATTTCGGCCGGGGAAAATGTCAGGGCTTCCCGCAGGTGCGCCGTCAGACGAAGGTGAAAGCTTTGCGTGATTCCGCGACCTTTCGACAATGCCCGAACGTTCGCGAAAGTAAAACACACAAAGCAGCAGCAGCATTAACCGTAACTGAAGAAGCCGTCACGTCGGGATTCTCTCGGCAGACGTCACACTCGACGACGAAGTACCGGAGCACATACGAGCTCGTGCAAACAATGTCAGATTCGCGCCGATGCACGAAGCTAAACTGAAGCAACGGACCCGCTATCTTGCGCGAGCGAGCCCGAGGAGCAAGAGCAAAAAGAAACCGCGCACTGCGAAAGAACGCTCGTGGCTCTTTAAAACTGGCACGCGCAGGAGAACACGCTTTCCTAAAGACGCGAGAGGAAAAAGAAGAGAGAGATTAGGCGCAGGGCGCCGAAACTCACACATTCGGCACGCTGTTATCCGGACTAGATATATGGCGCTGCCGAGATTAAGCCTTGCAGACAACCAGCTGACTTGAGAAGCAGCCACTAGCACAGCCACCGCGCTGTGCACGACGGGTACGCCGGCTCTCGTCGCATGTCGTTATTTCACTCTCCTCTTCGCTCGCAGGTGGTGTAAATAAACTGAGTCGTAAACCTGGGCCTTCACCATTACATCCCAAACTGCAGAACACTTCTTAAAATACTAGATTACATAGACCCATCTACGAGCAAAAGATAAATTAATTACTTTCAACAAACATTACTTTAAAACAAATATTAGTTTATTATTTGTCTCACAGATGGCATGACAATTTGTAATACTCAATGCAAGTGCTTACTTTTGTTACAATTTTTGAGGTGAAAGTTGTCTGAAGTGGTGGGACTACGTATATATGCTCTACGTTCTGTTGCGCAGCAGACGACGGAACGCGGTCCACTGCGCCGTCGTCCTTGCCTCGAAAACGAGAGGAAAATTGCATTTTTCACTTGTTTTCTTCTTTTCGTGTTTTCCTTTTTGTAGCGTCATCACGCTTCCCTGAGTCAGTTCTTTGTTCATCAGTCAAGTTGCAACAAGGAGAAATAAAACTGGGAAAAGAAAATGAACCGTTGTTTGCCCAAACCGGTCCGACTGCTTCCTACCGCAAGGGTACGCGAGACGTCTGCTCATGGCTACGCATGTTATTTGTCCAAGGTGATCTATCTTCAGCGCGCGACAATAGTCCAGTACCGGGTGCCACAGCAGGTGTGTACGTAGTTGCTCGGATACGAGTGTATCATCAGTGGATGTGCAGCCAGTGGCTTTCGTGCGTATTCAGGGGTGAAACGGGCGAAGCCATGGTACACCAATAGCCGTGGGCGAAGCAGACCGGCGTTCCCAAGTTCTTTCAATGGTAGCGTTTGCCGCGAAATGCGAGCTGCTGTCGCCACAGCGTAAGAAAAACTTGTGACGCCACCTGTCGGCAGCTACAGAAAGCAGTGTTTCAGAGAGGACTGCGTAAGGAAGGGCATAGATGGGAAGGGTATGAAACTGTATGGCCGGAGGCACAGTTTCTCCAATGCATTGGTTTCTCACTATCAAAAGCTTTGTGGACTGAAGCATAGAGTGTTCCAGGAGCGGACAACATGACCAGCTGCTTTCTGTAACTGCCAGCAGGCGGCGACGAGTTAATGCTTGCGCCGTCGACAGCAGTTCGCATCAAAGTGGCAACTTAACCATCTTTATTCTATGATTAACTGTGGAAAGTGTTAGAGTGAACGATGTAGACACCAAAATGCGAGCCTTCCGCAAAATTTTAGCAAGAACAGTGCAGCGGTAAGCGCAAATTCTTTTTTTAGGACACGTTAAGCCAAATATGCAGAACCCTGCACAGCGCGTGGGCAAGCGACACAGAATAAAAACCGTCTTTTTTTTTACTTGTCATGCGTCATCCGTTTCTCTGTTGCCTGTCTGCTCACTGTCAGCTGCGGAATCTACATTGTTTACCCGGTGTTCTGTGGTACCGTTGGCAGGGTCATTAAGTACGACGGTCTTCCCGTGGCTGTATCTATGGCTGTATCGCAGACGCCTGCACACAGCGTGACCCATGCTAGCATGACTTCGTCGGCAGGGAAGACCCGTAGCCCCGATGATATTTTGTATTTCGCCTACGGCAGTAACATGTGGTCGCATCGCATGCACATCTGCAACCCGACGGCGAAGTTTTTCGACACTGCAGTACTCGAGGTGAGTGCCCCCATAGGCAGGGTGCGCACGTCGATTGTTCGTCATGACACTCGGCTAGACATCACTTATGTACGCAAGCTTTAAATGCTCTGAACGCGGCGCATGTACCGTATATATGATCGCCTGCTAATAATCAGTTGTAATCATGCTCGAGTTATAGCGTTATCCCTATCTGCAGATTCAAATGTGTCACACGGCCACTTTCGATCGCGGTCAAGCCCGATCAGGATCGAAATTCTCGACCGCGATTGGCTCGATCCCTCCCGCAAATTTAACTCCACAAAGTAGCCCATCGCAACCGAGAAATTCGATCCCGATAGGACTGGATCGCGATCGAAAGTGCGCCATGTGACACCCATATAGTATCTAATCTGGGGAAAGCGGTAAACGCAAGTAGGCGCGCTTTCTTTTAAACCCAAGTGAAGATGTTTGAATGGGAAAGGGGACTGGACTCACTGTTTTACGTGTTTGTATATACGCATTTATTCTTTTTCGCTGTCCTATTCACCATATTTCATCATCATTATTACAGGACAAATTTTTCCTCAACTGCGAAGCTTTCTGTCTGGGAAAACCGTACGCATTTGCCTTGTATAGATTCGTGCTACGTTCGGGTGGTCGGCAATCTTTCCCTTTCACGAAACTTCTTCAACCTTAATTGCGAGATTCCGCGGAATTGACTTGTCAGTTGTGGCTAGCTACCCATGTCGAAAGAGAAATGAGGAACAATTGAGTTCAATAAAGTCTTGCAATGCTAACACCACATACATTCTCGCATGACAGTACAGTCAATCCTATTTTTTTTTTTTGTGTGATAGCATTCTTTGCCTACTTTCCCCACTTTGTGTCAGTATCTTTCTTTATTTTCTAACCTCTATCAACTTGCTGCAAGCGCACTACGCAGGTAGAACACCCACTCTTCTAGCTCAATCAATCTGTTAATTTCCGTCTTTCATGTACACAATACAATGAAAATAGGTGGCAAGAGAAAACGCTGCTTTGTCACAGCTTGACTGAGCTCTTGCCACCCGTACTGGAGCAAATATACAGCAGCTGGCATTTGTATAAACATTTTATGCCTGAAATAGACTCCTATCTAATCGTGCTGTAGTTCATATTAAGTCAGGTACGCTAAATCCCAATTCAACAGTGCCAGAGGGACAAAACCGGCTGCGGTTGAGAGGCCACGTTTAGGGAAGCTTTCTTTGTGTCGTGTGAAGGTGATCAGTGGAGGCGCTGTGGCAGTTAAGCACATTCGTGTGATTAGCATTCTTAGCCTACTTCGTCCACTAAAACTTGTAAATAAAGGCGTCTTCAGAAATGCAGTGTATCGCTACATCGCTTGAATGCTAATCGCATTAATGTTGACAGTCATTGTGAGATGGGCTCTGCTAGAATTAACTTTTAATTACAGTAAGTGATAAACTAGCTTCAAGTTACATCAGGTCTGTTGCACATGTATGATCCCTATCATTATTAAGTGCTGTCAGTAAGTTTCACTGAGATCCTGCATAGTCAGTGAAATACAATTGCTGCAACATGAACTCCCTCCATAACTTTGTAAACAACTCGATGACAATTGCAGTCTCAGAGTGGCTGCCGTTCAACCCTCCTAGAACTCGTGGAGTTCATGGTCTAAAAATTGGATAGTATGTCACGCTCCGTCACAAATATATTTCTACAGTTAGGTGAAAATAGGTGACTAGATGAACCGATTTATGG
Organism: Dermacentor andersoni; assembly: GCF_023375885.2. Lineage (NCBI taxonomy): Eukaryota > Metazoa > Arthropoda > Arachnida > Ixodida > Ixodidae > Dermacentor > Dermacentor andersoni. The sequence continues at coordinate 94,227,334 of NC_092824.1, read as the reverse complement.
AATCGTTTCCCAGACAGTAGTTCTTTGCTCCTGCACTATAGTTTGCAATTGGTTTAAGTGGGAATTAGTCAGGTCAGCAGCAGTTAGCTTGCACCTAGTATCTCTGATTTTGCATAGTTACAGTACTGTTTCAATCACGCATCATCACCGATTAGCCCAACTGTCAGTTTAGTCGCTGGTCAGCAAAGTTCAGTTGAGCATTTTTACATGGGAGACCAAATATTATGCTTATATATCCTGCAAAATTTAAATGGTGAATGTCACTGTGTGCAGGGCTACTATGTTGGTTTTGTGGACTACTTTAAGAGCTGGCAAGGTGCTGCAGCCATACTGAAAAAGAATGCCGAACGCACCACGCATGGCGTTTTATGGACACTTCCGAAGGGAGACATACAGAATCTTGACCGGTGAGTCTACGGAAACACTGCAGCACCTTTTTTTGTATTGCCTAAAAGGTTCAAAATGTAGCAACCTCACTATATCCTAACACCATGTAAATTGACATGTATACATCCTGCACGGGCAGCCGCACCACCATTCTTAATCCTGCGTGTGGCAAATTTTCTAACTAGTGCGTGTGACCAGCCACGTATTACCTCCTCTTCACGTAAAAGAACCACAGCACCTGGCAAACAGTTTGATCCTGTAATACGATGGCAAGGAACGTGGATGCAAGAAAAGGATTGATGGCAGGGAAGGAAAACTAGTGTGGGACAAAGAGCATCGGTCATCAAATGGTGGTTATGCAACCTGCTTCCAAAAGTTAAGCACATGAAAGTACATATAAACGTAATTATTCAGCCCTGAGGGTGTTCAAAATAAATAAATAAGTAAACATCTTTTTTACGTTGGTAACATGCCAGCCGATATTAAAAACTAAAGCACCTATCACGTCCTTGTGTAGTCTGAGGTGGATACATAAAAGTTCGTAGAAAGTTATAGCACTACTTTTTCGCTTAGACTGTGCATACTTACATGTCTTTTGCCTATTTTATCTTTGAATGCAGGCAGGAGAGAGAGTATGAAGCCGCCGATGTGACAGTGAAGCTGCCATCAGGGGATAAAGTGGTCTGCCGAACATACTTCTATCATACCTCAAGGCCCGGGAAGGAAGATATACCCTCGCTTCTCTACAAAGCCGTCATCGTGGCTGGAGCAATTGAACACAAGCTGCCCGACAGCTATGTGCAAGAACTTATGAAGAACCCTGACAATGGCAAAACACAGGGTAGCAACATTGGGGTGGACATCGACAAGCTCCGGTCATGTGTGAATGGATACCTGACCTTATGAATGTGTGCAATTTATTGAAGCGATAGTTATGCAAGTATTTAGTAAACAATTTGTTGAAGACATGTCCGGCTGTGCTTGGTGCATAAAGAAGTATGTTAGGTTGATGTGGTGGAACACTGCGTTGAATGGAGAACATTAAAAGCATTCTTTGAGAATGTATTCCCAATGGTGCCACAACGCCTTCCGTTACATAACTGGGCTCCTGTTTCAGTCATGTTAAGTCATCTTCACATCATTGCCTTCTCAGAGAAAAGGTTTGCAAGACCCCAGCCTGTGAAGTACACTTAAAAACCATGGTGATTTTCTCCCTTTATGTGACTTTACCATCGACTGTTCTGGAAAGCCTTCATCATAACATTCTGCAATACACAGGGTCGTGAATATTTGGCTGCGTGTGTTGAAAAAAGGTTTTTCGCTTACCGCTGTGCTGTACTTGCTCAAATATTTCAGAACAGTGGCATTTTGGTGTCGACTTCATTTAGCATAACACTTGGCACAGTTAATTGCCTGGTTTCTAAGAAAAAAGTGAGAATTTACCTATATCATGGAGGATGCGAGCTGCTACCACGACAGCGCAAGCATAAACTTGTGTCGCCACCTTTCGTCATCTGCAGAAAGCTGGGTTTCAGGGAAAGCAGTGGCCTGTTCCAGGAGCGGGCAACACGCGGCAGCCCTCCCCGAAATTCTGCTTTCTGCAGATGATGGCAGAGGGCGACAAAAGTCTGTGCCAGGCCCGGCTTTTCAGACGCCATTTTACCCATAGACAATAACAGTTTCTCATTTTTGTTTTAAAACACAGGCAATTGTGCCAAGTGTTATACTAAATGAATTCGACGCCAAAATGAGATTGTTCCACAAATTTTGAGCAAGAGCACTAGCGGTGAGCGCAAAATCTTTTTTTGAACATGCGCAGCCAAATATTCAGGCCCCTGTATGTGTCCATCTTGGTAAATTGTATTAACATGGACACAAGCCCATTAGGATTGTCTTTGGTTCGTCTGCAACACACTGCACTACCAGCTTTTGCCATGCAACGATGGCCTCGCACAATTCCAAGCTATTAGTCATGAGCTAACATCCACGACCCTCTAAGCTCACCTTTTCAGCTGACGGAGTCATGCCGCCTGCAAGTGCTACAGTCACAGCAGGGCAAAAAAGCCAGCGCCTCTTCCACGCACAAGTCAAGACTGACACCCTGCAGCAATTTGCGTCCCAGCAGTCTCTTACACCTTCAGTTCAGCCTGCCACCATCCAACTCCATGCTCCTAGCCGCCATACAATAGCAAGTGCACTGCATCTGAAGCACCGCACTAAATTGCCTTGAGCAGCTTCTTGCCAGAATGGAGAGATACGGTTCCTCAGGGCTATTGAATGTTGTTGCACTGTAGCAACAGCTTCGAGTGACTATTACCAGAATGTTCCCTTGAGAAATGCAAGACGCTGAACCTACCTCAATGGCCACAGCATTTGCGGCAGCCTTCAGCAGGCATATCCAATCATCACTACATCCCTGTCACTTAATCTGCACGTTTTAGTGCAATAATGAATCCCAGGTTGGGCGCGCAAGCCACTCCGGTATAGGAAGTTATGGCTCTTGCGGCCCTGTATGCCTGGCCACAACTTTCTTGGATACAAATAAGGTATTAAATGGTGCTGCTGCCATTAACGTGCTTCAGTTATAGTGCACTGAAGTCAAACTTATTGCAACGACCCCCATTACTCAACCAGCATGGCAGGTATCTTTCAAAAGGCTTGTTGAATAATCTCACCATAAGAAATGCGACTATTTTACCAACCACTTCTATCCACGTGGGAAGATTTCAACTAAAATGAGCAGCTCCAAGTTGCGATCAGAAATAAATCTACTGCGACGCGAAAGACAAGGCAACACAATGTGCAGAACTGCAATATCCTGCGGCCAACTCAGTAAACCATAAAGAAGACCACCAATGGTTTGTTTTTCCCTTGGCATTTAATGTATTCACACAAAGCTCACGCTAGGCCTTCTTAGGTGCCTGAGCCTCCATGGTCTCTGCTGCCTCGCGAGCCTTCTTCGCCCGCTTGCCCCAGAGACGTGCTTTGGCCTTCGCTTGCCGCAGATGTACGTAGGCGCTGTACTTCTTCTCTTCTTCAGTGGGGACCCGAGGCTTTTCACGGTGGGCGCTCTTCTTCAGCGGCATGATGACACCGCGCAGCTGGGTCGCGAGCTTCTGTTCCTCCGCCGACGCATCACCCTTGCCTGGCTTCGAAGCCTTGCGCGGGAACAGGATCAGCTTGGAGCGATACTCCTTGAGACGCTGAACGTTCTGCTGCAGGCTTTCGACGCTTTTGTTGCGGCGCCTGTAGTCCACGGAGATGCCGATGGTCTTGGCGACCCTCTTGGCGATGCCCGCGGCCTTCAGTTCATCCAGGGAGAAACCTTTGCCCAGGCGCTGTTTCGTGTTGTACTTGAAACCCGGACACCTGACGACGGGTCGCAGGGAACCCTTGACGGGTCTCGGCGCGATGGCCCGGGCGCGTTTCACGCGGTGTGCGTGACGGCGCTTCTTGCGCATCGGCTGGTTGAACCACGTCTTCACGTAGCGCTGCCAGTCCTTGTGGAAGTGGCCGTTGGGCACCATATTGTTCCTCTTGGGAGCCATCGCTAATTAACTTTTAAAGGTAGGGCTGAATGTAAAATCCTACCGGTGAGTCGGCGGTCGCCGACGCAAATTGTGACAGCGGCGACAACACGTATGGAGCACGTTGCACGCCGGTTCTCAAAAAGATCTAGGAACAGTTAGTAACACCAGTTGGGTGCAGAACAGAACTATCGACAGAATATGACCGCTGCATACAGTTTAGCGCTGCAATCGTTAGCGACATAAAAAAAACGTGCATTAAGCAGCGAAATGTAGGCCGACCTCGTTGCCCTCTGCAGATAAATTTCCCAGGAAAGAAGGAAAGTTTCTAAAATTAGACCGAACTAGCTCCGAACCGACTGGTATCCGTTTCATCAGCAAAGCAGAACATGGATACCGCGGGACGTGAATGGCTATAATTCCATAATGGTACACTGCAATTATAATTAAAGCGTTTTTACGCGGCTACTCACTGCTAGTCGTTTTACTACTCGACACCATATTGCGCACTCAACATTGTGCGCGAAAATTAATGAAAAGAAAATAATCAGTAGGAGTGTGCGATTGTTCGAAATTTTCGAATAACGATTCGGACAGTGCCCTATTTGATTCGGTCTTCGAATCGAATAGGCACTATTCGCAAATACGAATATTTTTCAAATAGTTTTCGAATATTTTAAAATGTCAATTGTGCGCAATCAAAGATAACAATGGAGCAACCGTACGACCATTTTCATTCCTGCGGGCATAACATGCGCATAAAACTCGAGAACTTACGTAGTGCAAAAGGCTACGTTACAGGGATCATTCGCACTATTCGAAAAGTCCTGCATATGTGAGCAGCCTGCTTAATTGTTTCTAGTTGCTCCATTGGTGCATTTTGATAAACAACGTCTGATAATGCGCATGAGAGAAAACTAAGCCTATGAGTATTATGATGTGAATACTGTTTTACATCAATTGTTAAAATGGCGCTGCTCATTATTCGAAAAAAATATTTGATTCACTTGTGGCACTATTTGATTCGGTCTCAAAAATTACCATTCGCACAACCGAAGATAGTTAAACAGTTTGCAGTGTCACCTAGAGTGCGAAGCGATAGCTTGTGCAACTTCGGTGACGTGGGGCCGCGTTATATGTAACGATTCATTTAATTTTCAATTCTTTTCACCCTCTCGTCATTGGATAGGACACCGCCGTTATCGCTATCTTCGTTCGCCACTGGCAGCGACGGATGATACGATAAATAAATAAAATTAAGCAAATCGTTTCAAAACACGGCTTCAGCCTCTGTGAATCCTTTCCTCGCTTTCGTTTCGTGCTTCGATGATAGCGGGCCTCGCATATCGCATTGCATATAATCTTAATTTAAGCTTAAAATATGCATGCTAACCCTGCAGCTGCGTGCCACTATGCAAGTAGTCTGTCTACCTCTATATATATATATATATATATATATATATATATATATATATATATATATATATATATATATATATATATATATATACAGTTCTGTATATATACAGGGTGTCCCAGCTAACTTTGCTTCAGAAGCTGGTTAATTAATCTTGACTAGTGACGCAATTAAAGATAATACAAATCAATAGTGTGACTTATTCCATACCATAGTAAGCTACATGCATTTGGTGGCGTCGTCGTAGAGTCGTCATAAAAATATGCCCATACACTCTAAGACGACGCCACCAAATGCATGCTGGCGACTATTGTATGGAGTAAGTCACGCTATTTTTTGTATTATCCTTAATTGCATAATAAGTCAAGATTAATTAACCACCTTCTGAAGCAATAAAGTTGCGTAAAAAATTTAATTTGAAAGTTGCAGGGCGGCTTGCAAAACGTCCGATTAAACAGTTTCGAACTTTCGATCTATTAAGTATTATTTTTTTTTTTACCGCTTACTGCAGATGCCCGCGAAAAAAAAAATAAAGAACAAACAAGAATCTCAGTGGCCTTCCACTCTGTGAAGAAGGATGACCAGCGAAGCCGAACTGCACCTCCACCACGGGTCAGCCCGGCACTGCACTATCTTCAGGATCGGCCCACGTATGGGAAGGGCTTAAAGGGCCCCTGAAACGGTTCGGACAAATTTTGTAGACGCGTAGGGTACAGCTAAAGTCAATCATTCGCACCACAATTTGTGAAACGCCTCATATTAAGAGAGCTACGGACGATTACAATTTACCCTCTTCCATAGTCATGCATTTTCTCAACTATGCGGGCTTCATCGCCCCCTCTCCCCGAATTTTTTTCTGGCCGGTGTCCTCCTTCGAACGCCCGCCCCCAAACAAGTACAGGGTGGTACACGCCTTCAGCCAGACCACGGGCCGGCTCAAGGTAATAGTTGTGTTATTATGCACCAAGCATGGGAAACTTAGAGAATATTAATGCCACCTTAGCCACCTCCACCCCCCAATTCGAAACAAATCCTGGCTACGCGCGTGTACGCTAGTATAACGTAGCAAAACCCAGCTTTAATTACGTGTAATGGTATGTGTAAATTATATGCTGATTCACGCAGGGAAGTGACCACTGCGCTTTCGTCATGTATTGTTTTTGCTACAACAGAAGTGCTTCGAAAACTACAACGACCACTGTCACCGGCCGCTAGGTTACCTGCTTCAAGTACCTTTCTCGCAAATTTCACCATGTCACGATAACGCTGCCGTCACAAGGAGCTTCGCTATCAGTCGAGCAGACGCAATGTTGTACTGGTCGTCTACTTTCCAGTAAGTTTATCTCTCAAGGAGCTTGCGGCGGCTCTCTTTTATCTTACCCGCGAATTTTCGGAAACTGTCAACCTATTCAGGGGCAGCACTCAGACAAACCTTCACAATGTTTCAAAATCTTGCCGCTGCTTCAGCTTTAGCGCTGCATTACCTAGCGAGTACTTTTTGCTTATAATAGTATTTTTTGTGTGTGCAATAGTAAGCTAAAACCACAATTACCTTACCACTGTGTGTATTTATAATTCAAATGAGAACAACACATACTTTTGTTTTTCATAACCAATTTCTATTATTTTATGTTCACAACATGCAACAAAAATTGCAAGGTAGCCCCTAGAGGGCGACAAGGCGATAAGCAAAACAGTACCGCGCGCGTGTGTGTGGGCCGAGTAGGTGCACTATCATATTAGAGGGCTTGCAAAGAAACTTGCGGAACAAGTTGGGGAAAGCGGTAGATGCCCATGAAAACAGCGTTTCTAGGTCGATATTGGAGCTGCGGCCGGCAGTTGCTCAGAAACTCCGGCAGGCAAGTGAACCTTTGCAACGTGCTGCGCGAGACGCTTTGCGGGTGCGACCCGATCCTACTAGCTGTTTGCGGACGTGCGTTGATTGAATGCCATTTATTCCTCTCGCCTTTCATCTAGGGTTGAAAGAAGATCGCCGTCCGTGGCTCGGAATCTAGCTGGTCGTCCCGCGACGATGAGCGGTGACAGCGGTGCCGGTGCTGCCGGCCGGCGTTATGTGGTTCGACGGGGCGCGAGCGGCTCGGTGGTCACTTACCGGCCGTTCGACAACGCCGAGCACGGACTGGAGCCGGAGTTTCGGCTCCTGGGCCTGGCCGACATGAAAGGATGAGGCTGCAAGGTTCCCCAGGGTGTGCTCAACAAGCTGCTCAATTCGCTGAGGGGAGACAGCGGAGCGCAGCAGACCGTGTCGCACCACCCCGAGGGAACCCAGATCGGTGCGTGTGTGTGTGTGGCCGCGTTTGTGCAATTACCACGGGACATCATCGCATGCGCGTTGCTCACTGAAATACGCCTCCCACTTCGACTTGAACCACCACTGAGCCTTACCGAATCACGCGGGCAACCTCGAAATCTGTTGGCATGAAACTTCCAAAAGGGGTGATGCTTCAAAGTTGTGGTCTTCGCACAACCACAACTTGTTTGATGTGGAACTCCTTTAGAAAATACACCGGTACGACATTCAAGGACCGTCATGAGTGTAGATGTTGGACAAAGTGGTTTCATCTCTGGGTATGATGGCATTAATGACCCAAGATAGGAATGTGTAGATGATCCTTGTGTGCAACAGTTAAAAAAATGGGGGGGGGGGGCACCTTGCTAACTAACAGCAATGCGAGAATGAAGCTGATGATTCAAATCTTGTATGGTTTTCATGGTAGACACACTATTAGTACCTCCAGTAGGCACACATTGTAGCGTACTTCAAAATTGTACCATTAAAGTTCTTGCGGTGCTTACTAGCACAAGTACTTAATAGTATGCCACAATCTACATGCGAGAGTACATCCCAGGTATACTGGATTAGCGTCTTGTGCGGGACAGAGCATACGTTAATTTGCCATCTTCAGTCAAGAAACTCTCATGGCATTGCTTCTCAGGAGCAGCACTGCCTTATTTTCCACTGCAGTGTTGTTTGTTACAAATTAGTCTCAATTACTTCTTATGAGCATTTCACAATCTTATGTTAAGTAAGCAGCACAGACGGTAATGACTGGCCCATGATTTAATTTCCTTGCCATCTTTTATGCTTACTCAGTGCCACTTCTGTGCATATTTCACATCACCATAGACCTGAATACTGTTTCAACTTCACTTGCAGATATTGGCATGGATTCCAGTGTTGTCCCTCTTGGAGACTCTGGGTTTTCCTTGGTTCAAACTATAGACTACTTCTATCCATCTGTTGAAGATCCTTACATAGCTGTAAGTTTTACATAACACAGACCTATCACATTGCGCTACGATTTACTTTTTCATTGCGTTGCTACCGCATCTACCAGGTGCACAAGGTATTTGAGGACAGGGCTTTGAACCGCCACAGACATTAACATTCTCGTTCTGTCTAGGCACTTGACATCGTCTACACCAACCCTTCTGTCACCTATCTAGAAAATTTATTCCGGAGTATCAGCTTTCACTCTGACACTGTAGATGATGCAGTACATTCCCCTAGGTGCCTTGCACGTCAACCAGAGCGACTTGGAGATCACCACCTTAAATGTCGCAAAATGGTTTGTTTTTTGGTTGAGACAAGGGTTTGTGGCCAATTATCATCTGTGACAAAGACAATTAAGCGCTACCAGTGGTCAGATGTCAATCGGACAGTTAAATTTCTCCAGCGCATGGAGGTCATAATGAGGGAGAACACTGGAGAGCTGACTTTGGCTATTGACAATCAGTGGCAGCTTCAGGTGGTAGAATAAAAAAGTCAAGCTTTCTATGCATTATTTTATTAGATAAAACTCCTAAGTTATGGATTTGCTCGAGCCCACAATGCCTGTGTCAGACATGAGCATCTGGTTGTGAACTTAAGCGACACGTCACCCTCAATATGGCATCCTAGTTCCGAATATCTAAACCTGTACACCACTATGTATGCTGGGTGTTACTGAGAGGAAGTCTAACCAACAGCCATGCAATGATGAAAACTTGCTAAAGCCTGCTATTGTGGAAGCACTGTGCAACATCATCACACACGATCTGATTCGAGTGTATAGGTATTACCGAAGCCGAATTCAGCCAATAATTTAGGCTGAAGATGGCTTTATTTAAGTCTTGTAGAAAAGCAGCAAGAGAAACAATGGAAACATATTTGGAACGAGTGTACCATTCTAGTCTGAAATATTGATGCTATTCCTGAAGTCATTACGTCCTCAAATATCTTGCGCACACGGTATACAAACTGCTTGTTTTACTTCACCTATGTAGCTGCGCTATTGGTGTGTGTAGGATCACTAAACACCGTGCGTTGCTTGTAAGTGCATGTTGGCATTAGCCGAGGGAGCGTAACTGAATTTTTTGGTTGATTACTTTCTGCAGCTCTGCTTGACCTTTCCAATCGTACCTTATCCCCATTAAATTTTTGCTATCACTTAGTTGCATCTGGCCATACTGTAAGCAGTTGCTGAAGAAACAAAGCAGTGGCTCTTACAATGCACGCAACATTCTCTTTTCCTATGTCACAGGGCAAGATAGCGTGTGCCAATGTGCTCTCTGACCTTTATGCTCTCGGAGTAACTCGATGTGACAACATGCTGATGGTGATGGCTGTGAGCACCAAGCTTACTGAAAAACAGAGGGACATTGTTGTACCTCTCCTCATCAAGGGAATCAAGGTATGGTAGCACAGTTATGCTTAAAGATTCAAAGTTTTCATGCAGCCAAATTTAGTCATGGACATGAGAATAGGTTTTGATATCGAAGCAATGGTTACATGATTGTTCAAAGAGGTGCCATGCCCAATTGCAAATTTAATTTGCTTCGGTGCCTTTCTACTGAGTTTGGCAAAAGGTGACCTAGGAAATATTTTAAATGAGATTCTATTCCTTTTATGTCATCCACTGTTCATGACAGGGTGATTCCAATAATAACTTGATCAAGTGATGCTCGGACCATTGATGAAGCATTGTAATATAATTGTTACATTATCTCAGCCCAAAATGTATTTTAGATACACGCTAGGCAATATTTGGCCGGCATTTAGGTCCTTTAATATTTGGTCTCCTATTTATGATTTACTGTTAGATTGTGTCGGGACTTCTTGAACCAAACAGTATGTGAATTATTTGACTAATTTGAGGGCTGGTGCTTATCATGGAGTTGGGACTGTGGTGGTGTTTCAGGTTGAACCTCTTTTTTCCTCCTTAGGACTTGGCTGAAGAAGCGGGCACTAGGGTCACAGGAGGTCAGACAGTGCTCAATCCGTGGCCCATGATTGGTGGCGTGGCATCAGCAGTCTGCAGAGAGTCTGAGATTATCTCGTGAGTACATTCTCCGAACAGACTTTGTACTCTTTCAATCTATGTAAGCTGGGCATTCTGCTCTGCACAAGGAAGTGTGGGGATGTTTGCTGTGCCAGTTGACCTAGCTGTAAGGCCATTTAGAATGAAGTTAATACTTTACATGTAAAACACAACAGCAAATATATAATAGCACATTGGCATGCTATTAGGGACCTTGCGATAAATTCGCAAGGTAATTTCGTAAAGTATTCAAGATCAGACAAATGTGAACTTGGAACTTCTGTGAAAGCGCTCCGCCTTTTGTATACCTTATATTCCAGAATTGCTTGTTGAACTAACTGGCCTCGAGAATCTGTGTCTTGCGAAGCACCACAAGAAGACGATAGACCCGAAAAGAAGTGGCACTAGAAATGTACACGGATGTCTTGTGTATTATTTCTGAGGCCTTTGTTTTCTCGCGGCACCTCACAAATCATGGACTTTGCACGAGACCACAAAATTCAGTCAACATATTTTTGATTCTGCTTTTTCTATAATGTTGGTATGGTGAAGTGAAATATTTTTCAGGGTGTCCAGTGTTTCCTTATCATATGTGGTTGCTGCTGCTGTCTTATCTTTTTACATTCCTGTATGCATGTTCCCATTCGCACAACATGCCCTCTATTATGTGAATAAAGCAAACTGTTGGGTATGGTAGCATGTTTTATTGTCTTAAGATTATATTTCCCTAAATTTCTGTGAAGTAAAGGTCTTGTAAAAGCAAGCCTTAATACTTAAGATTACTGTTAGTTCATTCTTACAAGGAGAAAAGAAATATATGTGTACGAATGTGTATGGTATTATATATATATATGTGTAATATATACTATAGTTATTATGTTTCATCGCTTCTTTCCGTAGGCTCCTGTTTCATTGCTGAGTAACATTTAATTTGTTACTCCCCTGAATTTGTTGGATGTATTATTGTCCTCTGCACTCTGCCCATAATGCTGCATATACCTTGTCATGGCTGCCCGGCTTCCTTCAAGCTGTCTCACAACAGCTTTTTAGCGTAGGTAGCCAGCCAGACCATCTCTGGTAAACAAAGCAAAATTGAATATGAATGACTGTTGAATAACTGGAATTTGAATTATTCTACAGGCCAGACAATGCTCAAGCAGGAGATGTGCTGGTGTTGACCAAACCTTTGGGCACCCAGGTAGCTGTGAATGCTCATCAGTGGCTTGAGAAGCCGGAACGTCGCGCTCAACTAGACAAGGCCGGCATCACCGAAGATGATGTTCGGAGAGTCTATTTTCGAGCAATGGACTGCATGGCACGCCTTAATCTTACTGGTTTGTCCTCATTGGTTTATTCAAATCAGCGTTTTGTTTGCCCATGTTCCTCTTGGGCGATTTAAGTACAAATTTCTGTTATGTTAGCCAAGCCATATTTCGGTGATATGCAATGTGGGAAGTCGGGCAACATAGCAGTGTTTGGTTTCGTCGCTTTCAACCTTGTGGCTTCTCAGCAACTATGCATTTACTGTGAAGTGGCAGGAACTGAAGTTTAGCTTTTGGCTATTTGCCAATCTGTGCTTCAAACATTCAGTGCATAAGCAAATACCTAGGTACTTCACATAAAACTATAGAATCGCAACTTCATCATTGTGCAGTTATTCACTTACAGCTTCTTGGTGGTCTGGAGGAAAGTAATCAGATTTTCTCATGGATGTCGCCCTGCTGGCTAGCTTTTCTTGAAAGCACTTCAGCTTCATATACCAACACTAGCTGCAAATGGTGAAGTTATTTTAGATTTGGTGTAAGATAGCAAAGATGATCATGAAGGTGTGGTGACCAATTCACTTTTAATCACCTTGTCTAGAATGTTTCTCGGAGGTACACACGCAGCTGCACAATTGCTGAGAAAAGGAGCAATTTTTCATAAAGCACTGCAGTGGCAACTGGGGCTGTGACTGCTTATGATAAGTGAGAACTTGCTGGGTAAGAGATAGTTGAAATGTTATCATGCAACCAGGAAAGGGAATAAGGCTTGCGATTTTCATGGCATCACCTCCACTCAGCTTTGTTTTAGCTGGCAGCTTAATATGAGTTACCTTAAAGGTATTGCTAGTTTGTTGCATTACAAGATCGATCAGTACCCTGGTAACGTCGTACAGTGGTGCACCTATGGTGCCCGCCTAAGCATACATCGCAAAGTTCAACGAAGGCATGAATACAAATAGCAGCAGAAATGTAATGTGAAAGAGCACTGTACGTGTGCCGTTTTGTTCATACAGGGGCACAGCTGATGCATAAACACGGGTGCCATGGGGCCACGGACGTGACTGGCTTTGGGTTGCTTGGCCATGCACAGAACTTGGTCCAAGTGCAGCAGCGTTCAGTGGGCTTCGTTATCCACACATTGCCGATCATTGCCAAGGTCCCTGCCCTGCTGGCGGCCACAGGCACCTCATTCAAGCTCATGCAGGGATACTCGGCTGAGACCTCAGGCGAGTTACTGACCTGCAACCTATTTATCTAGAATTCTTAAAGGCGTAAGGCAGATTCAGTGCCTTTTTGTTCTAAGAATGATTGTGTAGTGCCATCATCATCACCATGTCTCATAATTGCCATCGCAAGATTGGCTCATGAGGCACAAGCAAGAATGTGTTCTTATTGCCGCTCTGGTTAGATGTCACAGCTGGTGCTCTTCCAGAATAAAAGTAGGAGTGGCGGCACACCATGTCGGCTGCCACCGTATTGTCCTTACAGTTGTAAGAAATTAGTGAATGAATAAACCATTTACTTAATCAGAATGGCTTTTTCGCAAGTTGGGAAAGGGGTGGCCAGAGCATAAAGAAAAATAAATAGTGGAGGGATAGGTCACTCAGAACATGAGATGGGGGGAAGGGGGGGGGAGGGTTATTACCAGCCATGCAGTGTTAATTTATTCATAGGATGTGTGTCTCTAACAAGTTCATAGAGGGTTGCAATGAAAATTGCTGAATCTAAACCACTGGGGTAAAATGAAAATGTTTTGTTGTGTGATAACTACGGATTGCACAAAACGAAAGCTGCATGAACAGCTCTCTCAGCTTCCTGAGAAACGTTGTGCCGTAAAAAGAGGCTTTCTGTGCAACATCGGTTTCCCACTGCGAAAAGTGTCAAGCATGGCCATGCTAGTGGGAAAACATGCATGGCATGTTACTGTTGGCAGAACACACATTGCCAAAACTAGTGAGCAGCATCGTTTTCATGCTGCCCAGAAAATGGGTCCTGGATATATATGTTACAGCTTCCCTTGTGGCACTGTCCACGTAGACCAAGGAAAAGCAGCCTATTCAGTCATGCAGGCATGTAAGTGCTGCATAGAACTAGCAACCTACCCTTGCTCTGCGAGAAATCGTCGTAAGGCTCAGTGAGCAGAATGTGTGAGTACCAAAGCTATCATGTAACTGCAATTGGGATGAGAGATGTCAGCCAGTGTGAAAATGCGAACATTGGTGCATTTTCATGCAAGCAGCTCTCTGTGTATGCCTTGATGGCAGTGTGGCATACTGCTACAGTGAACAGATGCAACACAAACCTTTTTTAAACCCTGTCAAGGTAATGTTGATGTCGCCAGGTTTGGCATTTCGAGACCAAATTCAGATAACTAAAGTTTTTCTCGACCTTTGTAGTACATCCTAAGTGTCATCCTTTCATGTGCAAGAAATGTGTGCTAGTGTTTATGTGTGTCAGTACTCCTTTAAGGGCACTTTGTCATTGACTAATCAGTCTCCCATGCCACCAGTGCTTTGTTCTTGTCTCCATCGATAGCAGTCTTGATACATGTCATGTCATTGTTGGATGTTTTCATGTTCCCATACCCAGGTGGACTACTTATGTGCCTACCAAAAGAGAATGCTCAAGCGTACTGTGCAGAAATCGAGCAGCTCGAGGGTTATTCAGCTTGGATCATCGGCGATGTCGTTGAAGGGGAACGAGTGGCAAGGCTGACGGACTCTCTACGTGTAGTTGAAGTGCCTTCAGCTGACAAAGAATCTAATTTGTGGTAGCACTGACTTAGTGGGTAATGGGGATTGGTAAGCATTATCAGAGCATTAGGTGTTCAGAGGGCCTGGAGACAAATATCCGATGTGCTGAGCTTTCGAAGATGCAGTCAGTGGCGCATAGCAGCAGACTTGGTGAAGCTTACGGCATTTAGTATAAAATTGCATAATGCCACTAAACAAGCTGTGACAGTTTTAATACTACAGAGCATCAGTATGAAAGCTAGCTAAAGCTTTTGGCAAGCATTGTTTTTCATTAAATGCAAATGTTGTTTTTGATAGATGCACAGTTAACTTCTATACTAGTTCATTGTGATTTATGTAGAACATTTCTTGTTTTGTGTTGCGGTGATAGAGGTTTTGTTCAAGAAGGAAACAGTGGCTGTTCCCAAGAGAGACCTTTATGAATCTACACCCGTCAAATAATGTAGGCGGTGTGGAGGATGGCTCGTCTCCAATGGGCATCTCCCACAGCCTGTTGTTACTTGTTCAACCACTTGTCATGCACTGTGAATAAAATATTTTTACAGGTTTCTTGGTTTTCTTTGCATTGTGATTGTGCAGTCGGCTGACAGACATGACCGAATATCCAGGTTACCAGCAGCACAACTCCAGCAGTGGTGCTGGGAAGAGGCCATCTAATATTTTCCGCATACGGTACCACAAAACTCGTTCTAGTTCAAGGCCAGTACCAAGTATGTTCCTTGTAAATGGCAAATTGACCTGATTTGGTAAAGACAATGAAAAGCCCAACAAGTAATAGTGCCCTTGCACAAACTTTTGATGAACACCAGCAGTAGCTGTAATGGCTACAGTGTGAGTAGTGTTCTATGTGCATTAACAGTAAAGGTATATATTCGACCTTGAGTAATAAAGGGGATTACCCACGAAAGATTGCGGAACCAAATACCATTTTGTACATAGCATGCAAAGCTGTGGAGGCCGGCAAGATTTCTTGCAGTAGCTGCATTTGCACTGCAATTATGTGACATTGTTCTTTATTTCGGTTTGGTAATGAAAAAAACAATTTTATCCTTAAAAACAAACTGTTATATGGTTGCTAAATTGTTGTTTTAGATTCTTTTGATCTTCGTTTTCCTTATCGGGTTTTTCATTTGCAGCCCATCACGGCAGCCTCGCGCATAGGCTCACACGAGTATGTGCTACCATGCAACTTCATCACGAAACCCACAGATATACGCGTATTTTAATTACTGAGTTTCTTGCGTAGTCCGTAGCTTCCACAGCATTAGTTTAGTGTCGCTGCTTGTTTGCTTATGTCAATCGCTGCTTACTTACATGTTCCAAGCTCATGACGAGCTGTTTCAGAGCATTCTGCAAATAAAAACAGTTTCATGGATACGTCGGGCATCGTATTCATCTGCTGTCTTGTCATGACAATGAGAAACTGCTCCAAAATGCCGCTTTAAGCTATCCCTTGCCAATGCGGCGACAGCTTTGGATTGAAACAAATAGTTTGTGCAGCATAAGTCGTAGTACGCCATAGGTTCGTTTTAATTCATGCACATTCTTCGCACGTGTTTTCTTGCCCGGAAGCACTCGCAATAAACGTGGGCGATTTCCCGGCAGCCCCGCGCTTGGAGGCGTTAGGCTTAGCGACGTCCGCCAGGTGTAGCGGACGTCAGACGTTCCCCACGGTCCCCTTGCTGTGCCCCGGCGACGCGAGTGGTCGCCGCCTGCGGAGGCAGGCTGAGGTTGGCCGACAGCCGCTTGAGTGGTCGGTCAAGTTCGTTGAGCGCGTTGTGCAGCTGACCGAGCAGCACATTGCGCTGACCGCAGTCGCCGTTGTAATCGTCCATGTCGACGGTCACCACGGCGATGCCGCCCATACGCATGCGCTTGGCGAACAGCACCTGCGGTGATATATCGCCGGCGCAGAAAAGGTACTTGCGCTTTGCTCTCATCAATGTATGCTCCTTCCTCCCTCTCGTCTTTGGCGAAAAAAACCTTTGTAGCAGAATTTTATCATCAGCTTTCGACAGGTTCTTGTCTTGTGGGGATTCTCGTATACGAAAGGATCATACAGGAGCATTCGTAACGGAAGCAAAAAAAGAAGAAAAGACAACAACACGACGCGCGTGGGAGCGCTTTGCACCCGTGCGAGTGACAAATGCGCTGCACCCGGCAAGTGCAGGCTGCCAATAGGAGAGGTTAAATTTTTTTTAAGCACCGGTGATATCGTAGGCAGTGCTTGCTGCGCACCTTCAAAGCTGTCCCTGCGTGCGTGCGTAACCGGCTAAATGGAGCTCACTGAAGCTGGGCTTCTCCGCAACAAGATATTTTGTGAGGAGCAGCCCACTCCACTCATTGCCTTCGATGTACAAACGACAACTTGTGTATTGGAAGCGCTTATGTGCACGTATCTATAGAACGTTACCACGACAAAGCGGTTATAAATAATAAATTGTTATGAAAATAACATATGTCCTACTCATGCACTAAGTTTGTCACTTAATTACCATGCTCTAGCTGTAAGACGATTTGATTGTAGTTGGGTAAAACGTAACTATGCAGTGACTGTCACACGTTGGTTGACTAAATTGTTGCTGTTGATTATTGCTAAATTGATTGGTTGGGGTTAATGCCGCAGTTTCTTTAGCGTGACGGGTTTGTTTACAGTGCAGAAATAGCTATAGGCACACGAGCACGTACGTGTTTGCATTCCGCCCCGATCGGAATGCTGTCGGGAAGCGAACCCACGACCTCGTTCTCAGAATCCGAGCGACCGAACTACGTCGCGGCAGCTAACGTAGCCGCCAACTTAGAGGCTATATAGCATGCAGGACCCCACCTTGTTGAGAATAGTGGCCTTGTTGTCGTATCCGATCCACTGTCCCTTGTCCCTGTTGACGGCGATCTTGCAGTCGGCTTCCTTGTCGTACAGCGAGACCCATAGGTCGGAGCTGAACTCTAGGCAGATCTGAAAAGCGTGCGTTTTATTGCGGCGGAGCGAACATCTTTTTCAACCCTGTAATGGCGAAACACAGTTCCAGATGAAGGAAAATTGGAGGAACTATATAGTACACATTTATTTCTGGCCATGGCAAGTACGTATACATTTGTACAAAATAGCAATGAAATGTTCGAGTGAGAATTACCGTATTCGTATAGTAATTACTTGATTAGTCAGTCGTATTTTTCGACTATCCCAGGCTGAATTAAACTACCTTAGCATATGAAAAACGAAACTATAGATCTTGCGCTGTTTTCCGCGAATAAATCGGCATTTTGAGGCGTTAAAATCGGTGTAGCGTACACGTGATACATTGGACATTACAGGACCAACCTTGAAACGTCGCCAGTTACGAAACTTTCGACACGATCGACTCGCGCACTGCTGTACAGTACGGTAAGAGCGCTATTGCATTCCGTAGCGCATTTTGGAGACAGGAATTTCTCAACTGGAGCTAGTCACAGGGATATCTGCTAAATGGGACGTTATCCTAATTATACGGTCAGACTTCAATTACGCAATCGTACCATGTACCATAAAGTGAACAATAAAGAAGCCAACGCGCGGAACTTTTTTGACACACTGAACTTTGTTATTTGTGCTGCAGTGATTGCTCACGTCTTCGAATTATCCAGTTCACGAGACATTACTTCGATATGTATCGCCGGGCGCTTTAAAAAGAAAAAAAAAAAAACGTTCCAACCGCATCTGCATGCGAACCGTAAAACTGAGGAGCCGACACAGGCGGGCTTCTCCGTAAAAGATCTCATATTGCGGCGAGGCCACCTACAAGTTATCGGAGGTATTCGTATAACGTGCTTATCATTCTTTTTTTTCTTTTTTTGCAAGTTCAGCACGTGAATATGAACAGGTTCTGCGGCTCGCCTCAAGTACCATACACAGATTATGCCGACTGCAACGCCATGGAGTCTAATATCGGCTTCACCTACGTTGACATCCGTACAGCCTTGGACAAGGGAGCGTCTGGGAACAGGTACAGCCTTTGACAAAAGCCGCAAGTTTTCTAGGAGCGAGAATGTTGCAGAGTCCTGGGCCGCGATTTTTGTATCGATGCGTTTTCCGATGCTATTCGCGCTTCGACAGTGGTCATAGCGAAGCTCCGCCCGCGTTATCAATGGAATCAGCCTGCTGCAAACGATGGATGATAACAGTGACACTGAATCGAGCGGACGGCATCGCTGCAAAATTGCGTCCGTGGAACTCTCTGGTTCTATAAAGATATATATATATATATATATATATATATATATATATATATATATATATATATATATATATATATATATATATATATATAGGGTAAATGTTTGTCTGACCAAACTGACCAAACCGAGTAGACACGCTGTCAGAAAACACGGCAACGTCATCTGGGGCGGAAAGTTGAGGGTTGCGTCGTCGCCAACGTCGACTGGACAGGTGCTCTCGACCTGCCACTGGAACATACTTGCTCAGTGAAGACCCGAGAACATTGCCTCCAGAACTGTCACTAATTAACCTACCACTGGATTTAGCCATTATTCCGGCTATATGCTTCACAAGGAAAATAATATAATTCAGTGGCGCTTTTTCATCGATTACCCAAGGAATTAAAACTTGGAGGACAAGGAACACACTTGGAAGGCAGCCAAGGACCGCCCAGCGAGCGGTGGAACGGCCGGAGAGGTGAAAGGCGTGGCGTAAATATACGGGAAGAGCGCAGGCAGTACGAGTTTAGAGATCGAAACTGGAGTAGCTGATGTCGAGATTAAAAAGTGGAGTTTGAACTCGCAAAACAGTTAACTGTTGGCCTAGAGAAGCAGAGCGAAAAAAAAATTGCACACAAAACAGACAACGACGTAGGGAAGCGAACACATCACGAGCGTTCGAGTTGTGTTATCTTCTCTACATCTGTCGGTTTTTTCTTTATCTGCGCTTTTTCTTTTGTTCACGTGAATCAACGCCAACTTACTCAGTTCACTCTTATTACCAGAGTTGGCGTCACGGTAAGAGGATCACAGCCGGCAGAGGATTAAGCAAAGTGACGAGACCAATACATTTGAAGCTATAGCATCGAGGACACTGTCGGTCGACGCACGAAGCTTGTAAACGGGCATCGACAGGAGAGTCCTCCAGTCTATGCCCGAACAGCACCTGCAGCACCTGGTTCTTTGCAGCGGGCATTAGAATAAGTTGACGATGGTCGTCAAAATCACGATCAATTCGGCCACGTCCACGAAGATGAGAAGAAAGCCATGGGTACGCACCTCGAAATAGGCGAGTAGGCCCCGCTCGTCGGTGAACGGTCCCGGAGGCGCGGGACCCCGGACGGCGGCGTGCAGTTCGTACCGCGCGCTATTCCGCAGCCGGTAGGCGTAACCGAACAGCGGCAACGCCAGGGCCACCCGTTGTCGCGAGCGTAGCTCTCCCAGAAACGCCTCGCACGCCTCCACCTGCACAACGCGCCGATATGGGTAGGACGAGATTACAGTGCAGCGTAAACGTATGCTAGCCGTAGCGCAGAAGTAGACCGGAGGATCGGAGTTACAGACGAGCGGAGAAACAGGGCTGGTGGCGACCTGTTTTTGACGATGTGGTCCAACCGTATGCGTGTTAGAAACATTCTTGTATCGCACTGTCCGCTTCGAAAAAAAAAAGAAGACGGTACGAATTAGATCTTCGCAACGATTATGCCGCCGTCAAATGGCTTTAACACCATGGAGAGTGGAATGCAGTCATGCGTTTAAACACAGTGTACAGACGTCGTCATTATACTAACGTAACGTCTAGGCGTATCACGGTGCGGCGCGTTGGTACGTTCATTGCTATCACTGATGTCAACCTAGAGGAACGGACACAGCGCAGCAAACTCCTTTTTGGAAGTATAAATGCTTGTCCCGCATATGAAACCATTTTCGACAATTTTCGGACATCCTTATGGAAGTATTCAGTCGCCCACTCTTTGTGTCTGCAGAGCTTTAGATCGGTGCGCTGCGATGCGAAGAAATCGATATCTGTGTGCACTACATGCTGGCGGGTTTGAGAGACAATGTCTGTGACCAGCGGGAACCACAAAGTCGCCCGGGCGACGCTGCATTCCGCCCGGTAGTTTGAACCTATGTAGCATCAGCTCAGTTATTACTCTATCTTTGCTCTGCAGCCGAGGGCTCAGGCGCTCTAGACGGAATTCGTGGAGACGACCGCACGTTCACACTGTGCGCATGACTCACGGGGAAGTGAAAGAATTCTCGGATATGAAGTTAGAAACTAAAGAAACGTAAATGCACGAAAATGGCCACGTGCGCAAACGTTCACACACTTTGGCGTATACCGAAGCGTCCACGCGCTGCGCCTTCTAGTAAGAAGGAAAAAAAAAAGCACAGAAGAAAGACGCCAGAACGCGTCCCAGAATGTCGACATGCTGCGACGTGCGTATACTCCCGTCTCACAAACTCTATGTGCAATGTGCGAGGAGCGCAGAAGGGCTCGTCCATTGTCAGCCACCACCATGTCCCCTCAGTGCGGGACGCCCGATGAATATAGAGTGGCCGCTGAAAGATCACAGGCACACAAAGGGGCAAGCCCTCAACCTTGCTCCGAAGCACGCAGGTAGCGCTTCTGATTGGCTGAATAGTACTCGTAGCTATGGTTACGTCTGCGCAGTGTCGGGGAGGTGGAGCAAAGTTCTCATTCTCGTCTGTTCGGGTCAATGTCTGCAGTGATTGGCGTTAACTGTGTGTGAATGCGCTGTCGCTGCTTCTGCGCTGCGTTTGCGCTGACGCGTCTGCGCATGCGTCAAGCATCAAGCATGCGTCTGCGCTGAGCGCGGCAGACGCATAGTTGATGCATGCGCGCGTGAGGCGCGTACGTGTAGCGGCTTCATTACAGTGGACGGATCGAGCGACTATGGTTTTCGCCACGTACCAGGTCTTCCTTGAATATGATCGGCGGTACGGCGGTCTTGGGGGCCTCCTCCTTGGAGTACGCGTGCACGATCAGCAGGTCGCTCAAGCTGCGAAGGAAGGAAGCTATGCGGTAGAAGCAGAAACTACATGCAGCGTACTTGCAATTAACGAATCTGCGGTGAAGCGCGCCAGGGCAAATCGGAGGGACTCGGAGTGTTTTAGGATAAACTCGACCGTTGCGACAGACGGAACGTTGTTGACCAGATGCGTGTTCAATGTGTCCTGGCCCACCGAGAAAGATGCCGATCCAAAGCCTCTCCTTATACATCTTCCAGAATTCCCCTGCATATAACTAGATTACAACCACACGCAACTAGATATGATCCTATCTGCGTTATCTCTACACACAACAGCCCCGCAGTGCCATTTTCTTTCCAGGTTAATCTTAAGGAACTACGGCGAAAGCATGCACGCTCAAGGGAGGTAACTTCAAATGTTCATCACGTGCCTCGTGCGGAAATGCGAAGTACTCGGGATATTCCGGGATGCGTACCGTCCTAAGGAGGAGACATCGTTTTGAGGACTGGGTTGGACCACGGGCTTAGCGTCAAAGCAACACTTTACTGGCTACAGAAGATTCGCGTGCGCTGGAGATTTCGGAAGCCATGGTGAAAGGTATGAGATGTGTGCGCGGTGTCAACGGCACCAGTGTGAGTGCGTACCCGTGCAGCGCTTCCACGTCGTACGAAGGCCCCCACTTCATGTGGACGCTGACTAGGGTCAGCATGCGGACCTTCTTCATCGCGATACGTATCGCCTGCACAGAGAAGACAAAAGACCTCAGGTGAATGACTAAATAAAAAAAAGAAGAAGAAAACGAAACTATGCATCCAAGAGACCCCCCCGCCCCCTAGAAGACTTATGCAACTCTTAGCCCGTACCAAAAATAGAGCCAGCTGTTAGAGCAACCTGCATGGCGCGACACCCTCGAGTCATCGCCATCTCTGCGACGATAATGGCAGCGGCAGCATGACGAGGACGACACGATTACCTTCTCTTCTTGTTCTCCTATTGTTCAAAGCTTCTCGACAGTTTGAACAGAGGTCACACGCCGCGTAATGCCATGGCGCGCGAGACAGAAATTCGCCTAATGAGAACATAACAGCCGACTATCTTAAAAGAAAAGGTTACTTGACTTTAGTATAAAGACAAAATATGTCTTGTTTAGTAGAATGTCGATGTAGTGCTATCACCTCTTTCATCCAGAAGAAATCATACACGTCGTTAAGAGAACCGAAGGACGGTAGTATCGATTATAAAATAAACGGGTTAGCTGAAGCTACAATTCTGAGTAAGTGGAGAAAGTGAAGGTTCGACAAGGCATGCGATGCGTAGAAGACAACCGGTGGTCTACTACCGCTTATCTGCTCAGAATCTTTCACTTGAATAATCTGCTTGTTTTCGGCTGGTTGAATAGCTATGCAGCACGTACGCTGGTTAATGTCATGAAAAGCGATTGCATAGGGACAAAATAGAAGTGATGAGATAATACGTGCGAACAAACAAACAAAGCAAGAGGCAAAAACAATATTTACAAAAAGTGATTTAGCTGCGTTCTTTACGTACCGTAACAAGATACGAAACCATGGAACCTAGCTATTCCCTGCACTTCCACGGCCGTATGCGGGAAGCACAAGTTCTGCATAATGGAGCCTCTATTCCTTGCACTGGGGCTGCAGTCAGAGCTTATCTCTGTGCCACACCATGGTGCCACACAATGAGTTCGGTCCAGGACCGATGGATGGTTGCTATGATCGAACGTCCCTGCTGAGACGGAGCGGCGGCTTGTGCCACCAAGCTCCATTTTTCTTATTTTGCCGAATGTCTTACCTATCTTATTTTTTTTTAACGGACAATAAATTTCCACACACTTTCTGACTCATCATTGAGAACCCTACATTTCTGCCACCAAATCTCCAACCGCCTTTTACTAATCTCTATTTGTTTCCCTTTCCGGCGATAAACTGTCCCCCCCCCCCCTTATCCCTGGACCCCAATGCTTCAAGGAAGTCAGCGGAACCTAAACCGACAGCCCGGGAGACATCTTCACATTCTAACAAAACCCATATGTCAACGCCACCTGTAATGATGATCATGATGATGATGATTTACTGTCTCGAAGTCAGCGCCACCTGCCGCCGGAGAAGCGCGGTAACGAGGCACCCTACGTTCGGCCGCAGTCACCACGCCATGTACATTCTGGCGCGTTATACGCGCACGCACCCTGACGAAGTCCACGTAGACGGGCTTGAGGTCGACCGGCAGCCGGTCCCAGTCGATCTCGACGCCGTCGAAGTTGAACTCGGACAGCCAGTGGCCCACGCGTTCAGCGAGCTGCGAGCGCCTGGACGGCGCCTCCGCGCCGACGGTCAGGTTGTGCACCCCGGATCCCTCCAGCCGCAGGGTGAGCACGAGCTTCAGCTGCGGGTGGCTCGTCTTCAACGCGTCCATGTCGCGCACCGACTTGAGCCCTGCGACGTACGTCTGCTGTTGCACGCCTTCAAGGCAGAAAGCTGGGCTAGTTGGTGTGTCATCATTCATCAAAACACTAGCGCAAATAACAGGGACACAGACAGAGAAGACGGCAGGACGACAGACAGACTCGTCCTGTCGTCTTCTCTGTCTGTGTCCCTGTCATTTGCGCTAGTCTTTTGATGAATGTTGCACGCCGCCCCCAAGTTCTGGCTGAATCTCCGCATTCTATGCGCTCATGGCGCACACATATACGCAAGCGACGTCTGCCAAATCTCGAGCTGTCCAGCCGCCCTCGCCATGAGAAGAAGCTTGGCAAGCAACAGAACGGGCGAAAATTAAAGGCGGGTGCCGACGTCAACCTGAAGTTCTACCAGGTCACCGTGACGTCATCAATCTATTACAGCGCCAGACTTGGGTCCAGCTAATTACCAGTGAAGAAGGACTACATTGCGTTCGAAAAGAAATCAAACACTCAACCTATCAAGTTTCTACAACTACTGCTGCCCCAAAACGCACAAAAGAAACTGCCGCACTGCACAGACTTTCAACGTGTCTCACACATCGCGAATTGTGCGGTACGAAAACGCTCCGATAGATCTAGCGGCGGCGGGCCGCTACGGCAATGAGTCCGGCTTCTTCCGCCGTTGCTGCGCTCAATATTGATGACGTCGACAAGTACGTCACACCCTTCTGGCGTTTCTATTGCTCAGGCGCTGCATACCGTTAGCGCTATTGCGAATAGTTGAAACCAAGTCCGAACTCCGTCGCGGCCGCCGCCGCCAGATCGTGATTTCTGCGACAGCGCATGCGCGACCGGAACAAAAACTCACCAAAATATCTGCGGCGGTTGCCACCGGATTCGCAAGCAATTCCGTGCGCGATAGCACGGCAAGGTAAAACGCTACGGAAAAGCAAATATAATACTTTTCAAATACCTCAGATGCACATTAACGCTTACGCATTTTCCTTCTTCCCAAGAACCATTAAATAATGGAATGAATTACCGGTGTTAACGCGAGAAAGCACCAGTGCAGAACAATTTGAGAAAAACGTAAAGCTACATTGAAATATGCATGCACGTGTACGAGCTCACCGCTTTTTCTTTTTGTGTGTGTGTGTGTGTGTGTGAGAGAGAGAGAGAGAGAGAGAGAGAGAGAGAGAGAGAGCTCGTTTGTTAACACTGCTTTTATAGTCTTGTATTATTGATCGGCGTATGTGCAGAATATTTCGCTTATATATCTTTTTCGTTCACTTATGTTCGCCTATTCATGTACTGCCTTATTCATGTACTGTACTAATTGCCGAAATACTGCTATTGACCTGTTTTGTGTGTGTGTGTGTGTGCTAGATGTATTATTGGAATATTCATGTATTGTACACTAAGTGTTGAAGTGCTGCTTTTGACCCCACCCTCGGCTGACAGGCCAACTGTATGAGTAAATAAAAAAAGCTGCACGCGCACCGGTGTCGTCCTCGGGGAACCGCAGCTGCTCTCCGTCGGGGCTCAGCTGGGCGGTCATGTAGACGAGGTGGGTGCAGCAGTGGGCGCACAGCTTTCCCAGGTCGTAGTCCTTGGGTGCCGCCCGCAGCAGGCTGGAGGAGTTCCAGTAGCACACAACCGACGTGCGGCCGCTGCCGGTCGCGCTGACCGCTGCAGACCAGCCCGAGTCTGCGACGAACAACAGCGAGCGAGTGTTATCAAAAGACGCGCTCGCCTCTTTTTTTTTTTTTTTGCCAGTATGGGCTTGTGAGCGACACCAGCACACCTGCGGATTCATCGGGCGTAAGTTGCGAAAGTATACGCGCCACTGAACACGTCGCTATAGAATACCGAATGATTCATCCAGAGGTAAATGGGCAGCTGGCCTGGCCTGCCCGAAGTCTAGGGTTTGAAGAACACCGGGGAAAACATAAAGGGTTCTGGAAGGGAGATCAGGAAAGGTGACCGTAAGATTGGTGACGTGAAGGAAGGGAAGACACACAATGAAGAGCACGGTATACTTGATACTAGTTTAGCTTATCGCATATAGAAGTCATTCGATGATCCGTTACCGCGAGCCAGTGGATATCGTGGGCCAGAAGAGACGTGGAGGGACGGAAAGCACGACTTTCACGACACCTGCAACAATCCTATTTTAATGTTGATGCTCGTATAATCCACCCTAATAATGGGAGTCAAGAAAGAGCTTTAGAGTCAAGGCACATTTGAGACTTAATTGACGCAATTTGTGCGGTGACCGTTGCCCTTGATTGTTAAGAATCCATCATGCCATCAGTGTGATTTCTTTTGAGATTCCTTTGTGTTTTTTCTTTTACTACAGTGTCAATGTTGAAGGCTCGGTTTAACGTGCTACACCTTCGTGACAGTCAGGTATCTTATACTTACGGTCGTCGAGATCATCTGAAACAGAGGATGGAGAACATCAACGAGCCAGAACTCGAAATGCGCACTTCGTATTTTCGGCTTGCGCCATCCATCTAGAACTAGAGTTTAATTCTTTCGTTGAGGGCTTGGTGCTCGAATATGCATTGGAGCGCCAGCACAAAGAGAAAAAAAAAGTTATACGTCTACGTTCATGTCATCTTCCTGCATACATCTGAGCTGCGCTGCATGATATTCAAGAAATGACATCTTTCAGAACATTCCATTTTGTTCGAGAAGGTGGCCTCGATAACGAGATTTAGTAACAGCCTACGCGCCATCGCAAGGTAACGTTCTTGCGGCCTAGATGCAAACCACCGATTTCGTCTGCTAAGCTGTACTACTGGTGGCCTAGCCATATGCACGTGCAGCTGAAATACGCGCCGACAGACGGCGGTAGCGTCGCATGTGTTTGCATCATTTTCGGTGCGATGCAGTGCGGAACTGTAGCGTGACAAATAGGTTCATACAGAGCAAACGTTGTGTGTGAGTAAAGTAAGCAAGGCCGGAGATTTTCCTTCGTAAGAACTACTTTTCACTGGCCGTTTACCGTCACTGTTAATAGCATATGTTCGATATCATAAATTGATTATAGTTTAGCCTCTGGTGGCAAGAGAAATTTTGCGAATACGGGCACATGTTTCGGCACAGCGTCTATTGCGGGCTCCGAACTGCTACGCAGATAATTCGGTGGTGCAGAAATATCAACAGCCTCGAAGATTTCTGCGACTAAAATAACGCGCATAAATCTCAGAGTGAGCTCTGCGCATGCGCGCTGGTAACCGCGAGTTTGCGCAAGGCACCTTACTGGTTGCCGTAACGATACCAAAGACTCCGTCCGCTTTCACGCCTATGAAGAATGAATACTTGCAAGCTTATACGCTCAGCCAACAGGAATAAGATATAAAGCGCGACCGTAGCTAGGATTTCAAGAGTAGAAAAACCGTTTTTCGCCTTTGTGTTGCAGCGATACATTGCAACAGGAGGAAAACAGCGATGACGCACTAGGGAAAAAAACAAGTTTTGACCTTCCCGTATTGACGTATTACCGCTTACGCAACGCCACGTGACACGTAGACGCGGCCGCAGCTTCGGTAGCGACATCTAGCGATGCTTTTTTAATCACAACGCACTTTAAATACATTTTTTTGTTTTGTTGCATGAACGTTCTCCTTGAGGGGTAGAAACCACTGTACACGTTAATGATTATGCTGCTGCTGACGCTTTTACGCCATAGACACAAGCTAAGTAAAACACAGTCGGTCGGTGTAGCAATATTTATATCCGTGGTCTGACAGAACTCGGAGAACACGTCATCGCAAGATGGCACCACCAGCGTGCCTGTTCGCGTCTACGCCTACGGTATTACCATTTGCGATCACAGGCCCTGGCGTGTTCGTACAGGTAATACCAATACATGCCACCTATACATATGTGGGTGAAGCGTGCCCGTATAAGTAATGCATATACGCACACGCTAAACATCTCTTTACTTCGCCGATTCAATGTGACATAACTATTTTCTATGGGCGTGCAGATAGCGATTTTTGAGATCGAATACGAATCGAGTAGTGCCAGAAGCGAATCGAATATCGAATAGTTTTCGCATAATAAATAGCCGTTATCACAATTGTTATAGAACAATATTCAGATCCCAGTATTGTTAAAATGAGCAAGTTTCGGTCATTACATGGTACGTTATGAAGTGTTAATTAAAAGCAAACATGGAGCATTAGGAGCAAACAACTAGTTTTTTCGCTTGTACACCGCTCTTCAGAGAGTGCGAATAATCGCCGTAGAGTAGGGTTGCGCAAATATTCGAAACTTTCGAATTACGAATCGAATAGTCACTGTTCATAAATGCGAATATGTTTTCGAATAGGTACTTCTTGAATATTTCGAAACGTCAAGTGCGCCCAAATAAACATGAAATTGGAGCAAAAGTACGGTAAATTTTCACCCCCGCGGGCATAGTATATATAGACACAACTTGCGTAATGGAGGAGGCTTTGTCACTTAGGTAGCCATACTTTACAGGCTGTACAACAACCATTCGCACTATCTGAAAAGCCCTGTGTATGCGAAGGAACTACTTGCCTGCTCCTGCTTCATCTGTGCTTTTAATAAACAACTCTTCATAACGTACTATGCAATGACAGAAACTTGCTAACTTTAAGAATACTGGGGTGTGAACACCGTTTTGTATAATTGTTATAACGGCTGTTCATTATTCGATAGCTATTCGAAAACAATTCGATTCGATTCACTTCTGGCGCTATTCGATTCGTATACAATTCGGTCTCAAAAATCACTATTCGCACGCCCCTACTGTACAGCCTGTAAAGTACGGCTACCTAAAAACGTTAAAAAAAAAAAAAACTCGTGGTATTTACGAATAGTGCCTCTTGGATTCGTTATTCGAAAGTTTCGAACAATCGCATGCCCCTACTGTTTTCTATCAGAGTGCGCTTTCGAACAGGTCGCGGGCGTACCCGATGGATGCGTGTGGTCGTGGTCGGCTCCACCTGGACAGTGAGGCAAATGCGCAATACCACATTGAAGTGCTGAGTCAGCGGATGACCCGAGGAGCCTCAAGCGCTGCGACAAATTCATACGTGCTTACCAACTGTCTCGAGGCGGTGTTCCTCGCCAGCTGCCATTAGGAACACAAGGAGCAATAATAATTAAAAACTAATCATTTCATCAGAGCACAGCAAATTTGATGAGTCATTGCTCACATGCTAGCTCCATATCTCTCGTGCAAATTTTGCATGCCCGTATTTCTACATTCTACAGCACCGAATGACAACCCGTAGTTTATTTAGTTAATCATAATCTCGTGGCAAAAATAACTCACAAAGGGTGCAGTTTTCACCTCAGTGAAGTTGGATACAAACAGCCATTCATTTTACAGCTGTCGAAGGGCTCAAGACAGATTTTCTAATTTTAAGAAACGACCACAGGGCTGGCCTCATAGATAGGAGGCGTTGGCTGAACGGCCAGTACAGCTGATATCTCCATTTAGTCTTTTGAAATACAGTAACGTAAGAGTACACCTAAAACGGTGTCTAAGGCGTGCGCACAGTATCTTCTTAATTTATTCGCATAGTTTCGGTTTTCTGGCGACCTAGCGCAGACGACATCCGCGGTCTCGTTGACCCTCGTGCAAAGCGTAAAATTCTTGCGCGACGTGTGCATCCCGCGAGACATCTTTAGTTAGTCTTTACACCACATCTCGTGAATTCTCTACAGACGCATGTGCGCTACATCATCAGGCCATCGAGTTATTTCACTGCACTATGAATGCCACGTGGAGGTGTTCACGGTGCGGTGCAGCGACCTGGATTTACTATACTGTGCATCCCGTCTCTCGCGGACTCTCACGTGATATCTCGGTGATAACAGTGTATGCCAAGTCTCTCCATGCTGTCGATTTTTCCATCTTCGTCGGATCTTATTGGTTTACAGCGTAGCTGCAAATACGCACTCTTTGAGACAGCCTCGGAAAGCAAACACGCTGGAATTGATATGGCAAAAAAATTTGACGCTGTCCAAAACAGCAGCCCAGAATTCCTTTTCCCGATGCTTTGTGAAATTCCGTCACGCGTCTCGCAAAAGTCTCGCGGGACGTCTTAATTGTGACGTCTCGCGTGTACTGCGTTTCCATATGCACATACGCCCGCCGCGCGCGCGTTTTCGAAAGCGCGACATATCGCTGGAGACTAGATGTCTACGCGATGCAAAAAAACACACACACACACACGCGAGACATAACCTACGGGATACACGAAAACACACGATAACGACGTACGAATGTTGACGACGAAGAAGCCGACCACGCCTATGAGAACGGAGACAGTTACGAAGGCACCAGCCAGTGAGGACAGCACCCACGTGAAGCCTGGGGCGCTCGAGGAAGACTCGCCAGGCGGGGGTCGGTCACCGAAACCCGCCTCGACGACGCGGGGGAGAGCCTGCCGAAATGAAAGAGACGTAGACATCGACAGGTGCTCGCTGCGTCTGAGCAATTAAAAAAGAAAGACATTCACTCCAGTGACCTTTTGATTCGCTCCACTGGTTTACTACGAACACCAGTTTAAAGATTTCTCTGAAACTGTCTGAGTGGCCTAACGAGGGACGCCGTAGTGGAGGTCCTTGGATTAATTCTGATCACGCGAGGTTATTTAACACGCACCTAAATTTAATAAGCTTACGATCGTTTTGCATTGCACCCGTGTCGGAATGCGGCCGCTGCTGTATGCTCAGCAGCACAACGTCATAATATAACAGCATCCGAGATCAGACGCCACGCGCGACGCCTGATCTCGGAGGATTCATGTCGCGGAGAAGTTTGCTCTAGAGAAACGAGATGGCGCTTTCGGCGGCGCGCCGCACGTTGCCTCAGCGAAAGCGCACGAATACGAAACCATTATCTCTTCTGCCCTGCTTCTGTGCGATCAGCTGCCGGAAATGCAACTGGGTTTTCGCTAACGCACTGTGCTCCATTTATGCTACAACATATGCAGCGGTGGAGTGAAGATGTGTGCAGTAGTCGGCAGCAAAAATTGTGACTGGCATATTAAGCAATGCAATGAATCTGTGTGTTCAAATTCACGGACCGCCGCTACACAAGGACTTCCTGTGTTGCCGGCTCTTTGCGATGCACGGCTTTCCTCGAGGATGAAAAAAATCACTCATCCGCTAGCGTTGTAGCGCTAACCACCAAGGAAAGCACTTCAGCCCTGGAACAGCTGCACGAGTGAGTACCGCTCGTTATACGGTGACAAAAGGAGTAGCGCCGCTTCTTGGCATATTGTGAATTTCTCGCACGTTATCCACACATCCACCCCAATTCACACACAAACTTACGCCCACTTTATCACCATTCTGTCAAGAATAAGTGAACGGGCGCACACTTGAATCAATGCGCCAAAGCATGGGTGACGGCGACTACACCGACAGCACTAATGTTTGAAGCTAAACGCATTGTAACGGTACACACAGTAAGCAGGTGAGCGATAATACGTATTTGATACAAACTATTACAACGTACACAACAGTTACGTTACGAGCCTTGATCCAGCTAGAACAAGTCCATCGCAACTGAGCAGATCCGTGAACGATCAGACCGAAAATAAGCAATCAGATAGTGACCGCTCGGAGAATTTTATTGAGCCAGAAACGTGACAAGCCGCTGCTTAAACGTATTTGTTAAATAAATAACGAAGAGCTAAGCACACTGATAATGCTTCAACTCATAAACGGAAAGTTAGGATAGATTAGAATACATTTTTAGCGCCGCTTTTATTACAACTACGCTGCTCGCGCCGTTCGGACAAAGCGTAGTAAGCTCTGAAAGCGCTTACATGTTCTTTGAAGCTGTAGCCAAAGTTTCGCGTGTCGTCCACCCAGTTACCGTCTACGATATCCGCCGAAACATAGGTTTGCAGAGCCGCACCGGCATCGTGTAGATGCTTTGTAAACGCCGAGGCAACGGAGGCAGCTGAGACAAGCAATGGACGCGCTACCACGTGATCAAAGATGGCAGCGCCCACGGGGTCGCCGTGAAAAGGGTCAGTAGTTATCTAGGGCCATGACCTACCGCGTCTCGGCGTTCCTGTTGCTGCCGTAGGCGGTGGGCGATGCGCATTGCCTGCTTGCGCACCCTGCGTTGCTGCTGCTGTTGCTGCTGCTGTTGCTGCTGCTGTTGCTGCTGCTGCTGCTGCTGCTGCTGCGGGACGGGAGCGGAGGGAGAAGGCGCTGCCGTCGCTACGACGGGTGTCTCGGGGACGCCCTCGGGACCGGCCTCGTTCCCGGCCTCCTGTTCTTCGGTGACAGTGACGACGACGTCATCGTCTCTGCGAACGCGTAAGTAGAACTACATGTGTGAAACACATCTCTCCTACGGCATGGCGTCCGAGATCACCATGCCTACGGCAAGTGAGTTCTGCGGATGACCGCAATGCCGAAGAAGGTTCAGAAAAAAGGGGAAAATTGTCATTCACCCGACTGTAGCGGGAAGCAACGTTGGAGGTGTAGCTTCGAGCTACAGTTGGGTGGATGACATTTTCCCTGTTGCTTACACCTCCTACATCTTCCGTACATGTTGTATGGGGGAGGATGAGTAAAAAAAGAATGCAGATCTGTACAAACTTTTACGCAGCTGAAAGCCAATCCTTTTGTAAGCGACTGAACGATGGGCATTCGAACCTGCAACAACGTAGTGCTCATTAGAGTTATTGTATATGCTACCTAAACAGTAGCTCTAGTGCTCAGCGGCAGAACACGCCATGTACCGTGTGCCACAGCTAACGTTAGCAAATTGTTCAACGAAAAAGAATATTTCAAAAGCACGATGCAATATACAGTTATACGAACTACGGTGTTCCGTCGCCAGAGTTCTGAAAAGCGAAAACCGTAGGGCTCAATGTATTTTTTTTTATTTTTCCTTTTCTTCGTTGAACAGCTTGGCTAACGTTAGCTGGGACACCCTATACAGTTACTGCGTCGGGTATAACACACTCTAAAATTTATGAAGGACAGTCCCCAATAAATCCTACAGAGGTCTTGCAACATAACGTCTCTAGAATATCTATAGAGGTCAATAACGTGCACAGCTGGGCTGGTTGGAACATCTTGGTGGGAAGGTTACTAGCAGCACAAAACAGGACAGAGAAAGGACCAGAAGCACACAAAATCGAATGTCCAGAGGCCTGTCTATAAATTATGGTCCTTACTTTTTAAGGCGAATTCTTTGTCGAATGTAGACCGGTTTTTCCTGCAGGGCATCTGACCGTTATCGTAGGCCAATGCCAAAGGCGGTGTAGTTTAACACGGCGTCTCAAACAGTGACCTAGGACTGTGGTTGGGGCGCGCAGTTGTTATCAAACACCCAAATATCTCAATGTGACCTTCAGACCCGGCGGAGCACCCATGAGACAATGTGCAATTGCTGGACACATCCGTTCTCAGATTCTAGGCATAGCGCACTTGTGTACTTCCACAAGTGTGCATTGACGTCTAAAACAACGTACATTGCGCTTGCTCCGCCCTAACCGGTGAATCCACCAGTGAAACCAGTAATATTGTTACACACGAGGTGTTTAACGCAGAACCAGATGAATCTGGTTGATAGGCGCGGTTGTTGAAGAGCGGTCTCGCGGCAGCTTGGCCAACGTCGTTCTCTTCTTTCTTCTCGTTGTCTCCGCGGCAGGCGTGGTTCATGACAGCTTGTGACATTTCCCCGCTGGCAGACGAAGCCCGCCGGGCGAGTCAGTCATCTCGTGGGTTGTAACGCCTCAGACGCGCGACGTGCGTCACTTCAGCCTTGGCCGAGCGTCGTCCACTGCTCGTGACACGCGCAATGCGGTAGTTTACTTCGCTGAGGCGCTCCAGAATAACGTAAGGGCCGACGTAGTGGGCGAGAAACTTCTGGCACAAGCCACGCTTCCGCAACGGCGTCCAGAGCCACACAAGGTCCCCAGGATCGAAGGAAACGTGGCGGTGACGCCCGTCATAGCGGATCTTGGACCGGTCCTGCGATGCTAGGGTGCGTAGCCTAGCGAGGCGTCGCGCTTCTTCTGCTCGACATAGGATCTGATCAATTGATTCGTTGTCATGAGCGAAGTAGGGAAATATGGTGTCGAGGGTGTAGCGCGGCGGACGAGCATACAGAAGGAAAAATGGTGAGTAACCAGTGGTCTCGTGTCTCGCGGTATTGAAGGCATAGGTAATGAAAGGCAAGATACTGTCCCAATTCTTGTGTGCTGAATCGACGTACATGGATAGCATGTTGGCAAGCGTTCTGTTTGTGCGCTCGACCAGACCATTAGTTTGTGGATGGTAGGGCGTAGAATGGCGGAAGCTACATGAACACAGACGAAGGGTTTCTTCAACCACGTCCGCGGTAAACTGTCGCCCACGATCGCTGATTACTATGCGAGGAGGTCCATGTCGGAGTATAACGTTAGCCAGCAAGAAGATAGAAACTTCTGTAGCTGTGGCCGATGGCAATGCGGCGGTCTCACAATAGCGGGTCAGGTGATCTACGCAAACGATAACCCAACGATTACCCTTGGAGGATCGCGGGAAAGGGCCCAGAAGATCTATACCAACTTGCTCAAAGGGGACGCTAGAAGGGGGAACTGGTTGAAGCAGGCCATGTGGCGCTTGTGGCGGACGCTTGTAGCGCTGGCATTGAGAGCAGCTGGCGACGTACCGTTCGATATCTTTCCGCATCTTAGGCCAGTAAAAACGTTCTTGAGCCCGGTAGAGTGTACGTGTGGAACCAAGATGACCGGAAGTTGGGTCATCGTGCATGGCGTGTAATACTTGGTGGCGAAGGTTCTTGGGGACAACTAAAAGGTAGCGTGCACCGGTGGTCGAGTAGCTCTTCTTATACAGCGCGCCACCATCACGTAGGCGAAAGCGACTGCCTGCAGGTGACTCCTGTGCTGCCGCGAAGAGCGGTTGTAAGCTCTCGTCCTTGTGCTGCTCGGATATGACGGTACGCATATCCGGAAATTCCTGGGACACAAAAGCGATGTATTCATCAAAATTGTCCGCATCACATTCAGTTGTTTGAAGTGGCATCCGAGAGAGACAATCAGCGTCAGCATGTCGCCGGCCACTTTTGTAGCAAATAACGAAATCGTATTCCTGTAGACGGAGGGCCCAGCGCGCTAGTCGTCCTGAGGGATCCCGCAGATTCACAAGCCAGCATAGCGAATGATAATCTGTTATCACAGTGAAGGGGTGCCCATAGAGATACGAACGAAACCGTTGCACGGCGAAGATGACCGCCAGACACTCTTGTTCGGTGACTGTGTAGTTGCGCTCGGAGCGGCTCAAGGACCGGCTAGCGTAAGAGATCACGTGCTCACTGTCGTCAACACGCTGAACTAGCACAGCACCGATGCCTACGCCACTGGCATCGGTGTGAATTTCAGTTGGTGATGAAGGATCAAAGTGCCGAAGAATTGGTTGGGATGTCAACAGGAACTTGAGCTGGCGAAACGATGAGTCGCAATCTGCAGTCCACTCAAAGGGAACGCCTTTTTGGAGAAGGCGTGTAAGGGGATGAGCCATGTCAGCAAACCGGGGAATGAATCGGCGAAAATAGGAGCACAAGCCCAAGAAACTTCTTAACTGCTTGATAGAGTTGGGTACTCTAAATGCTTCTACGGCCGCAGTCTTTTGTGGATCTGGTCGGATGCCTTCTTTAGCGACGAGATGGCCTAGCACAAGAGTTTGTCGTTCCCCAAAACGGCATTTTTTTGAATTGAGCACGAGGCCCGCTTTCTCCAAGCAGTTCAAGACCAAATCCAAACGTTTGTTGTGCTCACTAAACGTTCGCCCGAAGATCACAACGTCGTCTAAGTAGCACATGCAAACTTCCCATTTTAAGCCGCGTAATATCGTGTCCATGAACCTTTCGAACGTTGCAGGTGCGTTACACAACCCGAAAGGCATCACGTTAAACTCGAATAGTCCGTCGGGTGTTACAAATGCTGTCTTTTCTCTGTCGTCCTTGTGTATAGGAATTTGCCAGTAACCTGACCGTAAATCGATTGAGGAAAAGTAAGATGCCGCAAAGAGACAGTCGATGGCGTCGTCAATTCGTGGGAGCGGATATACATCTTTCTTAGTGACGGCGTTTAGGCGACGGTAATCAACACAGAACCGCCACGTACCGTCTTTCTTCTTCACCAATATCACGGGTGCTGCCCAAGGACTAGATGATTCTCGAATGACGCCTTTGCATAGCATTTCTTGGACCTGATCACTGATTATCTTGCGTTCTGACGGAGATACACGATAGGGTTTTTGTCGGATTGGCTGGGCGGCTCCTGTGTTGATGCGGTGACGAGTTCTGGACGCAGGAATTGATGGCGGGCCCTCGTGCTGCGCAAAGTCGAATACCGAGGTATGTTTCGTAAGCAGGGCCATCAAAACTCGACGCTCGTGATCGCTGAGTGACTTGTCAATCATGGAAAGTATCTTCGAGCTCCCGGGGCTCGAGACACTGGTTGCTCCTCCATCGGGGAGCTCTGTAAGTACTGCCACCGATACGGGCGAGTCTTCCTGAAACGTGGCAATCTTTAGGCCTTGAGGTAGCACTGCCGCTTCAGTGGAACAGTTTAGCGCCCACAGCCCCGCGCATCCATTGGTCACTGAGACTACGCAGTGCGGAACTAACACGTTTTTCTTGAGGCAGTTCCGATGTACAGGTTCCACTGCAGCGTCGAACGAGATAGGAGCCGGAGATGAACAGGCGACGGCAACACGCATCGCGGATAAGGCGGGCACAACTGTATCCTCAGACACGCACAGCACACTCTCCGGGCAAGCTTCACCTTCAAAGAGCACAGGTGAAACACTGGTGTCGACACTGAGTTCTCCCGTCCGGCAGTCAACATTCGCACCACACAATTGCAAAAAGTCAATCCCCAGAATCACGTCATGCGAGGAGCGAGGAAGAACAGTAAACTCTGCATTAAAAACTTCCCCACCCAATGACACATCCACGTTACACACACCAACCGGGTATAATGATTCACCACTGACTCCACGGAAACTTGTGCACTGGTCCCAACGAAACATAACCTTGCGTCCCAGAAGGCCTTTAAACCCCACACTCATGACCGAGACAGTTGCTCCCGTGTCGACTAAAGCCATTGTAGAGACCCCATCAATCAGTACATGAACCTTATTCCTTAGCATGAAAATAGTTGGAGGCAGTTGAGTCGGCAGCACACATTTTCCAGCGACCTCACCTCCATCGGCCGCGCTGGCTAGTTTCCCGGCGGGGGCGACACGAAACGGCGCCGAGGCGATGGTGACGTGAATCGCGGCCGAGGGGATGGTGATCGGGAGGCTCGGAAGGCTGGTGGTGGCGTCAGAGTACGGTCGGAGGCAGGGGAGCGGTAGCGGTTCCGGGTTCTTTCTTCTCCAAGGTAGGTCTCCTGGGCGCTGCATCGGTCCTCTCGAAAGTGGCTTCCTGAAGTGGAGTCTCCTGGCCACTGAGTGCGCAGTGTACGACCGCTAGACCGCATAGTGGGCGCTGACGATCCGTAGTTCGATGCTCGGCGTCGGCTACAGTACCTAGCTATATGGCCAGGCATGCCGCAGCAGTAACACACTGGCGAAGGGCGAAGTTCAGAATGCGGGTTGAAGTATTCTGCCGAAGACATCGGTTGAGGGTAACGAGGCTCTTCCCCTTGAAAGTCGTAGGTAGCGGCGAGTCTTCGTGGACGAAAGTTGCGTGGGCGTGGATCAAAACGTTGAGGGGGCGAATCATTGCGTGGTGGTTCGGTCGTAATGTAATGCGGTTCGTCTCTGGAGCCGTTAAGATCCGCGACGTTCACCGAGTGGTTCCAAGTAGCCGAAGGGGGTTCCCAAAGAGTGTCTCGGAAAACGGAGGAGCTGTAACGTGGCGCCGCATAACGTGCCTGTTCGTCATGTCGCTGTAGCTCCTCGCGGACTATCTGGCGGATGGCGGACGATAGGTCTGGGAGCGGAGGACTCGTGTCAACACTTGCTACAGTTGTTACATTGGCCAGCCGTCCAAACTTTGGTGTAATTCGGCGAGTCTTCAGCGCCTCGAACGTACGGCAGTGCCGTATCAGTTCTGATACAGTGTGCAAGTTCTCTTTACCAATGAGGAAGTTGTACACGTCTTCCGCTATTCCTTTTACCACGTGTCCCACTTTATCTTCCTCTGTCATGTGAGGGTTCACGGTTCGGCACAGCTTCAAAATTTCTTCGATATAGGTAGTGCAAGTCTCGCCGGGTACCTGAGCTCTCTGGGCTAATGTGAGTTCCGCACGTTTCCTCTTTGCGTCCGAGTCACCGAAACACTTTTTGATCTCCTCAACGAAGCGTGTCCATGTAGTTAGCATGTCCGCGTGGTTGTCATACCATACCAGCGCCGTGCCGGCCAAGAAGAAAACAACGTTCCTAAGCTGACTGGCAGCATTCCAGTTATTGTATTGGCTTACCCTTTCGTAATGGGTTAGCCACTCATCCACATCTTCCTCTGCCTTCGCCGAGAACGTGCGTGGCTCTCGGTAGTGCTGGATAGGGACTGGGCTTGCCGAGGCACTGCTGGTGAGGGTATTTTGCTCTGTAGCCATGATTGAGCGCGACGGCGAAAGTCCGGCGAGGCGACGGCTTCGGCGTAGCTCTAGTGCTGGTGGTTCCGTTGTAAGTCGTGGGAGGTACCCCGCACAGCTCCACCAAATGTTACACACGAGGTGTTTAACGCAGAACCAGATGAATCTGGTTGATAGGCGCGGTTGTTGAAGAGCGGTCTCGCGGCAGCTTGGCCAACGTCGTTCTCTTCTTTCTTCTCGTTGTCTCCGCGGCAGGCGTGGTTCATGACAGCTTGTGACAATATGTCACCGATCATGACGCGGTCGAAACCATAATCAATGAACTGATGGACTTCGAATAAATATGCCAATTGATGTACATATGTATAACTGTGGATAATCTAACAATGCAAATTGCACATGATCATCATCTCTTACAATGCAATGTAATATAATAATTTGATATATGGTATAATAAGCCTGCGGTGTACCTCTCGCTTTAGAACATTACCGCAGTTCGGAAGTGCCCTTTTACGACTAAACAACAATGCTTCGCATCACGTAGCGTCCAATTGGAGTTGTCAGCCAAATATTTATCGGCTTTTGCGCATAGCCTTTTAAGCAAACAAGTTGTTTGAAAGTGTGTGTGCGTATGTGCGTGGGGCAGTATACCAAATTAAGACCTCTTAACAACTTTTGTTTATATATAGTTTTGCATGTATAGTCTCTCTATATACATATCCTTGTAATTTTACAAAAACGTTTGGAGTGAAGAAAACAACCACACATATGAAGAGTCACGGCACGAGCGCCATGCCCGGCAGTTTGCTTCGCGTTAAACTTGTGAAAAAAAAAATGTCCGTCAACAATCTCAAAAGGTTCCCCTCAAACACATTCAGTCTACTTTTTATAGACTAAAGGATAAGTCTGCCAGGGAGCAAAGCTGGCTTGTGGATCGTAAACTTAAGAGCATTTTCTTGAAGCAGTGCGCACATTCTGCACTGCAGTGCCGATATCATAGCTGTTGAGGAGTCTTAGTGCGAAGAAAAAACGTACACAAAGGAAGGTGAAATGAACAGTAGGGCTACTATTAGCACCTTATTAACAAAAAGGATCCATACACACATATTCAGCTTATGAGCACGCGCACAATACATATACAAATCCACACACTGACGCGCGCAAATCAGAGGCAGATTCTCAAGGAGCATGCAGTACAACAGGCGGCTCACTCATGCAACGTTCTCTGTGTGCGTGTCAACTATAACAGTCTGTGTGCGTCTTTTCGTGAGCCAAGTAACATCACCAGTCGTGCAAGACCAATTATAGGCCACCAACTAATCCTGCCTCAGAAGCTACAGGTTTACACGAACTCGACAGAGGCGGGTCGAGGCGAGTCGAGTCGGGTTGTCGGGCCGAAAACCGGTCGTTGGGTTCACTTAAACGCTATAGCAGATCGGCACGAGCGAGCGTCCAGGTGACTGGTGTCAACCCACCTACAAGAAGTGGGTTGACTCGTCCAACCAGCTTGACAAGATGCACGTAAACCAAGTCGAGTCGGGCTGGGTCATCTCGACTTCTCAATCGACCCGTTCGCGTCGAGTTCGTGCAAACGAAACTATAGTATAGAACAGGCGCAAGCTGTGCGATTGAAGCGGATGTGGTTGGATGGTTGCCTATACCTGCGACGTTGCCCTCGGCGCTCCGTAGGCGGCGGTTGGGTGGCGACGACCGGCGACCGGGTCTTGCGGACGTCGGTGCTGCGGGCGGTGCGGCCTCCGCGGACGCTCACTCTTGGCTCCGTCATCGTGACGAACGGCGATCCGGGCCCGTTTGCGAAACCTGCTGGCTCGCTTTCTCCTCAAATAGTGCCGCTCACCCACTACCACTGATTGTAGTGTATTACATGTGTAAAAGACAACTATGACAAATGCATAATTTTCAGTGCAATATAAGGCGTCTCAAGGTTAAAGGTGACGCTGGAAGGACCTCCTAATCTAAACCGTGAAAAACGTAGAGAGAGAGAGAGAGAGAGAGAGAGAGAAAAAGGTTTAATGACACGAAAAGAAAAAGAAAGCTCCTGTCAAAGAAAGCTCCTTTATGCGATACACGTAGTAGGGAAATTTGAAACGTAGAGACGTGTAGAACTACCTATTGACAGCAAATGATGAAAAGAAAACAGCCAGAATTATTGAATTTTTGTCACAGACACGCTACAAAGCTAGAAAATACATCAAAACAGCAATTAAAATTGTTCTTTTCTGCCTCAGTTGTATTTCCCTGAACATTGTTCTCGTTTGTGTAAATTAATATGCATATCATAGATTTCTGTTTGTCTTCTGGCATGCTTTCTGAACTCTTTTTTCATTGTGAAATTTAGTGATGAATGTTCGTGATATACCATTATGCAGACGTTAGTGAGCCGTTG
Organism: Dermacentor andersoni; assembly: GCF_023375885.2. Classification (NCBI taxonomy): domain Eukaryota; kingdom Metazoa; phylum Arthropoda; class Arachnida; order Ixodida; family Ixodidae; genus Dermacentor; species Dermacentor andersoni. The sequence goes on along the minus strand of NC_092824.1, from coordinate 94,186,296 downwards.
TTGTGTGTATGGTGTTTACATATGTCTTCTAGCAGTGTCCTGTAAACGTAAAGTCATTACTACAGTTGCATGTTCACACGTTTGGGAATGTGCATATTTATATGCCACAAAGATGCTTGTAGTTAAGGTATTATTTTTGTACAATCAAACATTATGTTTTCATTTCTTGTCGGTAGCTGAATTGTCTGCCTTTATGGAATGTATTTTTTTTCTTTGGGGGGGGGGAGGACTAGTCAAGCTGTCTGTTTCAGCTTTTTTCCCCCACCTCCCCCATCACGTTGATGTTTTTGAAAAAAATAAAGGTTATTATTATTATTATTAAATGCAGAGAGGTCGGCCTGAGGACATTCCTCTAGCCAGCTACTCTGCGTTGGGGGAAGGGGAAGAGGGAAAGAAAGAAGGAAGAAAAAGGCGCATGATGGGTGACGATGATGAGGAAAGATGTAAAGCTTATAGTAAGCTGTTTGGACAACTTAAAGCCTAAAGTCCAGGTCTGTGCTTTTTAAAAACTCAAGTAAGATAGATTAATGGAAGCTAAAGGCGTTGCTACTTCAGAAGGAGGAACCGACAAGAAGCTACAAACAATTTTTAAAAAATCTAGGAATAAACAAATCAAGCCCAGATGACTGACTCTAAAGAATGTGTAACTGCTGTAAGTTTAAGATGAGTGCCTTCAGGGCTCAGCTGTCCCAACTTGCGTCCCAGGGTCCTAGGAAATCGCTATTCTGTATTTGTATTTTTTACTGTTTGTTTGGTTCTTTCTTACTGTGTGGCGTTTCATCTCCTCCTGTGTCAACAGACTCTCCCGTGAGACATGTGTCGATATTACGATGACGAACAGAGCAACATTTCTGGCAGCGTAGCCTTCTGAATGCACGAATGAACGTATGGAGTTATGATTCGCGAACCCTTCAACCGTGCCCTATTATATTTTCTGCATGAAACAAATATGTTTATGCACATGTAAGCACAACCCTGTGTTGTTCCTTAAGGCAGACTTCCGAATCAAAACAATAATAAAGAAAATGAAAAAGAAGAAATTTGCGGAGAGCAGGGCGAATGGTACCGTTCTAATTGACGGCTTCTCACGCGGAGGTGTTTACATCGAAATCCCCGTTTTCGTCCCCCCACCCCCACCCCGTCCTAAACATCAAGAGAGACATTTTAGATATTCTCTTGCCCAGTCGGCCGCTGTGGGTATGTGCCAAAACTATAGAACATAACTATAGAACAGAAGGACATGCTTTGTTTGGCTCGCCATGCCAAACGCAACAATGCAACGGGCGCTAGTGCTGTTCAAGCTGTGCTCATTCTTTTCCTGAGCACCGCTCCCCAGTGCAACGCCTACGACTTTCTCGGTGCTGTCAAGAGCCTCTTCAGAGCGTGAGTCTTGCAGTAGTCGCCATTAGCTGACGACTTCAACCACTCGCACATCTTATTTGTTATTTATTTGTTTACTAAAACGTTCGTCCGTTATAGAGCGCAGCCTCGGTACACACGAAGACACCACATATGCAGAACTCCGTCTATGAAGCGCAGACTGCATGAAATGCAGGAGAAAGTTGAGCTTCCGAAACACACATCCGTAATGCAAACCACACGTGACTTGTTAACAAGCAAAAGCCAATGCAGTTTCTTTATTATTGCTATTTCTTTATCAAGCAGTTTAACACTATGGCACCGGAGAAGCAGCTGGGGCAATTCCTTTCTTGTCTTTCCTTGGAAAGAACGAATAAAAGTGTGCATAACTCCGCGCTTGCTCAATGCGACGTGCATAATCGTGCCGCCATATTCCACTTACACAGCCGTTTGCGAAGCTAAGTAAACTTTACTGTTAACGTTAAAAAAAAGAATGGGTGGCGGTGCACTCATTTTTTAGATATGATTGATGACTTTAATACTATTAGCAAACGATCTGCTGGTTAGTGTGTAATTGTTGATACTGCGTTTTATATAATGTTTACAACGAAAGGCGGCGCATTCTCGTTGACACATATATACGCACTGACAAAAGTTGGCGTCCAAGAAGTTCATTAAAGAGGAGCAAATCTTCAGTGCTACATACCTAGCGACACAAGTTGGCATGGAATATTACATTTTAAGAGCGTCACATACCCAGGTTGAAGAAGCAGTAAAAAAATGGCCGCAGCACGAAATCAGTGAGAAGAAAACTTGGCATATGACAGAGCAAGATGTATGCACTGAAAGATAAGCAGGGTAATGTCATCAGCAATTTCGATCATGTAGTAAAAGCAGCAGAAGAATTCCATACTGACCTGTACGTTACCCACAGCGGCCACGCTACCTTCATTCGAAGTAGTGATGAGCAGAATACAGATACTTCTTTTTATAACAAGCGACGAAGACATGACCCAGGTAAAAGCGGCATCAGAAGATGGAATAACAGTCGATTTAATCAAAGATGGAGGAGACATCACGCTTGAAAAGCTTGCGCCCCTTTATACTTAATACCTCACGACTTCAAGTGTACCGGAGAGCTGGAAGAATGTAACATTATACTAATGCACAAGAAGCGATACATTAAAGAATTGAAGAGTAAGCTCATCAGCTTGCGTTCAGTATTGTATAAGATATATTCCCCAAAATAACTTACAGTAGAATCAGGCCAACTCTCGACTTCAATAAACCAAGAGAACAGGCTGGCTTCAGGAAGGGATATCCTACACGGGATGACATTCATGCCATCAATAAAGTAACCGAGAAATCTGCGGAGTACAATCAACCTCTCTATATGGCTTTCATAGATTATGAAAAGGTATTTGATTCAGCTGAGATACGAGCAGTCTAAAGACGCGTAGTCAAGGCGTACAGGAGGCATACGTGAATATCTTGGAAAATATCTACAAAGATTCTACAGCTACTTTGGTTCTCCACAAGAAAAGTAGAAGGTTACCTATCAAGAAAGGGGTCAAGCAAGGAGACACAATCTCTCCAGCGCTATTCACTGCATGCTTAGACGAAGTATTCAAGCTACTAGACTGGGAGGGCTGTGGAGTGAGGATCAACGCCACTATCTCAGCAACCTTCGGTTTGCAGATTACGTTGTATCCTTCAGCAACACTGGGGACAAATTACAACAAATGATTGAGGACCTTAACCAAGAAGTTGTAAGCGTGGCGTTGAAGATTAATGTTCAGAAGGCAAAGATAATGTTAAATAGCCTGGCAAGGGAACAATGATTCAGGATCGCCAGTCAGCCTCTAGAGTCTGTGCAAGAGTACGTTTATCTCGGTCAATTAGTCACAGGGGACCATGATCATGAGAAGGAAATTTACAGAATAAAAATGGCATATGGCAGGCGTTACCAAAACCTAACTTGGAGCTTACCACTGTCGTTGAAAAGGAAAGTGTACGATCATTGCATTGTGCCGGTGCTGACATATGGGGCAGAAACTTGGAGGTTAACAGAGAAGCTCGAGAACATAAGGACTGCGCAAAGAGCGATGGAACGAGAACTGTTGGGCGTATACCGTTAAGAGACAGGAAGAGAGCGGTGCGGGTCAGGGAACAAACGGGGATAGCCGATATTCTAGTTGGCATTGGGAGAAAAGATGGAGCTGGGCACGGCGTGTAATGCGTAGAATAGATAACCGGTGGACCACTTAATTTACAGGATGGGTACCAAGGGAAGTGAAGCGCAGTCGAGGACGACAGAAAACTAAGTGGGGTGATGAAATAAAAAAAATGCAGGCACAAGTTGGAATCGGCTAGCGCAAGACAGAGCTAATTGGAGATTGCAGGCAGAGGCCTTCGTCCTGCAGGGGACATGAATAGGCTTAGATGCAGTGACCCAAGTTGGTGCAAGAGTTGGTAGCCCGATGTCATATGCCTTTTACCGTGGTCTACCCAGTGGCCCGAGATGGCGGGATAGAGGTTAGGCGCTGACGCCACGTACACACACACATACGTACACACACACGAACACATACGCATATATATCACACGCACGCACGCGCACACACATACGCAGGCGCACACACGCACGCACACACGCTCACGCATACGCACACCCACGTACGCATACACGTGCGCACATACGCGCACACACATACGTACGCACACACAGGCACACACATGACAGACACGCGCACACATACGCACACACACGCACTCGCACACTCACCTATACGCATACATACGCACGCATACACACACGCACACATACATGCACACGTATGCACACACATACATGCGCGCACACATACGCATACATACGTACGCTCACGCATACGCACACGCGCGCACGTACGTACGCATACGCATACATACGCACGATCACGCACGCGCGCCTATACGCACACGCGCGTACGCATACACGTACACACATACGCACGCGCACTCACCTACGCATACGCATAAGTACGCATGCACATACGCACATACACGCACACACTCACCCACATACGCAAGCATACGCACACACACACGCACGCGTACACATACGCATACATACGCATGCACACACCTACGTACGCACACACGCGCACCCACACACGCACTCACGTACCCATACGCATATATACGCACAAACATACGCACGCACACATACACACGTACGCACACGCGCGCACACGTATACAGACACGCGCACACATACGCAGTCATACGCATGCATAAACAGTCACACGTACGTATACATGCGCACACATACACACGCACGCACGCAAGCACAAATACGCACACACACGTACACACACATACATACCCACGCACACACACGTGCGCACACGCTCACTCACGCACATATACGCATACATACGTATGCACACACGCGCACACGCACAGACGTACATACACGCACTGACGCAAGTACGCATACGCATACCTACGCATGCACACACGCGCACACGCACAGACATACATACACGCACTGACGCAAGTACGCATACGCATACATACGCGCACACACACATTCACGCACGCACACATACACACACACGCATACACATACGCACTCACATACGCATATATACGCACGCTCACGCACACATACGCATGTATTTGCACGCACACATACGCGCACACGCGCGCACATGCACACATAGACGTATGCACACATACGCGCACAAATACACACACGCGTGCATTCACGCATGCACACATACGCATACATACACACGCATACATATACGCACACACACGCGCACACACAGACACGCACTCACACACGCACACATACGCATACATACGCACGTTCACACACGCGCTCAGAACGACTGAAAACTGCGCTAGTTGGTAAGGATTCATTATGCAAAAAAGAGGTGAGGCGTGCAGACAGGACACAAGAGTAGAGAAGTGGACCAGTGGATCGCCTTCTAATCTTTCCATACATTGCCAAGATTGTAACTGCTCGCCAGAGTTAGATAAATGCGCGATATTGTACAGACATAAGAATGAAGATACGCGTCTTATGGTAGATGCATGGCATATCTACAATGGTGGAAGTGCGTGCGTGAGTCAGCCTTCGATTACTTTACATAAGGAACAGATTAAGTGGCTTAACAGTTATCCCTCACGTAGACCGGCGCATGTACCCGACACGTGGTTTTGTGTGCAGTTCTGTGTCTTCTTTCTTTTTTCGCCTCAGTGCTCCCTTCAGTTGAGGCGGCATTCGTGTTGTCCACTTCTCTACTTTTGTGTCCTGTCTGCACGCCAGGACACAAAAGCGTATGTGCGTATGCAAATGCGTGCGCATGTATGCGTACACGTACGCATACATACGCGCACACACACAGACAGACACGCGCATACATACGCACACGCAAGCGCTCACACACGCACTCACACACGCACGCACATACGTACGCACACACATCCACACATACGCACAGACACGCCCATACACATACGCACACGCAGACACGCGCGCACATGCGCACCTCACACACACGCATAAGCACACATACACACACACGCGCAAACACGCACACACAGGTGTGTGTGTGTATGTGCACGCAAACACATGCAAAAATACGCACGCACGCACACAAGTACAGATACACACACACACACACACGTGCACACACACACACGCATATATGCACATACATACGCACACACACGTGTTGTCCACTTCTCTACTCTTGTGTCCTGTCTGCACGCCTCACCTCTTTCTTGCATTATGCAAACATACACACACGCACGCATTCGCACACACACGCACGCATACATAAGCACACATGCACCCACACGTACGCACACACACGCGCACACACACACGCACACACAAACACGCACCCATACGCGCGCTCACACGCGCACATATACACACGCACTCACGCACACATGCATACGCACACACACACAGACACGCGCACAAATGCGCACATACACATAGTATACATACGCGCACACACACAGGAGCGTGCACAAACATATATGCTCACATACACGCGCACACACACATATGCACACTCATACGCACACGTACGCATACGCACATACGCATACACACGCACAGACGTGCACACATACGCACACACGCACACACAAACATACGCACACACATACGGGCACAGACACACTAACACACACGCATGTGCACGCACACATACACACGCACGCACATACGCACGCGCACACTTACGCACGCGCGTACGCGCACACGCGCAATATACACACGCACACATACACATATGCACACGTGCGCAGACACGAGGACACGCGCACACGTACGCACACATACGCGTACATGCGCACGCACTCCCAAACACGCGTACGCACACATGCTCACACATACGCACACACACGTACGCAGGCACACGCACGCACACGTACGCACACACACATACGCACACACACACAAGCACATATACGCACATGTACGTACACACATAGACAGACACGCACACACACGCGCGCACACATACGCACACACAAGGACAGACACGCTCACACAAACGCACACACATACGCACGTACACATACGCGCATACACGTACGTAAACACGCGCACATATACGCGCGCACGTGCACGCGTATGCACGCACGCGCACACACACACACTGAGAGACATACGCACACATACACACACAGGCAGACACGCGCACACATACGCATACATACGCACGCTCACACATACGCACACACAAGTACACATGTACACACACGTACGCATACCCATACACACACGCTCACTCACACACGCACACATACGCATACATACGCACGCTCACACACGCGCACAGATACGCACACGCACGCACTGACGTACGCATACATACGCACGCACGCACATACGCGCTCACGCAGACACGCACACACATGCGTACGTAAACACGCGCGCACATACACACACACGCACTCACACGTACGCACACAGACGCACATACACGCGCGCACGCGTGAGCAAGCGGACGCACACACATACGCAAGAATACGCACACACGCACGCACACATGTACATATACGCGCACACGCTCACACACACATGTATACACATACATAAGCACATATACGCACGCACACAAATACACACACAAGCACACATACGCGCGCACATCTGCACACACACGTGCACGCATACGCACACCCGCGCACACACAGAGACGGACATACGTGCACCCACACGCACGCACGCACACATACGCGCACACCCGTACGCACACATGCACACGCACGCACGCACACACACACAAGCACACATACGCACGCATACGCACACACGTGCACGCATACCCACATACGCGCACATAGACATATGCACACACACAGACAAACGTGCGCACATACGCACACTTGCGCACACATATGTACGCGTACGCACACACGTGCACGCGTACATATGCGTACATATGTATGTGTGCGCGTACACGTGCACGCGCACACATACGCATACATATGGACGCTCACGCATACGCACGCACACATACGCATACCCGCACACACACGGACGCGCGCACATACGCACTCACAACGCACACGTACGTACGCACGGAAGCACACACACACGCACACACATACGCACATATATACGCACGCATACGCACCCACACGCACATTGGCGCACGCACGCGCTTACGCACACATGCGCACGCCCATGCGCACGCATACGCACACGCGCGCACATATACGCACGCACGTACACGCGCACACACGCATTCAGACGCACTCACGCGCACGCATATGCATACATATGCACGCACCCACATACACACACGCGCAGCCATACACATATTACACGTACGCACACACGCGCACACACAGACATGCGTACACATACGCATACATATGCACGCACACAAATCCACGCACACGCACACTTACGCACGCACGGACACATACGCACACATATGCACTCACGTACATACGCACGCGCAATATGCACATACGCACGTACGCACCGGCATACGCACATACGCACGCGTACGCACACACACATACGCAGGCGCGCACGCATTCGCACAACGTGTTACTCATACCCACACACACGCACACATACAGACATACGCACACACATTTCCACCCAGATGCACTCACACGCACACATTTACGCACGCACGTACACGCGCACACATACACACGCTGACGGACTTACGCGCACGCACACCCATATACATACACACACGTACGCACAAACGCGCACACATACGCATACATATGTATGCACACGCGCACTTACGCACGCACGTATACATACGCATACATATGCACTCATGTACATTTGCGGACGCACGCATACGCACTCGCACGTACGCATATACGCACGCATGCGCACGCACGCGCACACACACGTACGCACACAGACATGCGCACGCACACGCGCATACG